>NC_059079.1:358046-674537 GCF_020497125.1 Mauremys mutica
AAACAGATAATTTTAGGAACATAGGAGCTACCAGAGCAGATCACACCAATGGTCCTTTTAGTCCAATATCCAGTCTCTGACACAGGCCAGTACAATTAGATAAAGACCAGCATAGATTGGGTCGCTGTAGGTCTATAATCACAACACATTTTACAGAGTGAGATGAACATGAGAAGAAAGGGGTGGTGGAGGAAGAAGCCCAGATGCTGTAGATGGGGTAGGATGGGCAAAGTTGCTGAACATCCCCTCCAGTGGTATTTATCATTCAGGATCATTTCCAAACCTGTGACCATCTAGCACTGGAATGTGTATCCCCTCCTTCCTCCCCTTGGATTTTCAGACTCTGCCTCAGTTCAGTGTGTTCTTAATTCATTCAAGGGTCTCCAGCTTTCTGAGAAGTGGACTGCACTGCTTGATTGCTTGGACCATGTTTCTTACAGGGGCTGTTGCACTTCCAGTTCCCAGGTGAGAGCCCACCAGCAGACATCTGCCTGTGCAGAGTGAGTAAGCAAGCCAGAGTGGCTGATGTGTAGGAGTGCATCTATCTATCTATTTATGGAAGGGGTTTAAACCAATCTGGCTTAGAGGGGAGGTGAAAACAGATATATAAATATAACACAAATGGAAGAAAGGGGAAGGTGATGATAATGAATATAAAACAGAAGCTAGGAATGGTAGAAAATTGATAAGGGAAGCAAAGCAACACAAGGACAAAGCTATTTCCAGCAGAGTTAAGGACAAAAAGAAGACGGTTTTTAAGTATATAAGGAACAAAAAAGAATCCTAACAAAGATACTGGTCCATTACTAGATAGACATGGTAGAATTATCAATAGTGATATAGAAAAGATGGAAGTGTTCAATAAATATTTCTGTTCTGTATTTAGGGAAAATCAGATGATGTAGTCCTCCAATGATAACTGTTTCCATTCCACTAGCATCTCGGGAGGATGTTAAACAGCAGCTATTAAAATTAGACATTTTAAATCAGCACCCCCAAATAACTTACATTCAAGACTTTTAAAAGAGCTGGCTGAGGTGCTTGCTGAACATCAATGTTGATTTTCAATAAGTTTTGGAACTTTGGGGAAGTTCCAGAAGTCTGGAATAAAGCTAATATTGTGCCAATATTTATAAAGGGTAAGTGGGATGATCCAGGTAATTATAGGCCTGTCAATGTGACATTGATCCCAGGCAAGATAATGGAGTGGCTGATAGGGAACTTGATTAATTAAGAATTAAAGGAGGGTTATATCATTAATGCTAATCAACATGGGTTTATGGAAAATAGATCCTGTCAAATTAACTTGGTATCTTTTTTTATTAGATTACAAATTTGGTTGGTAAAGGTAATAGTGTTGATTTAATAGACTTTTTCTGTAAGGCATTTGACTTGGTAACATGATATTTGGATTAAAAAAATAGAACAATATAAAATTAACATGGCACAAACTAAATGGATTAAAAGCTGACTAACTGATATGTCTCAAAATATAATTGTAAAGGAGGAATCATTGAGTAGATGTGTTTCTAGTGGGGTCCCACAGGGATCAGTCCTTGGCCCTATACTATTTAACATTTTAATCAGTGATCCAGAAGCAAACATAAGATCACTGATAAAGTTTGCAGACGACATAAAAATTGAGGGAGTGGTATATAATGAAGAGGACAGGACCATAGGCGCCGACTCCGTGGGTACTCTGGGGCTGGAGCACCCACAGGGAAAAATTGGTGGGTGCTCTGCACCCACCGGCAGCCAAGCTCCCCGCCCCACCCCTCTGACCCAGCTCACGTCCGCCTCCACTCTGCCTCTGCCTCCTTCCCATAGCGCGCCGCAGCCCCACTTCTCCCCCTAGCTCCCAGCACTTGCCGCCGCGAAGCACTGGGAGGAGGGGGAATGCGGCACGCTCAGGGAAGAGGTGGGGCCGGCGATTTGGGGAAGGAGTCCGATAGGGGCAGGGACGGGGTGGAGTTGGGGTGGGGACTTTGGGGAAGGGGTTGGAATGGGGCGTGGCACGGGGTGTAGGGGGGGTCGAGCACCAACCGCCAGGAAAAGTTGGAGCCTATGGACAGGACAGATTGCTTGGTAAACTGGGTGCAAGCAAACAATATGTATTTTAACATGGCTAAATGTAAATGTTTAGGAACACAGAATGTAGGCCATACTTACAAAATGAGTAGAACCCTGTGTGGATACAAAATTTTTATCTGCATCCAATCTGCAAACATGTCCTGTGGATATCTGCAGATTTGCAGGGCTCTAAAGATTGGGGTCTCTATCCTGGGAAACTGATGTGGAAAAAGATTTGGGTATCATGGATAATCAGCTGAATATGAGCTCCCAGTGTGACACTGTGGTAAAAAAGGCTGATGTGATCCTTAGAAGCATAAATCTTGAGTAGAAGTAGAGGTTATTTTACTTCTGTATTTGGCATTAGTATGACCACTGCTGGAATACTGTGTCTAGTTTTGGTGTCCACAATTCAAAAAGGATGTTGATAAATTTGAAAGGGGTTCAGAGAAGAGCCACAAGAATGATTAAAGGATTAGTAAACATGTTTTATTGTGACAGACTCTAGGAGCTCCATCTATTAACCTTTCTGTTAAGTTAAAGGGGTGACTTCAGTACCTACATGGGGAACAAATACTTGATAATGGGCTCTTTAAGCTAGCAGAGAAAATCATAACAGGATCCAATGGCTGGAAGTTGAAGCTACACAAATTTAGACTGGAAATAAGGCAATTTTTAATGGTGAAAGTAATAAACATTGGAAAGTAATCAAAAATCCATCATTGCGATTTTTAAATCAAGATTGGATGATTTTCTTAAAGATCTGCCCTAGGAATTATTATGGGACTGTTCTCTGGTCTGTGCTATAACAGGAGGTCAGACTAGATGATCACAATGGTCCCTTCTGGCCTTGGAATCTATGAATGGCCATTTCATTCTAAGAAACGCTCTAATCTCACTGTAAAGCAGGGGTCCCAAACTCCTGGCTCATGGGCCACCTGCGGCCTGAGAACCTCCTCAGTGTGGCCCGTGGGGCTCCAGCAGTTTTGGAGCTGGGTCTCTCCCTTGGCCCCACCTGCCGCCCACGGGCCCTCCCCGGGCGATTTAAAATGGCCTGGGGCCCCACTCACCGCCAGCAGCACAATGGAGCTGAGCAGCTTCCTACTTGCTCACTCCACATGGCTGCCGGCCCCTCCCTGCGGCCCTGGGGTGGGGCAGGGCTGTGCCTCCGCGCGCTGCCCGAGCGCCCCTGTGGCCAATGGGAAGCTGCAGGGGCGATGCCTTGGGGCAGCAGTACACGGAGGCCCCTTGGCCCACCCCGCCTTGGAGGCCCAGCTAAGCGCAGCACCCCCCAACCTCCTCCCGCCCCCAAACTCCCTCTGAGAGCCTGCACCCCCCCTTGCACGCAGAGCCTCCTGCCCCCAAACGCCTTCCCAGAGCCTGCATTCCCTCCTCCTTCCCACACACCCCCTCCTGCCCCAAACTTTCTCCCAGAGCCTGCACCTCCTTCCCACACACACACCCATCCCCCAAACTCCCTCCCAAAGCCTGCACTCCTCCCTCTGAGTCTGAAACCCCACCCCCTGCCCCATCCCAGAGCCTGCACCAAGCACCCAGACCCCCTCCCAAACTCCATCCCAGAGCCTGCACTCTGCACCCCAATCCCCTACCCCAGGTCTCCTCCCCCACCCAAACTCACTCCGAGCCTTAGGCAGGTGGGGGGTGGAGTTTGGGGGGGAAGCAGGTTCTGGGCGGCATGAGTGACATTATTGGCCCACTGGAAGGATTTGAGGACTGGCACTGGCCTCAAGGTAAATTGAGTTTGAGACCCCTGCTGTAAAAACTCCAAATGATGGAGAATCCACCACATCTCTTGGTAGCCCTCCTTCCCTACATGTATCACTTTACACATTTCTGTATGGAACTGCCTCTTGCTGCACGCAGAACCTACTCTAATCTCTCCTGGTCCCTTTGCAGTTTGGGTCAGCTTTCTATGGGATTTTTTCATTGTCTTGCATTCAGTTGATGGGGCTGGACAGGACCTCCTGGGTCACTGAGCCCCTTTCCTGGTTGATTTTAGACTACCCTGAGTCCTGTGAAGAGTCCTCCATACCCACCTTACTGTCAATGCTGCAAGGATGTCCCGCTGCTGCAGGCCAGACATAGAGGAGGCTGCAGACACAAAGGTACCAGGCACATTCCATTTGGCTTCAGGAAACTGCACAACAGAAAAACGAGTCACAGGGAGGTTGTGGGGGACAGAAGTCTCCAGGCCCTGCCCCACTGAAATGATGGTGTGACATAGCCAGTGCTGGGAAGAGACCAGACTATTTCCTCCCCGGATCCTGTCCCATGGCAGGGACCAGTGTCCATTGACTCCAGGCACTTCTGGTACATCTGCCTTTTTTTTTTTTAATCCAAATAAAACATAACGTTGACAACTACAAACTACTACAGCCACTTAATAAAGCTCATGAGAGAGAGCTTGGTCCAGCAGGCTGAGCACAAGGGCAGAAGGCAGGGATGCCTGAGTTCTAATCCTGGCTCTGGGGTGGACTTGTTGTGCAGTCTTGAGCAGCTCAATCTCTCTGCCTCAATCTCTCCATCTGTAAAATGGAGATAAAACCCACTCATAAAAATGGCCATACTGGGTCAGACCAAAGGTCCATCCAACCCAGTATCCTGTCTACTGACTGTGACCAATGCAGGGTGTCCCAGAGGGAGTGAACCTAACAGGTAATGATCAAGTGATCTCTCTCCTGCTATCCATCACAGCTCTCTGCCTCTTATAGCTGTTGTGAGGATTAGCCAATGTCTGTACAATGCTTTGTAAACCTAAAGTACTCCATGAAAAAAATGGAAGCAGTGGAGATCATCGCATTGGACATCATCTATCAGAGCCGACAATCTCTGAACCTCAATGGCTTTTCTCACTGCTGCTTGCTCTCAAAAGTTCTTTCTGCAATGACCTGATCTGTTGGAGTGCAGGTCAGCTGCTCTTGGTCTGTGTTACTGCCGGCTGTGCCAGCAGTGTTCTGCCTGTCCCAAGAACCGGAGAGCCCAGGGTCGTGGGGGAACCTGTTTGTCATTCTGCTCAGAGCATTGCTTTTATTGAAGCTTCTTGGCACACAGGCTTTTGTAACTATTTCAGGGTTAAATCTCTTTGGCTCACAAAGCTCATGGGATATAGGCGGTAAGATTTTTGTCCTTCTGTCCATGAGTGGGTGTCTGAACTCATGATCCTAAGAAAGCATTGAGAAGTGGATTGTGAGATCCAAATGATGCTAAGTACTAACCTCTTGCATCTGGAAGGACTGTGCATGAACTAGAGGTGGCCAGGGCATATGTGGAAGGGCAGTTGATGAAGCAGGATATATCCAGGAGGGTTAGAAAGACGGAGAGCATTGGGAGATGCCCAGGGAGAGGAGTAAAAGGGCAGGGGGCAGTGCTGGGGTGGGAGATGGAGGAGGTAGTGCTGAGGGGAGAAGTGAGTAGAAAGGAAGGGGTAGATGGGCAGTGGACAGCACTGAAGGGGTGGGACAGGAGGGCCAGGGGCAGTGCAGAGAGGGAGGACCGGGGAAGGGGTCAGTGCTAAGGAGGAGGGCCAGGGAGCAGCAAATGGGGGTCAGTGCTGGGGAGGGTGGGTCAGGAGGACAGCACTGAGGGAGGTAAGGCAGAGGAAGGAGTCATTGCGAAGAAGAGCGATGGTATGTTCAGGGGGCAGCACAGAGGAAGAAGGGTCAGTGCTGAGGGGATGGTCAGGGGGCAGCACAAAGGGGGAGGGTCAGGGGGAGGTGTCAGTGCTGGGGGGAGGGGCAGTGGAACAGGGCAGCTCTGATGGGGGAGAGTCAGAGGAAGGAGTCAGTGCTGAGGGGGGAGGGTCAGGGAGCAGCGCAGAGGGTAAGGGACAGTTCCGGGGGTGGGGCAGGAGGGTAGCACTGAGGGGGTGGGGGAGGGGGCAGTGCAGAGGAGGGATGGGCAGGGGGCAGCACAGGGGGAGGAGCAGTGCTGGGGGTTGGGGCAGGAGGGTAGCACTGAGGGGAGTAGGGCAGGGGCTGCAAAGGGGGGCAGTGCTGAGGAGGGTGGGGCAGGTGGGCAGGGGTCAGTGTTGAGGGGGGAGGAGTCAGTGCTGATGGGGCAGCAAGGGCAGCACAGGGGGGACGGACAGTGCTGAGTGGGGTGGGGAAGGGGTCAGTGCTGGGGGGAGGGGCAGGAGGGCAGTGCTGAGGGGTGGGTCAGGGGAACAGGGCAGCACCGAGCAGGAAGAGTCAGAGGAAGGAGTCAGTGCGGGGGGGGGGGGTTAGGGAGCAGCACAGAGGGAGGGGCTGTGCCGGGGGGGTGGCAGGAGGTCAGGGGCCAGTGCAGAAGGGGAGGGGTCAGTGCTGAGGATGAAGGGCCAGGAGGCACCAAACCAGTCAGTGCTGAGGAGGGTGGGGCAAGAGGGCAGGGGTCAGTGCTGATGGGGGCAGCACATGGGGAGGGACAGTGCTGGGCGGGTGGGGCAGGGAAATAGGGCAGCGCTGAGGGGGAGAGTAAGGGGGCAGCAATGTTGCTAAGTTCCAGGGTTCCCTGCAGGGTCAGGGTCTGTGGGGCTCAAGCTTTAGTCCAGGGGTCTCAAACTTAAATGACCATGAGGGCCAGTACATTGGCCTGAGGGCTGTATTACTGACACCTCCCCCCCTCAGCCCTGCCCTGCCCCCCCTCCACTCCTGCCCCGCCTCTTCCCACTCCTTCCCTGCCCCCATTCCAACCCCTTCCCCGTGGGGCTAGACTTGGGTAGAACTGATGTTGGGACTGGGTAGTTGTGGGGCCAGAACGACTTGGGGGGCGCAGATGTGGGATGAGAGCTCCTGCTGCAGGGGCCAAAATCCCCTGAATAAGTTTGGCAGCATTGGCCACAGTAATTCTCACACATACTGCGGGTGAGCAGGGGGAGTTCAACAGTCGAATGACAGATATGAACACAATACAAATGGTATTTGTTCTTAAGTTTCAGAATTTTGGGGTCCAAGCCCTTGTTTTTTGAGCCTCTGGTGAGGAAGAGCTAAGGCAGGAGGTGCCCTGCTGGGGTGTGTGTAGAAAAGAAGGGGGTGAGAAGAGTCTTGGATCCAGGATCTAGGGGACAGGCCTAGCTTACATTGAATGCTGGAGGAGGCTTCCCCTGGCGAGCTGGTTACAGAGCAAGGTTTGCAGATGTGGACTCTAAAATTGTGCCAGCCTGTGCAGACCATGGTGCTTTGGTTGCAGGCTGCATTTGCACCAGCAGAGCAGGTGGTCACACTCCCCAGTGTAGTTTGCACCCACAGCTGAGAGCCTCAGCACAAGCAGAAGTGTAGAGGCTGCTTTGTCACTGTGCTGGAAAACGGACCTCAAGCACAGGCCACTGTCACCTTTACTCCCAGAACAGATGCCTGCCACTTCCCCAGCAGAGAGAGCCCACAGAGACTATCAGCACTGGGGATCTGACCAGGAAACCAGAAATGAGCTTTGTCCTTCCTCCTCCTCCTCCTCCCCCTGCCTGACACCCCCACTCACCCCAAATGTTCCCTGCTAAGGGAAAGGCCAGGCAGTTACCTTAGGAGCTGAGCCTGGTCGCCTGCTGCCTCTTGCTTTCTTCTTGGGTCTGTGTATTGTGGGAGTGGAAGGTGGAGTCTCAGAAAATGGAGAGTGAATGTGAAAAGGTGAAAGGTAAATGGAGCTGGTTTAAAGATTAACTGTAATCAGCCTCTCCCCTGCCTTCTTGGCACTTAAAATCTGCACGTTGCCTGACACGCGGCAGAGGAGCCCAGTCTAGGGCAAGTAACAGGGAGATAGGGCTGCAAAATGAATTCATGCTGGCTGCTGAGGACTCTGAATGCACTTTTCATCTTTAGATCTCAAAGTGCTTTACAAAGAAGGTAAATATCAATTGTCCTGTATCTTGTGCATCCCTGGGGGCTGGGTGAAACCTTGCAGAAGGTGGTGGGTGTAACAGCTGTCTTTCATTCAGGATAAATGTAAACACCAATTATAGATTAGATAGCTAAAACAATGGAACTCACTGCCCAAAACACAGCCCACATGCAAGGTCAGTCAGGAATTTGAGCTATGCAGAGGGAGGGGTTTCACTGGGGGTTGAATACAAATGCAGGGAGCTTGGTGCATTGTTTGACTGACACGCACACATTCAGCAAAACACTACAGAAGTAGATGGAGAAGGTGTGTGTGTCAGAAACAGTACAGAAGTAGACAAAGAAGGCAGCAAAGAAGGCCCAGAAACAACCAGAGAGAAGCATTTATAACATGATCCTGAGGAAAGCTGAGAGAGCTTTTGGGCAGTATGCTGACTAGAAAGAGGCTTGGAATGATGAGCAAAGCAATTGCCTCCTGCTGTTTGATTCCTGTTGTATTCAGAGAAACAGGACTTCATATATTCCGTGTAAATAAACAAGATTGCATCAAAGAAGTACCCGAGTCCTTCTAATGGATATAACCCACAAGGTCATGAATATTGGCTAACTGCTCAGGACAAAAGGAGAAACAATAGAACTGTGTGTGTATAATTTTGATAATGTGCACTTTGTGTGATAGTGCTGTAACTATACAATTGTGCATCTCTGTGTGTGTGTGTGTGTGTTTTGAAAAGTGTATGCTGTGTGGACCTGCTTGAGAGAATGGGATTGTGAGGACCACTGTTGATTAATAGTCATTTGTTAATAATCAATAACCAATTAATTGACAACCAATAATATAATTTTACTGTGATTATATATTTAATGAGAGGGATTCTCCCCTGCCCGGTTTAGTTTAGTTTGGTTTAGTTTAATAACAACAAACCTCGAGTAAGCCAGCTTTGATTTGATTATTGACCCACAGTTAGTAGAAGCAGCACTTACTCAGACAGGCACGCAGCTCCCACAGTTAGTTGATCTGCATCCAGCCTTTCAATGATATTACTTCCAGTGTCTTAGGGTAATTATACCCTTTGTTGCCCTTATTTATTATTTTAATTTTTATCTGTTTCCTCCCCTTTTGCACATATGTCTTATTTTAGGTTATTTCCTAACACATTTTGTGGAAAATGTTGCTAAAACACGTATAACAGCAGTTTTCACACCTTGCAGTTAAGATTACCAACATCTCTATAATAGCACTTTAAAAAAAAAGATGCTGAAGGTTATTGTTAGTTTAAAGAGTGGAATTTTACCAATCTTTGTATTAACTGCAGAGCATCATGGGAGTCTTGCTCCCAGCAACACTTACTATCTTTCTAAGCCTGTCCTAAGCATCAACAGTGCCAGATAGCCAAAAATGGGGCATGAGGGGTGTTTTTATTATGGGAGCATGCGTTTCTCTATGAGAAAGTGGTGTGTGATTATGGCATGGTGTCTCTTGGGAGGAACAGGTGAGCGCCTGGTTGATGCAACTGACACACACACAAGCGTGTAGCTGGTTTGGAAAGTCACAGCTTCCTTGCATTCACACTGGATTCAGCAGTGATTTGTTTTTCCACGCAGTCCCTGGGGTTCAGCCAGGGATTAGACACATCAGCAGCAAGGAAACCCAAGAGAAGGGCTGGCATGCAAGAGAGGTATGTTTCCAGGTATGATAAACTGACACAATTCCATGAAATCTTGTTGTTGCTCAGAAGGGGGAGACTGAAGAATGGGTCAGAAGTAGTGCTGTCAAGCGATTAAAAAATTAATTGTGATTAACTGGGTGATTAAACAATAATGGAATACAATTTATTTAAATATTTTTGGATGTTTTCTACATTTTCAAATATATTGATTTCAATTACAACACAGAATACAAAGTGTACAGTGCTCACTTTATATTTTTATTACAAATATTTGCATTGTAAAAAACAAAAGAAATAGTATTTTTCAATTCACCTAATACAAGTACTGTAGTATAATCTCTTTATCATGAAAGTTGAATTTACAAATGTAGAATTATGTTAAAAAAACAAAAAACCAACAACCTGCATTCAAAACCAAAACAATGTAAAACTTTAGAGCCTACACGTCCACTCAGACCTACTTCTTGTTTAGCCAATCACTCAGACAAACAAGTTTGTTTACATTTGCAGGAGATAATGCTGCCTGCTTCTTGTTTACAATGTCACCTGAAAGTGAGAACAGGCATTCGCATGGCACTGTTGTAGCCGGTGTCACAATTTATTTACGTGCCAGATGTGCTAAAGATGCATATGTCCCTTCATGCTTCAACCATCATTCCAGAGGACATGTGGTCATGCTGATGACGGGTTCTGCTCAATAACGATCCAAAGCAGAGCAGACCAATGCGTGTTCCTTTTCATCATCTGAGTCAGATGCCACCAGCAGACAGTTGATTTTCTTTTGGTGCTTTGGGTTCTGTAGTTTCCACATCTGACACACCTTGTCCCTCTCAGATTTTGGAAGGCACTTCAGATTCTTAAACCTTGGGTAGAGTGCTGTAGCTATCTTTAGAAATCTCACACTGGTGCCTTCTTTGCATTTTGTCAAATCTGCAGTGAAAGTGTTCTTAAAATGAACAACATGTGCTGAGTCATCATCTGGGACTGCTATAACATGAAATATAGGGCAGAATGCAGGTAAAATAGAGCTAGAGACATACAATTCTCCCCCAAAGAGTTCAGTCTCAAATTTAATTAATGCAGTATTTTTTTAACGAACGTCATCAGCATGGAAGCATGTCCTCTGGAATGGTGATGGAAGCATGAAGGGGCATACGAATGTTTAGCATATCTGGCATGTAAATATCTTGCAATGCAGGCTACAAAAGTGCCATGCAAATGTCTGTTCTCACTTTCTGGTGACATTGTAAATAAGAAGAGGGCAGTATTATCTCCTATAAATGTAAACAAACTTGTTTGTCTTAGCGATTGGCTGAACAAGAAGTAGGACTGAGTGTACTTGTAGGCTCTAAAGTCTTACATTGTTTTGTTTTTTGAATGAAGTTAATTTAAAAAAATACTACATTTGTAAGTTGTACATTCATGATAAAGAGATTGCACTACACTACTTGTATGAGGTGAATTGAAAAATACTATTTCTTTGGTTATCATTTTTACAGTGCAAATATTTGTAATAAAAATAATATAAAGTGAGCACTGTACACTTTGTAGTCTGTGTTGTAATTGAAATCAATATATTTGAAAATGTAGAAAACATCTGAATATCTTTAATAAATTTCAATTGGTATTCTGTTGTTTAACAGTGTGATTAAAACTGCGAGTAATGGTGATTAATTTTTTGAGTTAATCATGTGAATTAACTGCAATTAATTGACAGCTGTAGTCAGAAGCCCTTCTGTCTGACAAGATTTCCTGTTCCTATATGGGCTGATCAAGGGCTCTTTCTCTCCAAACAATTCAGCACCATGGGTGGGGCGTAGAGGAACTGTTGGGAGGGAGGATAAGCAGGGGAGCTGAGAGGGGGACAGAGGAACAGGAGAGGTGTGGAGGGGAGGGGCATTTCACTACCTATCTGGGCAGTGCTTTGCACTGGACTTGAGTCTCTTCCAGGTCCTAGAAGAATATCTTTCCACAGCTCACCCAGTGGATTGCAGCCTTCGGTATGTAACTTGTGACAGAGCATCACTACGGCAGCTGCCTAGCAGCCCAGCTGGCGTTGGGGTGTCCTTTGGCCTAGTCTCAGGTCCTGTGGGTGCAAAGCCATGTCCTTTGGTGATCCTGTGCTCTGAGAAGCATGTTAAGGCCTCTCACGCTTAACCCATGGGCCCAGTGAGGAGCTGGAGGAAATATGACCCTCTCCTACCCTGGCCTTGAGTCTGGGAAGGGGAAGGAGCACTTAGCTCTCCTGTAGTGTGGACCACAGACGCTCTGCTTTCTCTCCTGGGCAATGGGGGAGGGAGTTTAACCTAACCCAGCAAGCCCCCACGACAGTCTGGGGGGAGGAAGCAAGTCCTCTGCTGCCTTTCGTCTTCTCCTTGCTGTGTCCTTTGTTCTGGGCTTTGCATGCCAGGGGGCTCTGTATGGGTGCACAGTACAGGTATCAGTGCAGCAGGATGTCCTGGGGCCCATGGGCATGGACAGCAGGGGTGAAGCTGGGCAGCACAAGGTAGCGTTGCCTTATGTGGAAATCCTCTGCTCTGTGTTTTGTCTCAGGGACTAGGTGGCTTCTCTGTGTGACAGGAAGTGAGAGGCAATCTCTGAACAATAGGGTGGCTTCCTGCCAGCGGCTGCTCTCACAATGCTGCACACCACCACCTGGACAATATCACTATTAGCCAGGTGCCAGAAATGCTAGGGCAAGAGCAAGACCTCTTGGCCCAGCTGTGGCCCCAGGACTTGAGCTGCCAGGGGCACTGCCTGAGCACATGGACAACATCAATACCAACCTGCCAGGGGCCTAGTGCTGTTCCCCAAGCTGGCCCTAGTCCGTGGCCCGCAGGGGATTGTAACTGCCCGGGGCTGGTGCCGCTCCCACGCTGGCCCTAGTCTGTGGCTCGCAGGACCTGGGGCCGCTTCCACGCTGGCCCTAGTCTGTGGCCCGCAGGGCCTGGGGCCGCTCCCCACGCTGGCCCTAGTCTGTGGCCCGCAGGGCCTGGGGCCGCTCCCCACGCTGGCCCTAGTCTGTGGCCTGCAGGGCCTGGGGCCGCTCCCCACGCTGGCCCTAGTCTGTGGCCTGCAGGGCCTGGGGCCGCTCCCCACGCTGGCCCTAGTCTGTGGCCTGCAGGGCCTGGGGCCGCTCCCCACGCTGGCCCTAGTCTGTGGCCCGCAGGACCTGGTGCCACTCCCCATGCTGGCCCTAGTCTGTGGCCTGCAGGGGATTGTAAAGAGGAGGTAAACCCTGAGATTCCCCATCTCAATCATCAAAAGGAAGAGACGCTAGCTGCTGCTGACCTTCACTTCTGCAGTTTCCATTCCTCTGGCTGCTCTAGAAGTGAGGGGCCCAGTTTCCTCTGTAGTTAACACAGGGACTCATGTGCATCCTTGCATCCCCTCAGCACATGCCCTCTACAGTCCTGCAACTGTCCAAAGTGCAAATCCACTCACTCTGTGCACAACTATCGTACACCCAGCCTCTCTCCCTCCCTACTCTCACACAACACATACTGTTTCTATTGGAATGCTACTGTAACAAAGGGTATGTCTACACTATGGGATTATTCCGATTTTACAGAAACCGTTTTTTAAAACAGATTGTATAAAGTCGAGTGCACGCAGCCACACTAAGCACATTAATTCAACGGTGTGCGTCCATGTACCGAGGCTGGTGTTGATTTCCGGAGCGTTGCACTGTGGGTAGCTATCCCATAGCTATCCCATAGTTCCCGCAGTCTCTCCTGCCCCTTGGAATTCTGGGTTGAGATCCCAGTGCCTGATGGGGCAAAAAACATTGTCGCGGGTGGTTCTGGGTACAGCCTCACCCCTCCCTCCGTGAAAGCAGCAGACAACCGTTTCGCGCCTTTTTTCCTGGGTGAACTGTGCAAACGCCATAGCACGCCAAGCATGGACCCTGCTGAGCTCAAGACAGCAATCATGGACGTTGTAAACACCTCGCACATTATCGTGCAGTCTATGGTGAACCAGGACCTGCAAAACCAGGCGATGAGGAGGCGGCTATGGCAGCGCGGCGACGAGAGTGATGAGGACATGGACACAGAATTCTCTCAAACCGCGGGCCCCTGCGCTTTGGAGATCCTGCTGGTAATGGGGCAGGTTCTAACCATTGAACGCCGATTTTGGGCCCAGGAAACAAGCACAGATTGGTGGGACCGCATAGTTTTGCAGGTTTGGGACGATTCCCAGTGGCTGCGAAACTTTCGCATGCGTAAGGGCACTTTCATGGAACTTTGTGACTTGCTTTCCCCTGCCCTGAAGCGCCAGAATACCAAGATGAGAGCAGCCCTCACAGTTGAGAAGCGAGTGGCAATAGCCCTCTGGAAGTTTGCAACGCCAGATAGCTACCGGTCAGTCGGGAATCAATTTGGAGTGGGCAAATCTACTGTGAGGGCTGCTGTGATGCAAGTAGCTAAAGCAATCACTAAGCTGCTGCTATGAAAGGTTGTGACTCTGGGAAACGTGCAGGTCATAGTGGATGGCTTTGCTGCAATGGGATTCCCTAACTGTGGTGGGGTGATAAATGGAACTCATATCCCTATCTTGGCACCGGAGCACCAGGGCACCCAGTATTTTTTAAACCGCAAGGGGTACTTTTTCAATGGTGCTGCAAGCACTGGTGGATCACAAGGGACGTTTCACCAACATCCACGTGGGATGGCCAGGAAGGGTTCATGACACTTGCGTCTTCAAGAACACTACTCTGTTTAAATGGCTGCAGCAAGGGAATTACTTCCCAGACCAGAAATTAACAGTTGGGGATGTTGAAATGCCTGTCGTTATCCTGGGGGACCCAGCCTACCCCTTGATGCCATGGCTCATGAAGCCATACACAGGAAGCCTGGACAGTAGTCAGGAGTTGTTCAACTACAGGCTGAGCAAGTGCAGAATGGTGGTAGAATGTGCATTTGGCCGTTTAAAGGCGCGCTGGCGCACATTACTGACTCGCTCAGACCTCAGCCAAACCAATGTCCCCTTTGTTATTGCTGCTTGCTGTGTGCTCCACAATCTCTGTGAGAGTAAGGGGGAGACCTTTATGGCGGGGTGGGAGGCTGAGGCAAATCACCTGGCCCCTGATTACGCGCAGCCAGACACCAGAGCGATTAGAAGAGCACACCAGGAAGCAGTGCACATCAGAGAAGCTTTGAAAACGAGTTTCATCACGGGCCAGGGTTCCGTGTGACTGCTGTGTTTGTTTCCCCTTGATGAACCCCACCCCCTTCATTGACTCATTCCCTGTAAGCAACCCACCCTCCCCCTTCGATTACAGCTTGCTTAAGGAAATAAAGTCACTATCGTTTAAAAATCATGTATTCTTTATTAATTCATTATAAAAAGAGGGAGAGAACTGACAAGGTAGCCCGGGTGTGGTTTGGGAGGAGGATAGGAGGGAAGGAAAAGGCCACTAAAAAAATTTCACAGTAATGACAGCCTTTTGGTTGGGCTGTCCAGGGGGGTGGAGTGGGCGGGTGCACGGAGCCTCCCCCCACGCGTTCTTACACGTCTGGGTGAGGAGGATGTGGAACATGGTGAGGGGTGAGGGCGGTTATACAGGGGCTGCAGCGGCACTCTGTGATCCTGCTGCTGTTCCTGAAGCTCCACCAGATGCCGGAGCATGTCAGTTTGATCACGCAGTAGCCCCAGAGTTGCATCTCGCCACCGCTGATCTTCCAGCCTACACCGCTGATCTTCCTGCCGCCACCTCTCATCTTGAGCGTCCCTCCTGTCCTCACGTTCACTGGCATCTTTCCTGTAATTTGATACCACGTCCTTCCACTCATTCAGATGAGCTCTTTCATTGCGGGTCACTTCCATGATTTCTGAGAACATTTCATCTCGTGTCTTTTTTTTTCCGCCGCCTTATCTGAGATAACCTTCGGGATGGAGTAGGGAGGCTTGAAAAATTTGCAGCTGCATGAGGGAGGGAAAAAAGGGAGAGAAGTATTTAAAAAGATACATTTTACAGAACAATGCTTACACTCTTTCACGGTGAACAACACTATTCACCTTACATAGCACATGTGATTTCACTACAAGGTCGCATTTTGCATCTTAATATTGAGTGCCTGCGCCTCTGGTGTTAGAGATCTCACAGACACAGGTCCAGGCAGCAGAATTCGGCTTGCATGTGGTCATGGTAAGCCATTGTCTTTCGGCTTCTGCAGCCTTCATATATCCAGCGCCCTCCTTTACCAAATAGCAAGCAAAGCCCGTTCAGTGCTGCTTCTTTCCTGTTAACATGCAGCAGCAGAAACCAGCCCCCCATCCAATTCTCTGGGATGATTGCTTTACCCCTCCCCCCACCGCATGGCAGGTATCATGGAAGATCACTGCTAAACACCCCCCTTCTCCGTCCCCCCCCACCGCGTGACTGGTAGCAGGGAAGATCCCTGCCAATCACCCCCCCCCCCCGCTTGGCTACCTGCAAGGAAGGATTTCTTTTAAGCAACAGGCAAACAGCCCAGTAGGAATGCCCATCTCCATAAACGATATCACAGCTCATCAACACAGGTAACAATGCAGTCTCCTGAGAATCGAAAGAGAGCTCCCGCATGGACTGCATGGGAGGTACTGGATCTGATCGCTGTATGGGGAGAGGATTCCATGCTCTCCCCATAAACCAGGTTACCATAAACGATATCACTCTCCTGAGGATAACACAGCGAGATAAAGAGCGGATGTTGCTTGAATGCCAGCAAACACCGGGACCATACGCAGCTAGGCTTTGTCATGCAATGATACCAGATTACTTGCTACATGTGTCCTGCCATGGAGGATGGAATAAGGCTGCCCTGCTCAGAAACCTTCTGCAAAGGCTTTTGGAGTACCTCCAGGAGAGCTTCATGGAGATGTCCCTGGAGGATTTCCGCTCCATCCCCAGACATGACTTTTCCAGTAACTGTACTGGCCACGAATGCATCCCAAGTCCTCAGGGCAAATTAATCATTAAAAAACACTTGCTTTTAAACCATGTCTTATATTTACAAGGTACACTCACCAGAGGTCCCTTCCATGGCTTCAGTGTCTGGGATAGTTGCTTGGGAGGGCTGGGAGGGTAATTCCGTCAGGGTGAGAAAAAGCTCCTGGCTGTTGGGGAGAACGGAGTGCTGTGTGCTCTCTACAAGCTCGTCCTCCTCTTCCTCCTCATCTTCCCCGTCCGCAGAATCCTCACCCATGGCTGCGATTACCACCCCCACCTCGGAATCCACGGACAGGGGTGGGGTAGTGGTGGCGGACCCCCCTAGAATTGCATGCAGCTCAGCATAGAAGCGGCATGTTTTTGGCCCTGCCCCGGACTTTCCGTTTGCTTCTTTGGTTTTCTGGTAGTCTTGTCTGAGCTCCTTAACTTTCACACGGCACTGTACTGAGTCCCTTGTGTGGCCTCTCTGCATCATGGCCTTGGAAATTTTTTCAAATGTTTTTTCATTTAGTCTTTTGGAACGGAGTTCTGTTAGCACGGAATCCTCTCCCCATACAGCGATCAGATCCAGTACCTCCCATGCGGTCCATGCGGGAGCTCTTTTTCGATTCTCAGGAGACTGCATTGTTACCTGTGCTGATGAGCTGTGCGTGGTCACCTGTGCTGGTGAGCTCTCCACACTGGCCAAACAGGAAATGAAATTCAAAAGTTCGCGGGGCTTTTCCTGTCTACCTGGCCAGTGCATCCGAGTTCAGATGGCTTTCCAGAGCGGTCACAATGGTGCACTGTGGGATAGCTCCCGGAGGCTAATACATCAAATTGTGGCCACACTAACCCTAATCCGACATGGCAATACCGATTTGAGCGCTACTCCCCTCGTCAGGGAGGAGTAGAGATATCGGTTTTAAGAGCCCTTTATATCGCTATAAAGGGCTTCCTTGTGTGGACGGGTGCAGCATAAAATCAGTTTAACGCTGCTAAATTCGGTATAAACGCGTAGTGTAGACCAGGCCAAATGCATTGGTGGGGACAGGCTGGGGACCTACAGTTCCAAAAGCACATGTAACTCCATGAGCTGTCCATAAATAGCCAGCTGTTCCAGTCACTGCAGGGAAGCTGATCACTCCTTAGACAGCAGTTGCTCTGCAGCCTTCACCAGGACATAGCAGGAGCATCACTGCCCTGGGACAGGTTGTGAATCTTGAGTTTCCACCATGGTGGGATACTACCTCAGCCACAGCCAGTGGCTTAAAGCCACTATTTGGCTATATTGTTACAGTTAAACATGACAAAGCATCAGGAAATGTCCAAGTGCATGTTCAGCAGCAGCCTCCCATGTGGTGTGTCTGCTGTTCTGGTTTGCTACACAACGTACAATAGTATTTTGAGCTATACACTTATCCAGAAGAATAGGAAGCGAAAGTACAGCCCAAGTGCACCATGGCGAGTTAATGTGGATGTGTGCAATTCCTTACTGGGTTTTTAACTCTGAAGCCTTGACATTGTCTTTGCAGCAATTTTTTTTTAACTCTTCAAATGAGAAAAGTTGCCTGTGTTTAATACTTTTAGCATCGGAGGGATCCTGATTAGACTCTGAAGATCCTGTTTCATTCAGAAGAATGGGGATGGGAAAAGGAGAGTTTGGCTATTGTTTGGCTGCAGAGCAGAGATTTTTGCAATGCTGAGTTAGCCGAGCAGCTACACATCAGTGGTGCCTCCAGCAAGCAGGAAAAGGAGAGAAATGTTCATTTCAGTTGTCATGGAGCCACAGGCTGTGCTATGCCTCTGACCTTTATGCAGTCCCTCTAAGAGGGTAACCCTTTAGTGCTAGGCCCTGGGCCTCCACTTCTTTGCAAGGGTGAGAACTGCATTTTGCTACTCTGAGACAGAGTCTCTGGATTCTGCACCTCTGCTTCTTGCTGTGGCTCCTCCAGTGAATCCAAATGAGTTTAGACCCCTGTTGGAGGCCTTACCCCTCTTGGGAGCAGTGCAACCAGCTGGATGTTTGCAGTGACACAGGATAGCTTTTATTATTCAAGCTGAACACCATGTTTGGTAGGGTGCCCACTCATGTTCCTGGAATGCCGGGTGTAACAGCTCTTCTGGAAATGGCCTGGGCCCGCCCCTGCCTGCATGACCCTGCCCCTGCCAGCGTGATCTCCTGCACGTTGTTGGTGTCATTAAGCATAACCCTAGGTAACTCAGGAGGGTGGAAAATCACAGTGTTAATGAAGCCTTTCTGTACTAGGCCTGGATTGAACCAAAGTTATTTTATGCTTGTCTAAGAGTCCCTTCATGTTAAATTCTAGTCGAACTCACAGGTCAGAATTAAGAATGGAATGTGTAACTGCTCCTTATCAGTGCAACACTGAAAGCCTGTTTGTATCTGGCTTAAGAGGAGGAGGGGAGGGAGAGCAAAGTAATAAATTCAAAAGTAAACCAAGGTAACAGCCTTGAAAAGTTACTAACGATGAATTGTTTGCTGTCAAGGATGATTTAATTGCTAACTATACAATGTGTTTACTATATAGGAGGGGGAGGAGAATAGTGGGGGGGTAATGAGGATGCCTGGCTGAAGTCATGTATAAGAAGAGACACACAGCTTATGTCTGTGTGCAGGATTTGAGATTGTAATGTCTCCCTTGCACCTTATTTGGGCTCAAATAAACTTTTTCTGCATTCTCCACCTTGGTGTGATAATCAGTGCTACGCACACCGGGCAACGAACCACTGTTGCTGCCTCAGGCCTTTTGGGCTGGCAACAGTTTTGGCGTCCCTGGGTGGGCTCGAGGCAAAATTGTGCCTTGCCCGGACTCCTCCAATGGCCGGCGGACGATGGTCACAGCCGACGCCCAGCGCGCACCGGTGCCTTTACCGGGGGCCTCGGCAGAGACGCGTCAGCCTGACCTTGGAGGACACAACGGTGCAACGCACTCAGATAGTGGAGAAGCAGCTGCGGGCGACGGTGGGGAACCGGCCCTGTGGGTAAGGTAGGAACAGTCCAGTGGTGTGGACTTTTGCCTGAGGCTGGGGACGCCCAGCCGTTGTAATTCCCACTAGACGAGAGAGCGTCCTAGAGTGGGTCAAGGGCAAGCCCGTGGTATGGGGCAGGGACAGAGTACAGCCGGCAGGGCACGGTGTACACCCTTAGAATGCATTCTAGCAAATTGGAAAGTGTTTGGTTTGGATCCAATGACTAAGAGTAAATTAAAGAGGTTCTGTACAGTTGACTGGCCTCAATATGAGTTAGAGAGCCAGGAAAGGTGGCCACCGGAAGGATCACTTAATTACAACATGATCCTTCAATTACTCCTGTTTTGTCAGCGAACGGGTAGCTTCTGAAACTGTTTGTATGTAGAGCTCTTGTAAAAATCCCCCATCATATGCCCCAGAGTTGCACTGGGAGGAGGATTGTCCGTGGGAATGTCTGTCTCTGTTGGGCTTATGCCATCTGAACTTATTGACTGTGCAGCAAGATAAGATGCATCGTGGTAATAGGGAATAATGGTCTTGGTGTGTGTGTGTGTGTGTATACCAGTGTGAGTGTTCGTTACCGGAAGACGCCCAGATTACCCTGTGAAGCAAATGCTCATGATCAGGAGTATTCTAACGCAAGCCCGGTAATTAGTGGATCTTTAGGAGATCCGACCTACGGTGGACTGACTCTGCCTGGCATCGTCCGGCGAGGAAGCTGCCTGGGTCTAGGAATGTGTGAACCCATCTTCCCTCCCCCCTTCCTTTCTGTGTGGGCTACTGACAGTCTGATCATCTCACTGGATGCAATTAGAGTAAGCGGCGCTGTCTCCTAGAGACTAGCCGACGCTCTTTGCTGAAGGGAGGTGTAGGAGAGTCATGGTCATTCTTGTTACTCTCTCCTGTGTGAGTGCCCTGTAGGGAGAGATCCTTAGTTTATGAGCCGCTAGCGCGGACAGGGCACCCTCTCTGTGTGTGTAAGTGGAAAATGGGGGAGGGACAGTCTAAACATTCTACCTCACCCCCTAAGGGTATCCCAGCATAGTACATGTACCTACATTATGGTCCTGAAACCTGCAGGTATTTAGAAAATTGGAATCTTTACACGCGTGAAAATCCATCTAAACAATGCCAATTAGAAGGTACCTTCAATCTAGATAAGATCATATATCTCAGAGGAGCTTTTAATCACCAAAGGAAAAGCCTCTGACACAGTGTGAGCAATTTGTCTAGGAATGGGTTAATTTGAAACTCGGCTAAGCCCAGAGATAAAGAGAGAGCTGCTCTGCGTATAAGGTCAAGAATCAATGCAGACTATGCTGAGTACAAAGAAAAAACTGCTTTTGGCCCCAGCTGGCCGTGGGAAATATAGACAGAGGTAAATTAAAGTTAATATAAGTTACAGAACTGAGATTGCATTTGCAAAGCTTAACTGTTCAGTGAGATTTAACAGTCTTTGCAATCCCAGAGCTGGTATGGCTTGGTGACCTGGACTGGAATCTCTGAAAGAGACACTGCAGGAGATTCCAGGGTATAAAAGAACAGCTCTCCCAAGAGTGGAAGCATGTTGGAAATTCTGGACAAGCTGTATACAGGATAATCTCCCGTCCACCTATTCCCCTTCTCTGAATGTTATATACAGACGTGGCCAGTCTGGATATGTGTGAGTATTAAAGTGGCTTAAGACTTGGGGCATTTATATTTTTTGAGAGATGTGGAGCGTTCCCAATGCTCTCCATTGTTGTTTTGTTATTTTTGATGAAGCTTTGGGGTTTGGTTATATGGTGTGTTTTATCCTTCCCCTAACGTCCTGCAGTAGATAAATTGGTAACAGATTTGTCACAGTTTGGTGAGCAATTGAGAATGGGGGAGCCCTACAGAATTTACACCATCTATCTGTTTTACCTTTGTTATTTTGTGTTTCTTTTGTTTGGTACTGTTGGTGTTAAATGTTGAGGATTACATGATTAAAGGTGAGCCTACTCTCAGCTGCAGTAAGTCTGAGAATTGGAAAGGGGTTCTACCCCCAGTTGCAGCAGGACTGGGCAATAGAGTAGTTGGAGAAAAGGAACAAATATGTACTTGATAACTAGAATTGAGTAATCAAGAGCATAGATTATGACCCAGGCAGCAACTCAAATCTGCACCCAGGGCAAGTTGCAGGCCTTGAGACAGGATTTCCAGTTAGAAAAGGAAGTCCTGGCTAAGCAAGTACCAGTCCTTCAGGGACTTGCCAAAATTTAACCATTTGTGCTCAGCATACGCCGTAACAGCAGTGTGTTTGCTACAAGAGGAAATTAAATAATTAAACACCAGTGGGCCATGCGTTTTGCCCAGGTGGTAAGCCTCACAAGGGAGGACTCGGGTAGTCTTGTGAGTTAAAATGTTTTAGGGAAAAGACCAGAAGGGTGGGGGCTAGTTGAGAAACCAACCCTCCTAGTTAAAACTGGTAGTGGAGCAAATTGGTGTCTATGGAAGGAACGGTTCAGCTAGAAAAGAAGGATCGGGCCCAGGCGGGCAGGCAACAGATGGAGAGATTGGAAAACAGGTTGGAAACTTTTGAGGGTCTAGTGGAAGAAAGGAGTAAATAGGTATAAACATGGGGATTTCAAATACCCAGGAGGATACTTGGAATGGTGATTTAAGTTGAGAAAAGTGGTTGTTGGAGAACAAGCGAGTGATTTAAGGCAGAGTGAAAAGTTAACTCTGTAGTTGCTGGAGGGAACAGCAGTTGAACTTTGTAAAAATGCTAAAGAGAAGAATTCTTGGTGTTTTTGAAATGTTTGTAAATAAATTCAGGCAAAGAAATTATTAGATTGCAATCATTTGGTTATGACCCATTTAGTTGAATTATCTAAAGAATGTATATAGTGCTATGTAATTGAAATCTTATTAGGCTCTAAAGGCACTATAAGTGGTGATGTTTTCTTTCAGTGTTTAAAAGCAGGAGTTAAAAGTAAAAAGCAAGTCAGGAAGCATCTGTATTAATGCAAGTTATCTAACTGATAAAGTAGAAGTCATTGAAACTTAAGCTGCCTATAAAACATATATATGAAAATATGGGGTAATTCCCCTGGTTTGCCTGAAATCAACGAAGGTACTTGTATATTTTCAGTGATGATTGACTGCCCAGAAAGGGTAGACTCCTGTTTTTGTCTTTCAGATAATCAGAGAAAACTGGTGCTAGCTGAACAGCATTTAACATACCATGCATTTGATGGCACAGTAAAAATTATGTTTTGTGTTTTATGTTCTGTCTTGTGGTGTTTGTCTCGTGGCCAAAATTGTTTTGTTTAATATTGTTATGGGATGGTCTGGTTTGGAATGCAGATACTTGTTTTGTTCAACTTGGAATACAAAGTGTTTGGATAAATTGGGAAAAATATGATATACTAAAGTCTAATACATTTCCTTAAGTAAGAGAAAGAGAAACTTTATTGGCCAAATCTTTTAATTGAAAATTGTTATTAAAACTTACATACCAACAGTCTTTGGAAGCAAGGACATGGAAAGTTAACCCACTCCCCATATTGTATTTGAATCCTTCTGGCTACCTCAGATTTCTACCAGAGGGCTGGGGATGGTGGGAAACTATTGGACTAGAGGTTGTATGAAATAAACTCATCAAAGTGGGTGTGCTTGTCCTAGCTTGTTGTCCCAAAGCTCTGAAAAAGGTTATTTTAGTGAAAGGATATATGTGACAAACTTTAAATAATAAGACTAATGTACTGTATAAAGGCAATGTATATGTGTTCATTGTTAGAAAAAGATGTATAAGTGAAGACTAAGTTTGCTTTGTAGGTTAAAAGAAGCCAAAAAGGAAAAAGGAAGAAGAATGAGTTAACTGAGGAAAAATAGCTAACAACCAAGACAAGGGGGGCTTAAATGTGCCCACACAGCTGTAAAGTCTGCAAATCGCTGACAGGCACTAATGAAATGTGTTAGGTTTCTTTTTTTCACAGGTAAAGACGCACTACACAAAGACCCTAGGAGCCCTGCCACTCCTTGGAACCAGGAAACTGGATCGATGTAAAGCTCCACCAGCGAGAGACTGCTTTGGCTCCACGCTGGAAAGACCCTTATTAAGTCCTGCTGACCACCAACAGCGTTGTGAAGTGTCAAAACCCAGGATTTCCTGACCAAAAAGGACATTATGAACTGACCCTGGTGAAGAAACAAAGAATTATACACTGGCAGGAAGAAATTTGTGGGACCCCTGTTTGAGACTGTGGTATTGATTAGATTTTGGGGTTTATTCTACAGGCTGCGCCCTGTGTTTTGGGATAAATCCTTCAGTATGTATTGCTCACACGGGGCTGCCATTAGATTAGCACAACAGAAAGCCTGGGTTGTTTCCTCTGCAAGAAGAGGGAATTGACCAGATCCCTGTGGACTAGGGCCAATAATACAGCAGCCATTTGAAATATTCTTAAAAGCTGAGAACATGATAAGAAATTGGGCCAACTAGAAAAGGGCCACTAGCCTTATTTTTAAAGCTCAGCTATCCCAAGTACAGGCTGGAGTTGGTGAGTTATATGTCATTTCCACCCTCAGTTCTATGGCCCAGAAGTTGCTGACAGAGATGGTATTGAAAATCACTGAAACTGGGAAGGTATTGCAGTGGAATCTGGTATATTTAGATGGATCTTGCGCACCAGACTTGGCCCACTGCCCTTACAGACGCATCAAGAACCATCTGATCTGTGGTCATGATAACATACTTGGACACTTTCTGGGTGGAAGTATGGACATTCACAGTGCTCCTTCCAAGCATATGGACCAGTTAGGGTGGGTGTGGGCTTCCACATACCGAATCCTACCGGGTCCATGGGGAGGATGAATGTGGAACTGAATACCCCCTCATTAATAACCCCAGCTCCCTAGAGCTTAATTGTTTTTTGTCTTCAAAGTATGAGAAAACTCAGCCAAAAGTTTGTTGAGTATTCTCAAAGGGGGGAATTGTTGGTGTCATTAAGCATAACCCTAGGTAACTCAGGAGGGTGGAAAATCACAGTGTTAATGAAGCCTTTCTGTACTAGGCCTGGATTGAACCAAAGTTATTTTATGCTTGTCTAAGAGTCCCTTCATGTTAAATTCTAGTCGAACTCACAGGTCAGAATTAAGAATGGAATGTGTAACTGCTCCTTATCAGTGCAACACTGAAAGCCTGTTTGTATCTGGCTTAGGAGGAGGAGGGGAGGGAGAGCAAAGTAATAAATTCAAAAGTAAACCAAGGTAACAGCCTTGAAAAGTTACTAACAAGATGAATTGTTTGCTGTCAAGGATGATTTAATTGCTAACTATACAATGTGTTTACTATATAGGAGGGGGAGGAGAATAGTGGGGGGTAATGAGGATGCCTGGCTGAAGTCATGTATAAGAAGAGACACACAGCTTATGTCTGTGTGCAGGATTTGAGATTGTAATATCTCCCTTGCACCTTATTTGGGCTCAAATAAACTTTTTCTGCATTCTCCACCTTGGTGTGTTTATTGGAACGAAGCACACCGGGCAACGAACCACTGTTTGCTGCCTCAGGCCTTTTGGGCCGGAGATCATGCTGCACAGGGGATGCTATTTCCAAGAGCGCTCCTCCTTGTCCCGCCCCCTCCGGCCTGACCTCTCATGTAGTGAATGGACAAGGTCACATTGTTGGGTGCCCAATGGCACAGTTTAAAATGGTGTCTCCCATCTGATACAAGACAAAATCACATCTGGTTTTGTCCCAGTACAGGTCAGGGGACAAACCAGCCAAAATGAGTTCTGTCCAATTTAAAACCAGACAAGTGCCTTAAAATCAGGAACGCCACTTAAGTTAGAATGGAAAAACAAAGGTTATATGAATGTCCATGCTGCAGCATTACCTGCCTGTCATCTAACCTGTCCAGGGTTCCTGCTCTCCCACTGCTCTGGGCTGCAGCCTGCTTAACCCAATCTGCTCACACCTGCAGTCTAGCTCTAGATCCACTGGTTTCTGTCTCCCTTGGCTGTCAATCATTAACAGTTAATAACCAGCCATGGGTCTTGTAGGATAGTAAGCATATTGGTGGGTATGCAGGAACTGTCTCCTACCCAGCCCCTTCTGCCAGGAGAGAAATTAACCCCTTAAATTCCTATAGGTAATACAACAGTGCGTAGGTAAACTGATGTTTGCAGTGTTGTAGCTGTGTCGATCCCAGTGTTGCCGGCCCAAAGGGCCCGAGGAGGAGCAACAGTGGGGGTTCGTTGCCCGGTGTGCGTCGCACTAATTAACACACCAGGGTGGAGAAGCAAACCAAGTTTATTTGAGCTCAAAAAAGGTGCCAGGGAGAAAAAGCATCTCAAATCCTGCACACCCGTGCGCAGGCGGGGTCCCAGCATTTATACCCCCCTTGTTTTTCCCCCTTTTTCCCTCCCCCCCTTGCAACAGTTACACTTAACACTATAATGTAGCTTGTTAGAACTGTTCTCATTCGCATATTTATCTATGGCCTTCACAGCACAGACGCATGCAGATTTTCTCCCCTGCCTCCCCGCCGCTTTTTGCTGTTTCGAGCTATCCTGCAGCTGCAAGCTAAGGCAGCTGACAGTGACACGTTTTGCTTGCTGTCTGTTAGCATCTTAGGCTGGTTAAAGTTCACAGCATGGAAGAACTTTGGTTCGCTCAGGCCCAAAGTCACAGCTTTGGTTTACTTAGGCCTAGGGACACCAACACCAGGATATGAATGAGACATGGTGGATGAGGTGTAATATCTTTTATTGGACCAATTTCTACCTCTTTCACCAACAGAAGTTGGTCCAATAAAAGATATTACCTCACCCACCTTGTCTGAGTAAACTGAGTCATGCATATATTTCATATAAATAATGCAGAAATTCTCCACATTAATCACAGAAATGTAAGGTTGGAAGGGACCATGAAAGGTGCAGTGGTTCAGCCAGGGGTACATGTGCCCGTGGAGGTACGCAGAGGTCTTCCAAGGCATACATCGACTCATCTAAACATTTGTCTAATTTTACAACAGGCTACATAAAAAGCACTAGCGAAGTTGGTACAAAGTAGAATTTAATGTGATGACTTGTTTATACTGCTCTATATACTCTACACTGAAATGTAAGTAAAATATTTATATTCCAGATAATTTATTTTATAATTTTATGGTAACAATTAGAAAGTAAGCAATTTGTCAGTAATAATGTGCTGTGACACTTGTATTTTTATGTCTGATTTTGTAAGCAAGCAGATTTTAAGTGAGGTGAAACTTGAGGGTACACAAGACACATCAGACTCCTGAAAGGGGTACAGTTGTCTGGAAAGGTTGAGAGCCACTGATATAGTCCAGCCCCCTGCACTAAGGCAGGACTAAGTATTATCTAGACCATCCCTAACTGGTGTTTGTCTAATCTGCTCTTAAAAACCTCCAGTGATGGGGATTCCACAATCCAGAGTTTAATTACCCTTAGAACTAGAAAGGTTTTTCTAATATCTAACCTAAATCTTCCTTGCTACAGATTACTTCTTGTCCCACCTTTGTGTACATGCAGAACAATTGATTACAGTTCTCTTTATGACAGCACTTAACATATTGAAGACTGTTATCAGGTACCTCTAAGTCTTCTTTTCTTAAGACTAAGACCTGGTCTACACTACAAAGTTAGGTCAACATAAGCTGTGTTAGATTGATTTAATAATGTATGTGTCAACACAACTGAGTCCCTTCCGCCCACCTAAAGACCTGTGAAGTCGACTTCTGTACTCCACCTCTGCGAGAGGTGTAGCGCTTGATTCGACATCCACGGGTTGACATGGGGATAGTGTAGACACTGCATTGTGTAATTTGAATTAATTGGCCTCCAGGAGGTGTCCCAGAGTGCTCTGCTGTGACTGCTCTGGAGAGCACTTTCAACTCCACTGCACATCAGCCAGGTACATGGGAAATAGAAGCCCCCCAGTTAAGGAACTTTTCAATTTTCATTTCCTGTTTGATCAGCATGGAAAGCTCATCAGCTCAGCTGATGATGGATGCTCAAGGCCGCAAACGCGCTCCAGCATGGAGTACAGAGGAGGTGCTGGATCTTACTGTTGTGTGGGGAGAAGCATAAGTGTCAACTCCATGGGTGCTCTGGGGCTGGAGCAGCCACGTTTAAAAAAAATAGTGGGTGCTGAGCACCCACTGGCAGCCCCCCTATCAATGCCTCTCCCTCCCCCCAGCACCTGCTGCCCACTGGCGGGCCATGCCGATCAGCGCCTCCCCCTCCCTCCCAGCGCCTACCACCTGCCGCGGATCAGCTGTTTCGCAGCGTCAGGAGGCACTGTGGGGGAGGTGCCGTGCACTCAGGGCGGGGAAGAGGCGTGGTGGGGGTGGAGCAGGGGTGGGGAGAAGCAAGGCAGGGTTGGGGCATTGGGGGAAGGGGTGGAAGAGGGGGAGCACCCACCAGCAGATTAGAAATGCTGCACCTATGGGGAGAAGAGTCTGCAGGCAGAGCTCCGATCCAGCAGAAGAAACATTAACATCTTTGCCAAAATCGCACGGGGCATGGGGGAGAAGGGCTACACCAGGGACACGCAGCAGTGCCGCATGAAAATAAATGAGCTTAGGCAAGCATACCAGAAGACAAGGAAGACGAACAGTCACTCTGGTTCTGAGCCACAGACATGCTGCTTTTATGAGGAGCTGCATGCAGTTCATAGCGGCAACCCCACCACTACCACAAAATGCTCTGCGGATACCTCCCAGGAGTCCCGGGTGACCTCGAACAACAACAAGGAGGACATTGTTGACAAGGAAGAGGAGGAGGAGAATGCGAGGCAGGCAAGCGGAGTGTCCATTCTCCCCGAGAGCGTAGAACTGTTTTTAACCCTGGAGCCCATCCCCTCACAGGACCAATTGTCAGCGGAGCGTGATACTGGGGAAAGCACCTCTGGGGAGTTCACATTTCCAATCAAATTATAGGGGTTTCATGCTATTATTTTTTAATGTTGAATCTGAACAAAAAAATAGGTATAGTGGTTATCGGTGGCCACTCCAGCTATGCAGAGGATGTGCTTCAAAAAAGACTGTTTATGTGCATGGGGATGGCCCTAGAATCCTCCATGGAGATCTCTAGGAAGCTTTCGTGGAGGTAACTCTTCAATCCTTTGCAGAAGGTTTCTGAGAAGGGCTGCCTTATTTCATCCATCGTGGTAGGACACTTTCCGTGCCACTCCAGTATTAACTCTTCTGGTATCATTGCGGCACACAGCATTGCAGCATAAAGACCAGGTCTGTACCCAGACGCTTGCAGCATCTGCTCCCTTGCTGCCTCTGTTACCCTTAGGAGACTGATATCACATATGATCAGCTAGGGGAAACGAGGGAAGTTTTAAATGCTAGCCCTTAAACCCCAAGCATTTCGACAAGTAATCCGCCCCATTTGGTGAATTCTGGGTCACAAGCATGCTTTCCCGAGCGAGCCCTGGCTGTGGTTGGAAGGGATCACCATGTACTACAATCAGGCATTTAAATTTTCTTTTTTGTGGGGGGTGCTTCCTGTTTGTTTCCTTTCCCCCCAACCTGGTTCCACTTTTGTAATAATCAAACTATTTGGGGGGCTTTACACTGATGCCTGTCTTCAAGCACTATCCAGACTGCTTGGGGAAAGGAGGCTTTTATGAGGTTGGAACCAGTGATTCCAAGGATGTCTTCACAAAAGCTGCAGCACAAGATCTCTCGCCTATGGCTCATGGCCTTACTCACCGTGGCTGGAGAAGCAGTCCAGTATCCGTCGCACTCAGCTTCAGGGGAGGGTACAAGGACCAGAAGGCTCCCATTCCCACACCTTTGATTGTTACTGCAGTGCGAATGTAAGTAAGTTGTCCTTGCGTCTCACCCCACCCCTGCGTCCCACTTTCCCCCAGGTTATCTTACTTTTCTTTGCTGTCTCTGTATGTATGTGAGCATAATAAAACTTAATGGATTGAATAGAAAAGGCTCTTTATTCATTCATCACATTGTGGTTAGTAGTGGGTGAGCGGTTCTCAGTGGTGGCAGGTGACAGAACAAGGAGCAATGGTCTCAAGTTGCAGTGGGGATGATCTAGGTTGGATATTAGGAAACACTATTTCACTACGAGATTGGTGAAGCACTGGAATGGGTTACCTAGGGAAGTGGTGGAATATCCATCCTTAGAGGTTTTTAAGGCCCGGCTTGACAAAGCCCTGGCTGGGATGATTTAGTTGGTGTTGATCTTGCTTTGAGCAGGGGGTTGGACTGGATGACCTCCTGAGGTCTCTTCCAATCCTAATATTCTATGATTCTATACCTGTATGTGTGTGCTGCAAGATGCCGGAGAGCCTAATTCAGCAAAACAGGGAGAGGAGTCCTGGCTGGTGGAGCAGGAGGGGTTCAGTGAAACCCCAGTACATCAGGTGGCATCTTGGACAGGGGAGTCTAACCCATCACAATGGTTACTCATTGACACATGCATCCAGTTGAGTTATTTAGGGTGTCTTTCTTCCATATAGAAGTGATGTATGTTCGTGGTTCTTTATCAATACTAATCAATAGTAATTATTTGATTACGGTAGTGCCCAGAATGTTCTGTGTGTTTTCCAAACAGAGTCCTGGCCCACTTAATATTGATAAATGGACTTAAATCTACTAAACAGCATGACTATTTTTTAGGCACACGTGTTGCTGTGCACAGGGGCCATCTCCGTCAGGAGTCCTTGTGCTCTAAACAGAGCACATATTGGATGTGCTCTTTCCATCGCTGAGCGGCGCTAGTGTATGTGCAGTGTTAGCAATGGGAGTTTGTGGGCTCTTTCCAAGGACACTGTGAAGAGCTGGCAGTGCCCCAGTGCAGCAGAGCCTCAGTCTGGGTCTCCTTTAATCACTCCATGGATGTTTCGCTTCGGGGGCACTGTGCTTCCCCTGAGTGCAGTATAAATAGTTGGAAACAATGAATGGATTTCCTGTTCCTGTGCATGTTTTCTTTAGTTTTTTAGCAGGATGTCCTATAGGTTCAGGATAAACTAAAACACAAAGCTTGTTAACAGGATTTTTGCCCAGACAGTATTAGGTTTCACATGGGAACAGTGCAGAGTTTGGTGTGTGAAGTTTATCGGCTGAAGATTGATGGTGCTTTTTCCTAGGATAGGCTGTGGCACGTGGGGTTAACCCCACGCATGCAGTCCCTTTTCTGGGAGTCACTTAGTGTTTTCTGGGCCTGTGTGTGCTGTTGGGTGTGACTGCGTTCCTGAGCATAAGGCCTGTGAGTTTTTCTTGAGTTGTGCAATGTGTAAGTAACTGTGATTTGGGTGTTGTACAGTTTGAAGTCTTGCACAATGCACTGTGGGTTCTGTAATGTGTGGTGCAGTGCTGAGGCATTGCACACAATGAGCTTAGCTGTTTGTTGTGCACCTGATGCCTCTTAGACTCATAGACTTTAAAGCCAAAAGGGACCATCGTGACCATCTAGTGTGACCTCTTGCACACTGCAGACCACAGAACCTCGCCCTCCCACTCCTGTAAGAGATCCCTAACCTCTGGCTGAGTTACTGAAGTCCTCAAATCATGGTTTAAAGACTTCAAGTTACAGAGAATCCACCATTTATACCAGTTTAAACCTGCAAGTGATCCGTGTTGCAGGAAAGGCAAAACCCCCACAGGGTCTCTGCCAATCTCTGATCCCTACCCCAGATGTGACGATCAGTTAGACCCTGAGCATGTGGGCAAGACCCACCAGCCAGACACCTGGGAAAGGATTCTCTGTAGTAACTCAGAGTCCCCCTCTCCATCCCCAGTGTCCCAACGCCAGCAGTTGGAGTTATTTGCTGCTAGCAGTCACAGATTGGCTACATGCCATTGTAGGCAGTCTCATCATACCATCCCCTCTAGACACTTGATCAAGCTCAGTCTTGAAACAAGTTAGGTTTTTAGCCTTCCATGTGTAACTGAAGTTTGTAAAATGTGGTAAGGGGAGAGGGCTGGAAATTGGTGAAGGAGAGTTGGGTTTTCTGCTGCTTTAAACTTCCTCCCAAACATGTTTACCCAGACATACAATTTCTATTGTTCTCTCCTCAGCATCCCCCACCCTGCTGATCCCAGTCCAGCTCTTCTAATCTCACGTAATGAAAGCACTAGGTCACCACTCACAAGGTTTCAAATCAGGCAGCTATGTTTCAAGTGGCCCCTACACCAAGAAAGAACAATGCCTGGAACCTTTCCCCAAGGCCTCCCAGGAGCACCGGCTCTTGGATAATTTGGTAGAGTCAAAGGTCTAATGGGCCTGGCTGTGTCTGCAATGGACCTTGTAGCAATCCTAGCCCCAGAACGTAGCAATGATGGGGCACAGGCATTTTGGTCACTGCAACAGCTAATCCTGCTCAGAACAAGTCCAGCCCATGTGGTTGTGTAACTGTCTGTACCCAGTCTACACTCGCTTTTCCACCGATGCTTATACATTCCAGCATTCCCTGACATTCTCACTGTGGCCAGACAAGGCAACCTGCACTGAGCTGGGCACAGTGCCTCCAATTTGCCCTTCTCTGCTCTTTCACTGATTTTCAGACTGTTTTATAAAGTGGGTTCATCTCTGCGACCAGGCACAGAATCCATGACACTGCACTGTGGGTGCCTGTCATTGAATTTAACGTCTCTGGATGTGTGGTATTCTGTGATAACCAAAGAACTATGTTATTTAAAATAAGTCCATTAATTTCTTAAGAGTAGTGTAAGAATTCATCCACTCTGTGAGAAATCTGTAATAACATTGGAAATAGTAATATTTAGTAATGCATAGTCATTTCTAGAAATTCAGGACCAAATTACTGAATTAATTACCCCTAGATTACTCACCTTCCTGCATGGGAAACTCAGGAGTGGGAGACTAAGGGGGAGGAGAATGCTGTGATGAGCCTTTCATCAAGTTTCCCCCAAATCAGTCAATATTGAACATGCCACAGTTCCACCACTTTGAACCCCGTGGATCTTGGCAGATCCACAGAAGGCAAATGGACTCCACACTGCCTCTGGAGACCTTGCACCCATCCTTAGCTCCTTGTCAGCATTAATCCAATGGATCTGGACTGTCCAGTGCTTATGGAATGCAGCTGTGGCAGATTGTGATGTCTGCACATCTGCTTTCTAATTCTGCATTGTACTTCTGAATGTTTAGGTAATTGATATTCTGGGCAGACAGGTAGAAAGGTATGCTGGGGAGCAGGTCTTATGTGATCTGCTACAGATGGCCCTGTGGCGTTAAGGGATACAGAAGATGGTAATAACATTGGAAGCTTCTCTCATTCATGATTAACATTCTGCCTTTTTACCTGGATGTAACTGAGAGCAGAATGGCCCCTTTTGTCAAGGAGGAATGAATCATGGCAGCTGGCAGCATGATTTGGTCCCCCAAGATTAGGGCTGTTCACAGGCCTCCCAAGGGCAGTTTTAGCTCTCTAGGTATGTGTATGGCTTCCTTGCTCACAGTATCTGCACACTTCAAACATTAATGGATTTTATCCTCCTGACCCGCAGCAAGGTAGGGAAATGCCATCCCCCTTCTACACCTGGAGAACTGTCACAGAAGTTAGGGGCCTGATTCTTACGGTGTGAGCACACGTAGTTCCCTTTGACTTCAACTGAGATTCAGCAGTTCTGAAAACTGAGCTCAGTGTGACTTGCCTACAGTCGCATGGAGTCCATGGCATAGCAGGAGATTTGAACCCAGGTGTCTTGTATCCCATGTGTCCCCAATGTCTTAGCCATGAGGCCGTCCTTCCGCATTAGTTCATACTAGCTGTGATCACTAATCTATATTCTGAGTGGTCAGAATGTTTCATAGAGACTTTAAGGCCAGATGAGACCACTGGAAACATCTAATCCAACCTGCATCACACTGGTCTCAGAATTTTCCCAGTCATCCCTGTAGCGCAGGGAATTATTCTCCCTCCCGGTGTAAATGAACATTCCCCAGCCTAATGCACTCAGTTCAAATGTCGCTTTCAGGGATCAATCCACTCTGATCTGAAAGATTCCAAGTGACAGTAGATTTACCACGTCCCTTGGGGAGCTGGTCCAGTGGCTAAATATCTTGACTGTCAAAAATGTGCTTTTTATTTCCAGTTTGAGTGTGTCTAACTTCAGCTTTCAGGTTTTGGATCTCCTGCCTTGGTCTCCGTGATCAACAAGCCCCCTGATGTCAGATATCTTCTGCCTGCGTAGGTGCTTTAGACTGTAATCAAGTCACCTCTTACCCTCTTTCAAATAAGCCAAATATCTTGAGCTCCTTAAGTGTCTCACTGTGAGGTCTTTTCCAGACCTCCAGTCACTTGTAGCTCTTCCCTGAGCCTTCTTGATTTTTCACTGTGTTAAAGTGTCTGTTTGCAGTGGTACAGCCAGGCACCAATTCCCTCTCCTCTGCCATTCTGGTGAATGTGTTTCCTGGGGGGCTGTCTTGTAGCACCCTACCCACAGAGCTGGGGCTCAGGGAGCTTGCAGAAGGGAAGCTGCATGAAATGCAAAAGGATTTGCAGTCTTTGCATTCCAAATCCATCCATTCCCTAGGGAACAGCATCTGTGTGGCAGCTCAGATCATGCCACACATTACTCCCTTTCTCCTAGAGTCAGGGACACATTAGAACAATGGGTGGAGAGCAGGAAATGCTGCATGGGAAACAGGATTTCATTTCACTGCTGTTGGGATTCCTCCTACAGATCCTCTCCCCTCCCCCAGCTCAGCCCTGTCTGTTACCTGGGGTTCTTTCAACCCAGAGCTCTTGGTAACTTTTACTCTGTGCGAGGTGGAGTCAGGAAAGAAATCAGGGGAGACACGGCCGTCCGACCAATTGATGGCTGCACAAACAGGACAACACGAGAGTGCTTTCACTTAAAGCTAAACTTTACTTTAGTCTCAAGCACTTACACACGTCCACAATAGGTTAGTGAAACACCCCCAACCCTCGATAATTACCGAAGCTGAGTGTGGCTCTCGAGTGGCACAGTGGCAGCCTGTCTGCCAGTGAGGGACACAAGATGCATCCAGAGAGAGAGACCAGTCCCGAAGAGTCCCCCTTATTTTATACATTAGTAACACAATCACATGTCCCTTAAAGAAAACTTGCTAAGCAAGCAGTTTCAATGGTCAAGCAAGCGGTTTCCTTCTGATTATTGATTAACCAGATGTGGGTTTTTCCCAGAGTTTGCAGCCTTGAGGTCCTAATAGACAATCCTGAGGGCACATCCTGCTCTTCTAAAATGCATGTATCAGCAATTTCAAATATTAACATCAATTCTATTAAAAGTATCTTGTTATACCATGCCTTTTATTTAGACAATTTGTTTTTGAGGCCAGTGTGTTCAATGTTCTCCTGAAATTTTTTGCATAGGCTTTTTAATTTAATTATATCCTTGGCGTTTTGGTGAATTAAAAAGTAGGGGTGTCCTGCATGCAAGCAGACCCCTTTTGTACCTGTCTTCAGATTTCAGCACTGCATACACACACAAAAATGTATATTTTACTCTACTTAGGATAACCTGTCCCCCTCTCATTTTTAGGTTTGACTTCTTTTTCCACCTTCCTCTGGAGCATCATAATTTGAGCCTTTTGGTTTCAGATAGTTTGCTGGCCAGGTATGTTCATTATCTGCAGCTCCTTTGTGCTGCCACTTATGGGCAGTTCTCTCCTTCCTCTGTCAGTTAGGTAATTTGCATTAACACAGATGCTTTCTGGCTTGCTTTTGGATCCAAAGCCATCAGCAGCTCAGAGACCCTCTCTTAAAAGGGATACAATCAACTTCCACCCGAGTTTTGATTTCTTTTCACTTTCAACTCCTGCTTCAAAAACACACAGCGATCTGTAAAAGAAAACACAACCTATTGTGGCTCCCTTTAGAGCCCTAACAGGATTTTAAATTGCATTTATTTTACCTCTTCTACAATATACATTGCAATGTCCTGGGAAAAACGCACATTCCTTTCATAGTTTAACTTCTATAATATTACATTAGCCATATCAATTTTTATATAAGGCGTAACTGTTTCTTTTGTGCTCACAGAGTTTTCATGTACCTTTATCAAAGTGACAATCCGATTACTCAGAGCCACCTTAAGGCTCAGTGTTTCTAATGTTGCTTCTTTTTTTTTGTGCACCTCACCCCTGCTGTTGCTCCAGAGGGGTACTGTCTTTTTTTAATTTCTTTTACTACAGCTCTTATCTGCTATTTTGTTACTAAAAAAAAAAGGATCCAGAATTTCTCTCCATTCGCCTGGGTTTGACTGCCCTGCTGCAGCCACAACTTTGGTCTTTAAAAAGATATTGAACTTTATAAAGCATTGAGGTACCTTAAGGGTTAAAGGCTAAATACCAAAGCCAAACAACACTAGTTACCTGTGTCTGGCAAAAAGGTGTCTGTCAGTTTTTCAGCTTTGAATGAAAGATTCAAATGGCTTTTTAGTGGTATTATTTAAAAACAAAACAAAACCCAATTTATCTTAAACCTACAAAATAGAGTTTTACAAGCCAGGAGTGTTGTTTTAGGTCCTAAACATTCCACATATTTACACAATATATTTACACACACAGATACATACATACTCTTTTGCTTAACATCCCTTACATTGCTTTAATTTTTACACAGCTATACATAGATTACATTGGTTACATTTGGGGTCAGTTTGTTCCAATAGAAACCCCTTATGTTCTTTTAGCAAATTTGACTAAATTGTTCAGTCAAATGATTTAAATCAGATTGTCTTTTTGCCTGGCTTATTTACAAACATTCCTTGGAAAAGGGCCCACTTTCCCTTCAGAATGGCTGCAAAGAAACCAAGATTTCTTTTTCTATAATGCTTTTTCTTGTTAACATTTTTACAAGGTTCAACTGCTTAATTCCCTTCAGCCTCTGCAGAGTTAACTTCTCTCTCTCTTTCCTTAAATCACTTGCTTATCTCCCAAAAGAACACCTTCATCAGCTCAGATTTTACCATTCCAAGTATTGTCCCAGGGATCTGAATTTCCCATACCTGTACTGAGGAAGCATTGTTCTAAGTCAGTCATAAAAATGTTGGCATACTGTGGGGCAGGGGTAGGCAACCTATGGCACGCGTGCCAAAGGCAGCACGTGAGCTGATTTTCAGTGGCACTCACACTGGCCGGGTCCTGGCCACTGGTCCGGGGGGGGGGGGGTCTCTGCATTTTAATTAATTTTAAATGAAGCTTGTTAAACATTTTTAAAACCTTATTTACTTTACATACAACAACAGTTTAGTTATATATTATAGACTTATAGAAAGAGACCTTCTAATAATGTTATAATGTATTACTGGCACGTGAAACCTTAAATTACAGTGAATAAATGAAGACTCGGCACACCACTTCTGAAAGGTTGCCAACCCCTGCTGTGGGGCCATGTGGGTACCCATAGCAGTGCCGCTGACTTGAAGGTATAGATTGTCCCCAAATGTGAAATAGTTGTGGGTGAGGACAAAGTCACAAAGTTCAGCCACCAGGTTTGCCATGACATTATCAGGGATACTGTTCCTGACAGCTTGTAGTCCATCTTTGTGTGGGATGTTGGTGTAGAGAGCTTCTACATCCATAGTGGCCAGGATGGTGTTTTCTGGAAGATCACCAATGGATTGTAGTTTCCTCAGGAAGTCAGTGGTGTCTTGAAGATAGCTGGGAGCGCTGGTAGCATAGGGCCTGAGGAGAGAATCTACATAGCCAGACAATCCTGCTGTGAGGGTGCCAATGCCTGAGATGATGGGGCGTTCAGCATTTCCAGGTTTGTGGATCTTGGGTAGCAGATAGAATAACCCTGGTCGGGATTCTAGGGGTCTGTCTGTGCAGATTTGTTCCTGTGCTTTGTCAGGGAGTTTCCTGAGCAGATGGTGTAGTTCAGAGGTGAAAGTAAGCCGGTCCGGTCTGGTACGGCGTACCGGCTTGCTGGACTGCACCGACTTCCACGGCAGGGATTTAAAGGGCTCAGAGCTCCCCGCGGCTGGGGGCAGCCCAGAGCCCTTTAAATCCCGGCCGAGGCTCTGGCAGCCAGGCAGGAGCCAGGATTTAAAGGGCTCGGGGCTCCCCGTGGCTGCGGGCAGCCCAGAGCCCTTTCAATCCCGGCCACAGATCTGGCGGCCGGGCTGGGGCCAGGATTTAAAGGGCTCGGGGCTCCCTTCAGTGGCAGGAGTTCCTGGCCCTTTAAATCCTGGCCCCAGTGCGGCAAAACTCGGGGTTCCCCCCTGGAGGTCTCCCAGCCACCTCTTCAGCTGGGAGCTCCTGGTTGATTTAAAGGCTCTGGGTCTCCCAGCCACAGCTGGTGCCCCAGGGCCTTTAAATCTTAAGAGGCCACACCTCTTCCGGATGAGGCCACGCCCCCTCAGGACTCTGGCAGTACCGGTAAGTCCTGTAAGTTACTTTCACCCTGGTGTAGTTTCTTTTGGTAACCGTCAGTGGGATCAGAGGGTAGTGGCCTGTAGAATGTGTTGATAGAGAGCTGCCTAGCAGCCTCTTATTTATATTCCGATGATACCAGTCAGCTCTGTGTTCTTGGGGAACCAGGACGCAGTATCCATCCTGTTGGACTCATGAAAGACACCCCCACACACACCAGCCTCTGCTTAAACCAAAACCCATCAGAGAAAAGACTTGCAGAGAGCAATGAAGGGTGCTGGGAGACACACCTAGACCCCTCCTGACAAGGGTGACAAGATTAAGACATCTCCATTAGCATACAAAATGGAGAGCAGAGACAACTCTCCTAGCCTCATCTGCATGAGAGATGGGACGAGACATCCCAATTTGCATACGGAATGGAGAACAGAGAACCTCACTAAACTCTGGGACCAGAAAAAGCAGGGAAGCACTGCATCATGGGAATCTCTGCTCCAGATGCTAATGAACCTATGTCTGCACACACCCAGCTCAGCAATTATCAGACCAATTCTAGTGATGAATCCTTGATAGATATTCAAAATACTGAAGCAGCCTAGTTGCATTCTGAGCTCCCTGGAAGAAAACACCACCCATAGCCAAGAATGATCAGCTCCTATTATCTAGCCTAAAGAAAACCCTTGAGTCATCAACTTACCTATAAACAAATCTAGTGTTCGCCCTTGAACCACTGTATTTTCTCTACAAAAATCCCTACTCGCCCTCCAGTCAGTGTTCTGATGCTTAGGGCTTGGCTACACTTACAAATTTGCAGCGCTGCAGCAGGGTGTGAAAACACACCCTCTCCAGCGCTGCAAATTGCGGCGCTGCAAAGCGCCAGTGTGGTCAAAGCCCCAGCGCTGGGAGCGCGGCTCCTAGCGCTGTCCGTTATTCCCCACAGGGAGGTGGAGTACGGACAGCGCTGGGAAAGCGCTTTGAAGTGCTAAGTGTAGCCATAGCCTTAGATCCAAACTATGCATCAGTTCCACTGGGACTCCATATTCTCCTGAATGACCGTGTTGGGGACTCTGCCTGTCTCCTGCCCTCAGGACCCTGAGCTACCACCATCACTTGGGAGCCCCGACCAGTTCAAGCTTCAGGGAGTGGTGAGATCCTCTTCTTCCTCTCTCTCTGTTTTCCTTTCTACCATAGTTATTAACCTTTAATAATGTATGTTATGTTGGTTTAGCCTCCTTGTGTAGTTGTCACTAGTATTCAATAAATAACTTTTATGGTCGAGCTGCTTGCTTCTCTCTCTCTTGCTGAACTTTACTCTTTTGTGTTTTTAGCTTCCCCCATTCACTCTACAGCAACGCTGCTTTTACCTGAGCTAAAGATCCCTACAGCACCCAAAATACAGTGGGGTTTGCTCATCAAGTAGGTTACTGCCAGTACAATGGTGATGTGAGAGTGGGGATAGGGAGGTGCTGAATCTGGGACGCATAAGGGTAACAGCTTGAAAGTGCTGCTTGACCCAGCCCAGTGAGTCCAGAGACATATAAGGGGTCAGCTTGACAGTGCTGATTGACCCGGTCCGCTCAGACTTGCTCTGTTAATGTATGTGTGGGTGGGTGGTCATCCGGTTCTGGGGCTGGAGGAACTCAGCTATGGGGAACGCTCCATTGGGAGGGGACTTGCAGAAGAGAGAAGTAGAGCTCCATGTGAAAACACAAGTGACACAAGCAGTACATTGATAGAATTACAGAACCCCACCCCCCGAAGAGTAACCGAATAAATGAGCATACCCCAAAGTAATGGCCAAATCTGGTAACACCGACCTATTCATGATGACAGCACCTCTTTTGTCAGCCTTTTTAATTATGATGTCAGAGTTGTTCCTGAGGCTGTGGATGGTGTTGTGTTCTGCATGGCTGAGGTTATGGGGCAAGTGATGCTGCTTTTCCACAATTTCAGCCCGTGCAAGTCGGCGGAAGTACTTTATGTAGAAGTCCAGTCTGTTGTTTTGACCTTCAGGAGGAGTCCACGCAGAATCCTTCTTTTTGTAGTGTTGGTAGGAAGTTTTTTGTGGGTTAGTATGTTGTTCAGAGGTGTGTTGGAAATATTCCTTGAGTCAGATTGACAGAGCCAGAAGAGTACCCAGAAATCACCTATTACAAGACAGGCCCAACAAAAAAAGTAATAGAATGCCACTAGCCATCACCTTCAGCCCCCAACTAAAATCTCTCCAGCGCATCATCAAGGATCTACAACCTACCCTGAAGGATGAGCCCTCACTCTCACAGACCTTGGGAGACAGGCCAGTCCTCGCTTACAGACAGCCCCCCAACCTGAAGCAAATACTCACCAGCAACCACACACCACACAACAAAAACACTAACCCAGGAACCTATCCTTGCAACAAAGCCCGATGCCAGCTCTGTCCACATATCCATTCAAGTGACACCATCATAGGACCTAATCACATCAGACACGCCATCATGTGCCAGCAATGCCCCTCTGCCTTGTACATTGGCCAAACCAGTCTCTTCACAAAAGAATAAATGGACGCAAATCAGACATCAAGAATTATAACATTCAAAAGCCAGTCAGAGAACACTTCAACCTCCCTGGTCACTCAATTACAGACCTAAAAGTCGCAATTATTCAACAAAAAAACTTGAAAAACAAAATGGACACCATTAAATTAGGCTTGAATAAAGACTGGGAGTGGATGAGTCATTACATAAACTACAAATGATTTCCCCATGCTAGTTTTCCCCCTACTGTTACTCACACCTTCTTGTCAACTGTTTGAAATGGGACATCCTGATTATCACTACAAAAGTTTTTTTTTCCTGCTGATAATAGCCCACCTTAATCGATTAGTCTCATTAGAGTTGGTGTGGCTACCCCTATTTTTTCATGTTCTGTGTGTGTGTGTGTGTGTGTGTGTTTGTGTGTGTGTGTGTATATATATATATTCCTACTGTATTTTCCTACATTTTCAGATATATGCATCTGATGAAGTGAGCTTTAGCCCATGAAAGCTTATGCTCAAATACCAGTAAATTTGTTAGTCTCTAAGGTGCCACAAGTACTCCTCATTCTTTTTGCTGTTACAGACTAACACGGCTACCACTCTGAAACCTGTAAAATTAAGGAAATTAGGGGTAGTTTGTGTATGGAGGATGTGTTAAATATCATCATGTTGGGATACGCGCTGCCGGTGAGTGCTGGGGGTGGTTCTCCCTGCGCCCCAAGCCAGCCCTGTCTCCCCCCGCACCCCACAGGGGGGCTGTGTAGCGGGGCCCAGAATAGCTAGGGATGGTAGGGATGGCCCTGCTCTAGGGGCTTAGACAAGATAATGATCAACACAATTGTAATTGTTGCTTTGCAGGCATTGCTACAAAGTAGCTTAGATTTGTTTTTGTTAATATTTCTGATAGGCTGTAGGATGGGGGAGATAACACCTCATAAAATGGGAAAGTGCTTCCAAATGACAAACACTTGCACATGGTAAAACATAACAACTAACACAGAATGGCTGCCTACAAAACTGTTTCACTAAAAGAATTATCAACTTTCCCCCTAAAACTCAGGACAGCTTTCTTATTCCCATGGCCTGATCTCTTTGTCTGTGGCTTTTTTAAAAATTTGTTTGTCTTTGATTTAGATTTTAAAAAACATTAGAAAAAAAGGAAAAAAGGGGGGTGTAGAAAAGTGTGTGTGGGCAGACTTTTTTTAACCAGAGATAAGGTGAGACTCCTTATCTCTGGTAAAAAAACAGGTAACTTTTTTACATAAGCTAATTTTTTCTTGTGTTTTTTGTATAAATCCAAACTTTAAAAAGCAATCTTGTTTATTTTTTTGATAATTTTGTTTTTTATTAAAACACATATGTAAACTCCCCTCAGTTGCGAGTTTTCATATTCTTACCCAGTTGCTGTTTTGGTACTTTAAAAACACTATTTTTAAAAGGATAGGCTAGTATCTTAAGCCTTTTTAGTTCACTAAACTTCTACAAAATATCCCTAAGAGGGGCCTTGTTTTGTTACTGCTCAGTCAATACTGTTTTTTCATGTTAAACTTTAAACATCTGTAAAAAGGTCATGTTATTATGTTACTTCTCAGTCAATGCTGTATTTTCATGTTAAATGTTAAAAAAAATTTATACAACGAAACCCTTCATGTTTAGCAACTGTTAAAAGTATGGGGGGAAAGTTGAGTGGTGGTGGGGGATGTTCTTCAGATAGGCTATATCTGAGCTTCATACAGTCACAAAGCAACGTTTTTTGTCTTTTACAATCAGTAAATAGAATAAAATACTTGTTATAACTTTCACAAAGTATCTTCCAATGCAATCTCACCATTTGTTAAAACTTTAACAGCGTTTAAAAAGCTAGGAAAGAAGTCTGTGTAAAAAACCAAGCAAACTGAAGGGGTGACCCCTAGAGACTTACTTAGGCAGACTACAGTGCCTGGATCACTGGCTAGCCTAATTAGTCTTATCTGTTTTTAAAATGTAGAGAACGCTCCAGCTCCAGCCTGTGCTGTATTATTGTAATGAAATCTATGGACCCAAAACAAACACAGGAGCTTGTACCTGTGTCTCAGCACAGGGACTGCAAACAAATTAATAACAAAGACATTCTGATAATGCAACAGAAAAATTCATCAAAAGTCCTAAGAAAATGAAAGCTTAATCTAACTTTCACATGGATTTGTTAAAAAGTGGGGAGGAAAATAAACTTGTCTCTGATCCACTGGATTACAGAATAAGGGGAATATAAACTAGCTGTTACTAAGGTTCTGTGGTTTTCACTCTAGGGTGTTTTCTGCATGCTCTTTTTTTTTTAAATTGAAACACATGTAAAAATATTAAATAAAGGGCTCTGTCTTCATATATGCTTGTCTTTTAAAGTGTTTGTTCCTTTACAAAACTTAATATAACTTTTACTTGTATTTGTTAAAAAGCAGGCAAAGAAGCAGCCTTCTTATCTCTGATCCACTGGCTTACAGAGGCTGATTTTGCTGACAGTGGCTTTGCTGCAAAAGCCTGCTGTTTCAAATTGTCCTTACTAAAAATGACCAGTGCAGTCTAAAACATAGGGAGGAAACCTTTTTTTATCACTATACGTTACTTTTATAAACAGGTTTTCTGTGTTTTTAACCCTGGGTTGTTTCAATAAAAAGTGCGTATGCAGAAATACATAAGCAAAAGGGCTAAATTAAAAATTGTTTCTTCAGATAGACTTCTAATCCACTAACTTCAAAAGGCTGCTTCAAATTGTTCTCATTAAAAACATAGGGAAAAGTTTTTAAAACCTTTTTCTTAGTAAGGGTTTGTGGGTTTAGGCCTGGGGTGCTCCTGCATGCTCTTTTTAATTGAAACATATGCAAAGGGGCTAAATGAAGGGATGTGTCTTCATATAGGCTTGTCTTTTAAAGTGTTTATCCCTTTACAAGCCTTTCACCTCTATTTGTTAAAAACGTTAACAAATTACTTTTATAAACTAACTGGCTGTGGTTTTAACCCTGAGGTAATTTCTTTTTTTTATTTAACATTTTTAATAAGATTAGTTACAAAGCAATGTCTTCTTCACATAACAAAAGGAAATGTTTACTTCAACAAGTATTTGGTATAACTTTGTTTTAAAAGCAGGCCTAGTCTTTTTTGCTATGTTCTGGCCTTCTTATCTCTGATCCACTGACTCTCAGATGCTGTTTTTGATGACAATGGCTTTGTTGAACAAGCATGCTGCTTCAAATTGTTCTTACTAAAAAATGACCAATGTTAGTCTAAAACATAGGGGAAAACTTTTTTATCACTATACATTATTTTTATAAACAGGTTCTCTGTGTTTTTAACCCTGGGATGTTTCTGCATAATAGTTTTTTTATTGAAACACACATGCAAAAGTGCTAAATGAAGGGATGTGTCTTCATATAGGCTTGTCTTTTAAAGTGTTTATCCCTTTACAAGACTTAATATAAATTTTACTTGCATTTGTTTAAAAGTCTGGGGAAGAAGCAGCCTTCTTATCTCTGATCCACTGACTCACAGACGCTGTTTTTGCTAACAGGGGTTTTGCTGCAGCTTCAAATTGTCCTCCCTAAAAAATAACCAATGTTAGTCTAAAACACAGGGGAAAACTTTTAAAAATTGTTTGTTACTAAGGGCTTATGGTTTTAGCTTTTATTAAAGTCCCTATGTAAAAGGGCTACATGGCGGGGAAAATGCTTGGTGTCTTTTTTTAGATAAGAATAAGGCACATAAAGAGGGGTGGGGGAGATGGCTCTTGTTTAAAAACCTTGGGACTATAGGATTGGTTCAGGAAAATGAATTCTATGACACTGCTGTAGAACATCATCTGACTGGGCCGATCCAAAGGCAGTGATAACAAGCCTGAGGGGCTGTGAACCTGGAAAGTTTCCTCTTTCCGCAGAAATACTTGGAAGGGTACGAGCTCTCTCTCGGACTCAACCACGTGCTGTCTATCTTTGCCCTTTGCAAAGGGGCTTTCTTTTCCCTTTTCTTGCCCTGTTCTCTTTTAACTTATCTTTATATGTTTCTCTTTCATTTAACTCTTTTTAAATGCTCTTTTCTTAACCTATCCTTGTATTTAATAGTTTAAATGCTTTTCTATTAACCTTCCTTTATACTTTTTACCACGTGCTTACTAAACAGTTTCCTTTATATGTTTCTCTTTTATTTAACTCTTTTTAAATGCTCTTTTCTTAACCTACCCTTATATTTAATACACCTTTTACATTTATTGCAAAAAAATTATTCTTTAATAACATGCCAGACTAGGCCTTTAAAATAATCTCTCCTTACTAAACCTCACCAAAAATCTCTCTTCTTTAATAACTTGCCTCTATTTGAGGTTATACTACTCATAGACATTATTTATATTGGGCCCTCCACAGTTCCTCTGGCCGGATAAGTTTGCTTGGAGTTCAAGGGCACTAAGCTGGCCAGTCTGGCTCCAGAATGAGCCTGCCACTGTACTAGAGGAAGCAGACAGGCAATATCACCTCTTGTCATGGATGCAGACGACACATGATTGGAGGAGCAGCTGGAACACGCTTTGAGAATTCTAGGCAGGGCTCTAGTTCCCCTGACAGATCAGCAGCCTGGAACTAGACCTGGGATACCTCTGCTCACAGAGACTTTCTGCTTGTGCGGCATTCAGCTCATGCTGGAATCTGCCTCCGAATAGACCAGCCGCCAGCATTCTGCTGAGATTCCAAAAGGAGCTGAGCCGGGCGACTGGGCACAGAGTGTTTTCCACTTAGGGAAAGGGAAGCTTCTTTCTCGCTGTGTCTCTGATATGAGCAGCACCATTTCCTTCCTGGACTTCCGCCCCCGTCGCTGTGACTGGAACTAAAAACTAAAGGAAACCTGCCAGGGAGGGGGACCGCCTCCTCGGCCAGCTCAGTCTCTCTCCAGTCGGGCATGTCTGGGCTTTCCTGACACTGGGCAGAGTCAGGACTCACCTTCAGGGCCATGAGATTCCAGGATGTGTGTCTCCTTTTCCTCCTGCTGCGCCTGACAGGTAAATTTTCTTCCCCTGGTGGGAAACCCATGGCATCTGCACTGGTTCCCCAAAGAATTTCCAGGGGCTTGTCGATTGCACAGCCAGGGTGATCACTTTCCATAAAGTCTGCTTCAGGCCATGCAGTTGTAATGCTGCAGCTGCACTGGGGCGGGGTCCCTGCAGGACAGGCTGGGAATGGTGACGAGGCACTGGTTACCTGCTCTGGAGGGTGCAAGGTTGGAGAAGTGGGGCTGAAAGGGTGGCAAGGAAAACTCCCAGGGTCTTAACAGCTGGAAAGAGGCAGTGACCAGCATGGCTCCCGAACCAACTAGCTGAGCTGGCAGGGTGCAGTGCCAAGGCTCTGGGACAGCGGACTCCCTTCATCTCTCTCTGTCTCACCCTTTGATGGGACCCCTCAGCAGGTCCGGGATAATGGGACAAGGGACCTGGGTTAACAGGGAGCTCTGAGATACTCTCAGACTTTGGACCCTAGAGAAATCACCTGCCCCACTGATGCAGCTAGCCTGGGCATGATCCACGTGTGCGACAATGCTGGGCCACTAAAGAATGGGCTTAATTAGAAAGAAGGCCAGAATTTCCCCTGTTGCTACTGTCACCATCTGGACTGTCTGATGAGCCATCCAAGAGGCATCAGGCTGGGGCAGGTGCACTGTTCTAGTCTCCCTCCCCTGCGCTCCCTCTCCCCTCCCAGTTAGAGCGCACTGTGGCTCGGGGCAGGGAGCAGAAGCTTTTGGGGAGAAAAGAACTGAGATTTTTATGGCTGGGTCACATGGCTTGTAATAGCAACTGCCATGACCCTGCACAACAGTAAGCACATCCTAGCAGGAGAGCCGCAGTCAAAAGAGAGAGGAGAAGGCCCCGCTCTGGCTGGCAGGGCAAGGGCAGGGAACAGCCAGGGGTCCCATTGACACTGCAGGAAATGTGCCCTACACAGAGCTCCTCGCTGGTTCATTGTTCTCGCACTGGATCAGACCTAGCCATGTGCTGGCAGTCGGTCCCTCTCAGCCACGCAGTCACCTGTAGCCAGGGTAGATGTCGAAGGTCATCTGGGACTGACTTGAAGGTTCATGTCTAAGAGACGGGGCAGGCTGAGACCCAGGAGAGCAAAGGCCTGTGTCCTGCTGGGCTGTGTCAGGGCCATGGCTCCCCACACGCTCTCTCTCTCTCTCATCCCTCCTGCACAGCTGCCATTCTGGACATTACTCTGGTCGCCAATGTGCAAAGTCCGTCTCACACCAGTTTCTACCTCTCCTGTGTGATGGGCGAGCGAGCTGTAAGCTACCTCCACATCGAGAGGGACAATAAAATAGTGATGACTCATCCCAGCACAAAGTTCCAGAACTACAGGAATCGCAGCAATGAGGTCCAAGCCAGAGGCTTTTCGGTGGCGGATCTGGTGGGGATTTTATACTGCCTGGGGAAGACCCAGATGGAGCAGGCCAGGGTGGTCTACGTGCATAACAGCCGGAATGGTAAGTGGCTGCAGGACAGCAGGCCTGCCCCAAGCGTTCCCTGAGGAGTCTGGGAGTGCGACATCAGCACGCCTGGTAATGGCTGAGCGTACGTGTGGGCGTGCATGAGTGCAATAGCACTGGGCAGGCCAGAGTTATGCTGCCTCCTGAGGCTGTTAGCACTCAGAGGCCAGAGAATGGTATTTGAGCAGCTGAACTACCGAAGGGACCTTGGCTAAGGGCAGAGCTTCTAGTGACCAGGTCAAACCTTCGTATGTCAGCATGGGAGTTTGGCTGTGGGCTGATTCCCAGAATGGTCTCAGAAGGACTTTGGGAAGTGCAGAGCTGCTGGGGCCATGAAAGTGGCATTGAACAGCTAGAAAAGAGACAGAGCATGGCCCACCCTGGCTGTTGCAAATGAGCATCAGTGGGATTCTGCCTGTTCCTAGAGAAGGGCGACAAAGGTGTGACAAGATTATGGCGATCAACAGATGGCTCAGGCAGTGGTGCTATAAGAAGGCCTTTGGGATGTATGGCCACTGGGAAGCATTCATGGACAGAGGACTGTTCTCTCGGGATGGACTTCACCTGAGTAAGGAGGGAAATAGACTTCTAGGATGGAGGCTGGCACAACTGATTAAAAGAGCTTTAAACGAGGAATTTGGGGGAGATGGTTGGGAGATGTCCAGGTAATCTCCACGCCGGAATTTAACATTGAGAGGGAAGAAAACAAAGGATACTGTTGTGGGTAGGAGAATGGACATAAGGAGGAAGGGTACTGTAGGTACAGTTCTAATAGGTGATACTGGCGGTAGAATGCCAGTGCCTAATCAGGTAAAGAATGTCAGTGAAGCCAAACGGCAAAAATTAAGATATTTGTACACTAATGTGAGGAGCCTAGGTAACAAAATGGAGAAACTAGAGCTACTGGTGCAGGAAGTGAAACCAGATATTATAGGCATAACAGAAACATGGTGGAATAGTAGTCATGACTGGAGTACAGGTATTGAAGGCTATGTGCTGTTTAGGAAAGACAGAAATAAAGGCAAAGGTGGTGGAGTAGCATTGTATATCAATGATGAGGTAGACTGTAAAGAAATAAGAAGGGATGGAATGGATAAGACAGAGTCTGTCTGGGCAAAAATCACATTGGGAAAGAAAGCTACTAGAGCCTCCCCTGAGATAGTGCTTGGGGTGTGCTACAGACCACCGGGATCTGATTTGGATATGGATAGAGACTTCTTTAATGTTTTTAATGAAGTAAACACTAATGGGAATTGTGTGATCATGGGAGACTTTAACTTCCCAGATATAGACTGGAGGACAAGTGCTGGTAATAATAATAGGGCTCAGATTTTCCTAGATGCGATAGCTGATGGATTCCTTCACCAAGTAGTTGAAGAACCAACAAGAGGGGATGCCATTTTAGGTTTGGTTTTGGTGAGCAGTGAGGACCTCATAGAAGAAATGGTTGTAGGGGACAACCTTGGTTCGAGTGATCATGATCTAATTCAGCTCAAACTAGATGGAAGGATAAACAAAAATAGATCTGGGACTAGGGTTTTTTATTTCAAAAGGGCTAACTTTAAAGAATTAAGGAAATTAGTTAGGGAAGAACTTGTGGATCTAAAGGCAGAGGAGGCCTGGAATTACATCAAGTCAAAGTTGCAGAAACTGTCAGAAGCCTGCATCCCAAGAAAGGGGAAAAATTCATAGGCAGGAGTTGTAGACCAAGCTGGATGAGCAAGCATCTCAGAGAGGTGATTAAGAAAAAGCAGAAAGCCTACAAGGAGTGGAAGATGGGAGCGATTAGCAAGGAAAGCTACTTTATTGAGGTCAGAACAAAGTGGATAGGGATAAAGTGAGAAAGGCTAAAAGCCATGTAGAGTTGGGCCTTGCAAAGGGAATTAAAACCAATAGTAAAAGGTTCTATAGCCATATAAATAAGAAGAAAACAAAGAAAGAAGTGGGACCGCTAAACACGGAGGATGGAGTGGAGGTTAAGGATAATCTAAATCCAATATCTAAACAAATACTTTGCCTCAGTCTTTAATGAGGCTAATGAGGAGCTTAGGGATAATGGTAGGATGACAAATGGGAATGAGGATATGGAGGTAGATATTACCACATCCGAGGTAGAAGCCAATCTTGAACAGTTTAATGGGACTAAATCGGGGGGCCCAGATAATCTTCATCCAAGAATATTAAAGGAACTGGCACATGAAATTGCAAGCCCATTAGCAAGAATTTTTAATGAATCAGTAAACTCAGGGGTTGTACCGTACGACTGGAGAATTGCTAACATAGTTCCTATTTTTAAGAAAGGAAAAAAATGTGATCCGAGTAACTATAGGCCTGTTAGTTTGCCATCTGTAGTATGCAAGGTCTTGGAAAAAATTTGAAGGAGAAAGTAGTTAAGGACATTGAGGTCAATGGTAACTGGGACAAAATACAACATGGTTTTACAAAAGGTAGATCGTGCCAAACCAACCTGATCTCCTTCTTTGAGAAGGTAACAGATTTTTAGACAAAAGAAACACAGTGGATCTAATTTACCTCTATTTCAGTAAGGCATTTGATACGGTTCCACATGGGGAATTATTAGCTAAATTGGAAAAGATGGGGATCACTATGAAAATTGAAAGGTGGATAAGGAACTGGTTAAAGGGGAGACTACAACGGGCCATACTGAAAGGTGAACTGTCAGGATGGAAGGAGGTTATTAGTGGAGTTCCTCGGGGATTGGTTTTGGGACCAATCTTATTTAATCTTTTTATTACTGACCTTGGCACAAAAAGTGGGAATGTGCTAATAAAGTTTGTGGATGGCACGAAGCTGGGAGGTATTGCTAACACAGAGAAGGACTGGGATATCATACAGGAAGATCTGGATGACCTTGTAAACTGGAGTAATAGTAATAAGATGAGATTTAATAGTGAAAAGTGCAAGGTCATGCATTTAGGGATTAACAACAAGAATTTTGGTTATAAATTGGGGACACATCAGTTGGAAGTAACGGAGGAGGAGAAGGACCTCGGAGTATTGGTTGATCACAGGATGACTATGAGCCGCCAATGTGATATGGCCATTAAAAAAGCTAATGCGGTCTTGGGATGCATCAGACGAGGTATTTCCAGTAAAGATAAGGAGGTGTTAATACCATTATACAAGGCACTGGTGAGACTTCATCTGGAATACTGTGTGCAGTTCTGGTCTCCCATGTTTAAGAAGGATGAATTCAAACTGGAACAGGTAACAGAGAAGGGCTACTAGGATGATCCGAGGAATGGAAAACCTGTCTTATGAAAGGAGACTGAAAGAGCTTGGCTTGTTTAGCCTAACCAAAAGAAGGCTGAGGGGAGATATGATTGCTCTTTATAAATATATCAGAGGGATAAATATCAGGGAGGGAGAGGAATTGTTTAAGCTTAGTACCAATGTGGACACAAGAACAAATGGATATAAACTGGACACTAGGAAATTTAGACTTGAAATTAGACGAAGGTTTCTAACCATTAGAGGAGTGAAGTTCTGGAACAGCCTTCCAAGGGGAGTAGTGGGGGCAAAAGACATATCTGGCTTCAAGACTAAGCTTGATAAGTTTATGGAGGGGATGGTATGATGGGATAGCCTAATTTTGGCAATTAATTCATCTTTGATTATTAGCAGGTAAATATGCCCAATGGTATGTGTTGGGATGTTAGATGGGTTGGGATCTGAGTTACTACAGAGAATTCTTTCCTGGGTGCTGGCTGGTGAGTCTTGCCCACATGCTCAGGGTTTAACCGATCGCCATATTTGGGGATGGGAAGGAATTTTCCTCCAGGGCAGCTTGGCAGAGGCCCTGGAGGTTTTTCACCTTCCTCTGCAGCGTGGGGCATGGGTCACTTGCTGGAGGATTCTCTGCACCTTGAGGTCTTTAAACCACAATTTGAGGACTTTAATAACTCAGACATAGGTTAGGGGTTTGTTACAGGAGGTGGGTCGGTGAGATTCTGTGGCCTGCGTTGTGCAGGAGGTCAGACTAGATGATCATAATGGTCCCTTCTGACCTTAAAGTCTATGAGTCTATGAGTTCCTCCATTGCCTGGACTCTAGGGCTATATCCCCTTCCTGAGCTCAGGGTTCTTTTCGAGGGGCAAGGCTCAGCGTGGGGCACATCACAAGCTTCTCCGCTTTGGGCAGGTCATCGAGGACAGGTCCCTGTTGAAGAGTTTGTCTTGGACCCTTTGATTTCTGTCCTGGGTAGCTTGGTCTGTGTTCCCTGTTCTAGTTGGATGGCGGTTCTACGTAGAGTCTTTACTGGCTTGTGGGTTTGCTCCTAGCTCCTTGGTCGCACCCTGGCCCTGTATGAATTACGGTCCTGTCACAGAGTAGGAGGTAAGAAATTACCCACTAAGCTGACACCATTGCAGAGGTGTCTGAGAGACTTAGGCCAGCAGCACTTGAGTCAGGGTGATAGCTACAATAAATCCAGTGAGGAGTGCCAGACTGTAGCAGAATGGAGAGATTGCAGAATGAGGCCCACCTGAGGAAATCTGGTGATTCCTGTGTAAAACCAGCCAGTTTTAAATAGTAATAAAGTCCAGTTGGGGAAGGAACTTGAGGGGGGTTCCAGGATAGGCCAGAAGCTCAGAGCAATAAGAGGCAGTGAAAAGGGGGAAACCCAGAAAACTGCCACAATATCCATAGAGACTGCAGGGAGCCGAAGGCCCCTGAGTTGTCAAGGAAATGCTCTCTAGGCAGGCAGGGAGCTATGGGAGCAGCCCTGCTTCAACTGGGAAGAAGCTGAGCAATAACCCCAGGGTTTTGTCTCTGTCAAGGGCATTTTGGACTTGATTCTAGTCAATGGTGACCCCAGAAAGGGGGAACTAAAGACTGTAACCTGGCTGGAGGGCCCTGTGACGTGGCAGAGAAACCACCACAGCGCTGGAGTGACTGTCCACGGGGGTGCTAGCCCAGCCAGGAGTGGCTACACGGCACCTGGTCGTGAGGGGACTCCCAGCCATTCAGCTAAGTGGAGTATGGATGCAGTAGCTGGAAACAACCTGAGGCCCCAGGAGAGCAGTTCAAGTCTAAGATGACAGACCTAGATAATTTAACATGCTCTTAGCTGTGGCGATTTGCTGTAGGGCTCCTGGCCAGGGCCGAATAGTGTTCATTGATCAGGAAGGTTTGTAGGGAGGGAGGCAGTTTCTGGTGTGAATGCACACCAGTCACACCACATGAGCCTGCTGAGATGAGGCTGCTCCCCAGGACCGGTATACAAGGCCCTGGGGACAGAGATACTAGCAGCTGTGAAGGCAGATGCCACTGGAGACTGGGTCTGGAGATCAGCAACAAGCTTGTGTCTTACATCTGGCCCAGCAGCACATCATGGAACAGAGACTCAGGGTCTGTCTACACAGCAAAGAAAAACAATGGCTGGCCCATGCCAGACAATTCTGGTTCAGACTGTGGGGCTGTCTCGTTGCTCTGAAGAGTTTCAGACTTGGGCTGGAGCCCGAGTTCTGAGACACCCCCACCAACCTGCAGGGTCCGTGACACCAGAAGTCTACACAGCAATGAAATACCCCACGAGCCCAAGTAGGCTGGCACAGGCCAGCCATGGGGTTTTTCTTTGCTGTGTAGACATACTCTCAGGCCCAATGCTCTTATGGTCAAAGATATAGGAAACTGGAAAATCTGCCTGTAAAACATCACACCTGTTACTTCTCAGCATTAGCTTCTGAGTAACCCGCCTGGACACAGCTATGGGGAGCTGTGTACTGACACCAGAAGCATCTACCCTTTAAAGTTGCTACAAGGAACAACACAGCAACTGACTAATGCTTGGGTTCCCCTTGGGATGGGGATGGCACAAGAAGCCTTCCTCATATCGCAACTGTTGCACAAGGGCTGGTCCCTATGCTCCTAAGTTCAAGGGCCAAGCAGTACTAGCCACCCCAATTGCATACATGCATGCTGGTGGGGTCTGGGTAGCATGGCTCTGCATTGTCCCCAACAAGGGCCAGAGCCTGAAAGGTGCTAAGCAGCCCTTAATGTTAGGTAACTAGTAACCATGAGTGTTGGATTCTCACACCCGTACTCGTATCTTACTGCCTAGGTACTACAATGCTGGGTATGTTTATGATAGGGGATGCTGGCAGCAACGCCTGTAGTTAAGGTTGCCTGACACTTTCCATTATAAGACCCTGTTATCAGGTGCTTATAACTTTGCCAAACTTTATTATTTGTATTGTGCTTAAGGGCTCTAGTCATGGATCAGAATTCCAGTGTGCTGGGCATTGCACAAACCCAGAACAGAAAGGTGGTCTCTCCCCCCAGCTAAGAGGTAAATATAGCCAGAGCAGAGAATATCAAGGTTGGAAGGGCCCTCATCTAGTCCAACCCCCTACTCAAAGCAGGGCCAATCCCCAGACAGATTTTTACCCCAGTTCCCTAAATGGCCCCCTCAAGGATTGAACTCACAACCGTGAGTTTAGCAGGCTAATGCTCAAACCACTGAGCTATCCCTCCCCCCAGATGGCAGCCTACAAACAAAGAGGGGTGGTCAGCATGATGAGCAGCAGTCTCTGCACACTAGCAGCCTAACCATTGTTGTTTTTGTAGGGATTATGGCTAAGGAAAGTTGTGAAGAGACATTTAAATGTGGACAATGAGGTAGCTTTGCAGATGTCTATGAGGAGCCACTCCCATGCGTATGGGGCAGCATGAGAGAAAGCACAAAGGTGCTTGAAACTGTAAGAAGTGGGCAATGGAGACCATCATGGGCCGATCAGAGGAGAGCACTGACAACTGGAAAAATGAACGAGACTCGAGGAAACAGGTAGACTGGGATTGACTGTGAAGGGCCTTGAAAGTGACAACAAAGCAGCTTATTCTGGATGCGAAAGAGAAGGAGGAGCCACTGGAGGGATTCAAAGAAAGGGGTGACATGGTCAAAGTGACAGGCTAGGAACATGATCTTTGCAGCAGCAGCTTTCTGAATATGAGTGGGACAAGACTGCATTTGTCAAGGCCAGAGAGGATGTGACAATAATCGAGATAGAAGATGAGAGTCAGGACACGGGTTTTAGCTGTGTGGATGGATAAGAAAGGCCATATCTTAGAGATGTTATGCAGAAAGAAATGAAGATTTATATATCATCTGGATGTGAGGATCTAGAGCAGTGGTGGGTTGCACGCGGCCCGTCAGGCTAATCTGCTGGCAGGCCGTGAGATAGTTTGTTTACATTGACCGTCTGCAGGCACAGCCGCCCACAGCTTCCAGTGGCCGCGGTTTGCCATTCCCGGCCAATGGAAGCTGCGGGAAGCGGCACGGGCCACAGGAACATGCTGGTCGCCGCTTTCCACAGCTCCCATTGGCTGAGAACGGAGAGCCACATCCACTTGGAGCTGCAGGTGGCCGTGCCTGTGGACGGTCAATGTAAACAAACTGTCTCATGCTCCGCCAGCTGATTAGCCTGATGGGACGAGTGCAGCCCACATGCCTCAGGTTGCCCATCACTGATCTAGAGAGAGGTCCAAGCTGAAGATGCCACTCAGGTTACGGGCTTGTGACCGACTGGATGGTTTTATCCACAGTGATTGAGAAAGGAGGTAGTGGAGGATTTGGGTGGCAAAGATTAGGAGCTCTGTTTTAGCCAGGTTGATCTTGAGCTGACAGCTTGTCATCCACAAGGAGGTGAAAGAGAGAGAGGCTGAGATTGTAGTTTGGGCAGATGGAGACGGGTCTGGAGTAGATGTAGATCTGTGAGTTATCCGCATAGAGATGGTTGTTGAATTTCTGTTTGCAATGAGATTACCAAGAGATAAGGTGTCAAGGGAGAAGAGAAGGGGACCAAGGACATGGCACAGGACTTTGAGGTGGATTTAAAGGTTCCGACCCTACTGATGACCTATGTGGGTTCCCATGCAAACTTAATTGTCCCCCCTTATGCATATGCATTATGCTACAATCCTCGATACATGATCACATGCTACTTTTTCATAGGATCCCACCTCATTCAGTGAGTAGATTGTCATTCAGTATCTTTTTTAATCTCCTCATATAATGTGTGCCCTCATGCCTTATTTGGATACATCCCATCCAAACCCAGTACTCAATATAAAATTATTAATTTCCTCTTAGGTGTTTCTGTGGTGCTCTTGCCATAGTATCTCAATTAATTTATCTTCACAACACCCCAGTGAGATGAGTTAGTATTTTAATCCCCACTTTACAGATGGGAAATTGAGGCACTGAGACATTAAGGCCAAAATTGTTAGAAGTGTCTAACTGAGACACACAAGACTTGAGTTCCCAGACTTCTTTGCAGTTTTACAGCACTTTATACTTTCAAAGCACAGCTCCAGTTGATTTCAGTTGCAGTTGTGAGCACTTACCATTTCTGCAAATCTGGCCCCAGGTATCTTACACTGAGCACCCAGAAAATGAGGACCACACAATTATGAGCTCCTACGTTTTAAGTAACTTGCCCAGCATCACAGGGGAACTCTGTGGCAGAGGTGGAGATACAATTCTCCAAGGCAGCATTCAGCTCCCTTACTCAGGAGACCATCCTTTCTTTTCCTGCAGTCCTCTGTCTCATTCACTGCACACCTTCCCACTTCTGCAACGAATGAAGCAGGAGTCTTACAGACAACAATATCACTCAATGCACAACCCTGATACATCCCCAGAGCACCATTCATCCTGTGCATGGAATGAGGCAAGGGGCCTGTGGAAAAAAATAGTATATGATCAGGTAATCAAAGGCTGTATCATAATGCATACACACCGGGGCGGGGGTGGGGGGGGGCAGATAAGGCTGCACAGGCAGCCTTAAGTATGGCACTTCCTAACTTTTTAATGGTTGACTTTGAAACTTTAATGTTCTTTTAACAATTTTTAGGATCTGTAAATACCTCAGATAGATTCTACTGGGTAACAGTGATCACTTACAAAGCTGTATTATTAGCCACACAGATTTCACAGGAAACATTAAACTGACCATTTGCTGTGAAAACCAGAAAATCCCCAAGAGAACTGTGAAATCCTTTGGCTGCACTACCTGTTTGTGTTGTGCACACGTGCAGAGACGTGGGTGAGTCTGTGCCACAATCTCATTGCAGCAGATCAGACTGTGGGAAGTGGGTGGCAGGGCTGGTTGCCTGCCCAGGGGCTCTCTTGGACTAAGCCTGTGGACCAGGCCACTAACAGCAGCTGGGGGAGATGGGAAAAGAAACTGTAGGAACAATCTGGGAGGGGCACTTCCCTTCTGCTATCTTAACAAAGGAAAGCTCCAGGAGATTGAAGAGCGACGGGCTTTTGGCCCTTTTGAAGCAAGTGGGTGCCCCAGCATAAGCACAGGTGGCCTACATTCATACTTCCACACATGCCCTGTGAACCGTCCTGCTCCCCTCTCCAGCCCATACTATGCAACAAGAAGTCCTCTGCAAACCTGCCATCACTCCCAGCCATACAACAGTGCCTCACTCCAAAACCTTCTTAATGCCTAATCATTGTGGCCAGCAAAGTGCTCTCTGGTGGTGGCAGTGATTACTGCAAGGTGTCCAGGTACAGCTCTCAGAATGGTAGCCGTGTTAGTCAGTATTAGCAAAAACAACAAGGAGTCCTTGTGGCATCTTAGAGACTAACAAATTTATTTGGGCATAAGCTTTCATGGGCTAAAACCTACTTCATCGGATGCATGGAGTGAAAAAAACAGTAAGCAGAATATTCTATATATTATACCACATGAAAAGATGGGAGCTACCTTACCAAGTGGGGGGTCATTGCTAACGAGCCAATTCAATTAAGGTGGAAGTGGCCTACTCTCAACAGTTGACAAGAAGGGATGAATACCAAGGGAGAGAAAATTACTTTTGTAGTGCTAACGAGGCCAATGCAATCAAGGTGGCCCATTTCCAACAGTTGACAAGAAGGTGTGAGTATCAGCAGAGGGAAAATCAGCAGAGCAGGTACAGCTCATCTGTTAATGTTTGTTCCCGAGTGACCTTCCTGTCTTGCTGCCCACACCTGCCTGGGTTGTACTGGTTAGTACGAGAGGGCAATTCCCCCTCCTTTGTGCTAGGCTTGTGGACACTGGGGACTCCAGACAGACAGAGGCTCTGTGACTGTGTGTCCTCCTGCTCCCCTCCTAGCCTTGCACCTCCTGCAACATGGTGGGTGGACCTAGAAGGGCTCAGAGAGAGCAGAGACCATCACTGACAGTGTTTGACCCCGTCTCTCTCATGCATGGGCCTCTCGAGGTTCTCTGCTCTTCCGGCAGTCAGGCCACGTGGTCATTGCTTGCTCATAGAGATACCGGGGTCCTGACTTCCTGTGCCCATGGGTGAAAATGTCGACTAGAGGCCCCAAGCAGGAGCAGTGCAGCTCCCTCCTCAGCACCTGCAAGGAGCCCACAGCCCGTGATACAGCCAGGGACAGAGGTGGCTCCCGGCCACACTGCAGAAATCCTCTCTGGGAGGTAACTTCATTGTAATTTGGATTTCAGAATGGCCTGGAGCATAGCAGGGGGCTGGAACAATGTGTATAGAGAGCAGTGGAACCAAACTGTAAACCCTGGATATGATGGAAACCACTTCAATCCGGGGCATGCGGCAGCACCCCCCGTACCCATAGTTCCAGCATGTATGGAGCACAGGGTGTGAGGAGCTCCCATCTCTACATCCCAGTGCCCAGGATATCAGAGTGCTGCTTGGCCTGGCTCTGCCCTGCTCTCAGTGACGTCAGCAATGAGACTGTGCCATAGAAGGCCATGTTAACTTTTTCTTTTTTTTTGGTCCAAATGATGTCCCAGGGGTTGGCAGTTCCTCCACAGCAGCTGTCCCCTCTTGGGAAAGAGAGGTCATTGTGGACACTCAAACACCCTCCTAAGCTTTACCCTTCTTTCTCCGTTTCTCTGTAGCCCTCCTGGTCCCACTGAAAGTTACCCAGACTGTGAGCATTGCGGACTCAGCCACCTTCTCTGCCAAAGTCCTTCACAAGAAGAACACAGATGTCTTGTGGAAAAGAAATGGCAAGTGATCCAGTGAGCGGCTTCCCCTGGCTGGGGAAGGCAACCCTAGTGAGCAGTCCCCTCATACCCCAGCAGGAGACCCCAGGGAGCCATGCCCCCAAGAGATTAATAGCTAATAAAGGCAGAAGGGACCCCTGTGATCAGCTAGTCTGACCTCCTGTATAACACAGGCCATGAAGCTTCCCTGAATTAATTCCAGCCTAAACCAGAGCAGACCTTTCAGAAAAACATCCAACCATGATTTAAAAATTGCCAGTGATGGAGAATCCACCACAGCCCTTGGTAAATTGTTCCAGTGGCTTGTTAAACATTTGTGCCTTATCACCAGTCTGAATTTGTCTAGCTTCAGCTTCCAGCCATTGGCTCGTGTTAGACCTTTGGCCGCTGGAGCTCTCCTACCATCAGATTTCGGTTCTGCATGCAGGTTATTATTGACTATGATCAAATCATCCCTTAACCTTCTCTTTGATGAGCTAAGTAGATGGAGCTCCCTGAATCTACTACTAGAAGGCAGGTTTTCTAATCCTTTAATCATTCTCGTGGCTCTTCTCTGAACCCTCCCCAATTTATCAACATCCTTCTTGAATTGTGGACAACAGAACTGGACACAGGACTCCAACAACAGTTGCACCAGAACCAAATACAAAGGTTAAAATAACCTCTCTGCTCCTACTCGAGATTCCCCTGTTTATGCATTAGCCCTCGTGGGCACAGCCTCACACTGGAAGCTCATGATCAGCTGATTATCCACCACGACCCTCATATCTTTTTCAGAGTCACTGCTTCCCAAGATAGAGTCCCTCCCACAGCAGGAGACCCCATTGATCCACCCCCTTTGCCAGGCTGGGGCAGGCAACCCTAGTGAAACAACCAGACTGTTGTGGATACATAGGGCCAGGGACCCCAGAGAGCTCTGGACCAGGTTCCAAGGTGCACACACAGCCAGGGCACATGATCTCCCAAAACTCCTCCCCACAGGGTCAGAGTGAGGGGTCAGTGAGACCTTCCTCCACATATGACTGAACCCTACATTGCATGAGCCCAGGACAAGTGACAAGTGAGCCCCCCCCTCTGCCCCGCTCCAGATGCAAATGAGGCTGGGGCCGTGCCCCCTCCCCCCGACTGCTCTGGAAGTAGTCAAGGCAGTTGCGTTGAGCAGGATGAGCCTTGGCAGTTTCTGGTCCAGACTGTGCCATTGCCATAGGCTCCAGGCACTCACTCTGCAGTGTCTCTAGACTCCCCTTCTCCTAGGTATGTTTACACCGCAATGCCTGCCAGTGTGAGGAGACAGATGCGCTAGCTCTGCTCACGATAGCGCCCTAAAACCAGCAGGGTAGCCTTGCTGGAGTGGCCTGGCTGGCAGCTCAGGCTGGCTGCCTGAGCACAAACCCACCCAGTCTCCTGGGCTATGTACGTGGGCAGCTAGCTGGAGCCCCTGCCTCTGCTAGTCCTGTGAACAGAGCTAGTTTGTGCCTGTCTATCCATGCTGGGGAGCATGCACCCTGCTGCAGTGCAAACGGACCCTGACAGATACTGCCTCCATCTGATGCGGTCCCTCCAGACAGTGCTGCCTTGCGGGCTCAGACCTACCCTGGATGGAGCGCCTCACTAACCAGGGAGAGGAGGAGTCAGGCTGCACGTTTGTCTGACCCCTTCCTTTTCTGGGATCCTGAACCCTATCCCCCACAGACGGCCACGGGACTGGCCACCAGGGATTGGCTCATGCCCTTGCACTCGCTTTGCTGGCCTGGCCTGGCCTTTCAGGGACAGTCCAGGAGAGACCTGATGCTCACCCACATCCTAGAGACGTGTCTGGGTCATCAAGCTGAAGAGGGCAGAGCCCCTCGGTGCTGCACATGGTTGGCTCTCCCTAGAGGGACTAGCAGGGACAGGGTTTGACTCAGGCCAGCTCCAGTGTTGGGTAACTTCAGGACCTGATGCCATTTGCCCTCTTTCCTTAATTCAGGTACCTTCTACCAGACAACGCACCGGGGTGAAGTGAATGGGACGCTGTTAACCTTAACCCTTCCGGATGTGGGTCTGAGTGAGAATGGGGTGTACAGTGCCACATTCATAGGGGACAGTCCCCTGACAAGTGCCTTCTACAGACTGATCGTGAGAGGTAAGATTGCGGTGGGACCTCAGGGCTGGGTCTGGAGCCTGGCTGGGGTAGGGAACAGGGCAGGAATGCCACGTGGGGCCAGAGCCTAGGCTCCAGACATACAACAGACCCACTGGAGAAGGGGCTGGTGGGTGTGAGGGCTCAGTCTAGGCTGGGACCTGGCCCAAGAGAAATGGGGGTCTTGGATTTGGAGTCACACAAGCAGACATGGGCCCTGTTCTGGCTTTGTCTGAGCTCAGCTGTGCACCGCGTTTGCCGCTTCTGGCTCTGGGGCTAGCTAGGGCCTGTACAGAATGCTGCTCTAAACGAAGCTAGGCTGTGTTGGGCCCAGCGAGGCGCCCCTGGCAGCCAGAAATGGCTGGGATACGGCCGTGCTCTTTCCATGCTCTCCTCCAGCCAGGCCTCCGCGGGGACGCGCCTGCAGTGGTCAGGACGGGAGGCGAGGAGGGCCTGGAGGGCAGCTTAGCTGTGTGGATAGAAAACAAAGGTGGAGTCTAAGAAACGTTCTGGAGAGGGAAGCAGCATGGTGAATGTGTGGGTGCAAGGGAGGGAGGAATTGCAGGTGACACCAGGTTCCAGGCCTGAGTGACACAGAGGGTGGTGGTGCCAGAGAACAGGGAGCAGCGGGGTTTGGTGGAAGAGAGCAGTGGCTCATCTTTGCCCTTTGGGGTGCCAGTGAGGCATTCATGCAGAGCCATGTTAACTGGCAGGGGCAGAACATGTGTGCGCCACAGGACTGAGGTCTGTGTGCTGGGGAGACGGGCCCCTCTGGTATTTCCTGCTGTCAGAATGCTGGGTCCCGTTGCCCTGGCCCTGCCTAGCGGGCAGGCTCTGCACTCGCATTCGCAGAGGTTAGGAGTCCCTCGGGCTTCGGTTCATTTTTCAGCTGCAGACTGAGCATGCAGCCGGTGCTCCCCCAGGTACATGTGGCATGGCACTGCCCTAAACCCCCTCTGCTTTCTCCCAGGGTGTCCAGCGAAGAAGTGGGGCCACTCTTGTGAGAAGGACTGTCCTGACTGCCTGAATGGAGGCATCTGCCATGACAGTGTTGGGGAGTGCATCTGCCCTCCAGGTTTCATGGGCACTCGCTGTGAGAAAGGTATGGACTCCACACACCCAGCCCCTGCGGGAGGAGGTGAGTTCTGGAGCAGGAGTAAGCAGTCGTGGGGCATAAGTACCTCCAAACCCCACACTCCATAGGCCAAGGGAATAAACACCCCACTCCCTCCACTGACCCCGAGTCCCCATCTCCCATTTTCCAGCTGCAGTAGGCACAGAGCCTTCCTCTCCCCTTTCTCTGCCGTGTGGCAGGGACGGTGTCGCAGGGATGGTGATGGGTTGTGCTGGACCTGGGGCTCCTTGGGGGATGGGCATGGGGATGAGCTGGAGCTGGTGCTGGGCCTCGTTGTGCGGCACGGATGGTGATGCAGGGATGGGGCTGACCTCAGTCTGTGACGCGGGGATGGGCTCTAGGAGGTCTGTGGCTCAGCCTCCTCTAGACTATAGGGGCTGTTTGCAGTTTTTGGGGGTTTGACTGATTTGTCAAATGTCTGTTGCTTGTGAGTCTCCTTGGCCTGCTTGGGAGGCTGGGGCCCCTCTAGCAGGACGGGGGCAGGAGCTGCTCCCCATTTCTTCCAGAGAGGCAGGGAACTGCCTTACCTGCCCCCGGGAGTGGCACTCAGTTAAGGACTGTGAAGCCTTCAGGGATCTGAGAGAACCTTCTCCTGCAAGAGGCTCTGCTAGTGCTGGGTGTGGGAGGCAGTGTGTCATCTCGGATCCCTCCGTGCTGAAGCTGGGGCTTAGATCCTGGGACAGAGGGACTGTCCTTTTGTAAAGATACCTTTAAAGATTCCTCCCACTGAGGGTATGGGTTCATAAACTCATAGACTTTACGGCCAGAAGGGGCCATTAAATCAGTTAGTTTTATCTCTGGTCTATCACAAGCCAGAGAATTTCACCCAGTTCCCTGTGTTTTGAACCCAGTAAATTGTGTCTGGTAAAGCAGCAATTCCAGAAAGGCAGCCGGACTGGATCTGAAGACAGCAGGAGATGGAAATCTACCACTTCCCTTGGGAGCTGGTTCCAGTGGTAAATCACCTTGATGGCTAATTTTTGGCCTTATTTCTAATTTGAATTTGTCTGGTTTCAACTTCCAGCCACTGGTTCTTGTTCTGTCCTTCTCTGCTGAATAAGAGAGCCCAGAAGTACCTGGTATTTTCTCCTCATGAACAGACTTACACACTATAATCAAGTCTTCTTTCTGGTAAACTAAACAGACTGAACTCTTTAAGTCTCAATGATAAGGCATGTTCTCCATCCTTCAATTCGTATTTGTGGGTCTTCTCTGCATGTTCTTCAATGTTTCAACATCCTTTTAAAAATGTGGATGTCAAAACGGGATTCAGTATTCCAGTAGCAGTATCCCCAATGACAGAGGCAAAATCCCCACCCTGCTCACTATATCCCAGAATCACATTAGCCCTTTTTGCATCACACTGGGAGCTCATGGTGAGGTGTGTGACAGTGCTGAGACCTGACAGGTGAGTCAGCACTCTGATCACTGTAGCCTCAATTCGTTTTCCCAGAGACAGCTGACTGAACAATGAGCTAATCAGAAGGAGAGGGTGGGGAGGTAAAGAACTAATTAGTCCTCAGCTGGCTAACCTGATAAAAGCCAGGAAGGGAGTGTTACAAGGGGGGACTGGAGTGTCTGATCTGAGCCTGGCCTGGCCTGGCCGGTCTCCCTAGAGAGGGAGAGCGCTTTTCCTCCTAGGCCCTAGTAAAGAGAGGCAGAAAGGGATTGAATACTGTGATGTTGCACTGTACTGGTGTGAGTGGAAGGGTTTAGAATAAAATACAGTCTGAACACTGAGGGTATGTCTACACTGCAATTAAAACCCACAGCTGGCCTGTGTCAGCTGACTCAGGCTTGCAGAGCTTGGGCTAAAGGGCTGTTTAACTGTGGTGTAGACGGTTGGGCTTGGGCTGGAGCCTGGGCTCTGGGACTCCATGAAGAGGGAGAGTCACAGAGCTCAGGCTCCATTCCATGGTGTACCCAGAATATAGTGACCTCATCGTCTCTTCACCTCGCAGGTGCACAATCACCATAGACCCACAGGGGAGGATGCAGATCACCATGAGCTCCCGTTGCAATGCTGGAATGGGTTCCCTAGGGAGGTGGTGGAATCTCCTTCCTTAGAGGTTTTTAAGGTCAGGCTTGACAAAGCCCTGGCTGGGATGATTTAGTTGGGTTTGGTCCTGCTTTGAGCAGGGGGTTGGACTAGATGTACTCCTGAGGTCCCTTCCAACCCTGATATTCTATGATTCTATGCTATAGCTAAGATGGCGGATGTATCCTTGAATGCATTAACAACAGATTGTCAAGTAGGGAGGTGATTTTTACCTCTGTATACAGCATTAGTGAGTCTGTTACTGGATACTGTGTCCAGTTTTGGTGTCCATACTGCTAAAAGGATGTTGATAAACTGGAGAAGGTTCAGAGAAGAGCCATGAAAATGACTGAAGGATCAGAAAATGTACCATACAGTGAGAGAATCGAGGAGCTCAGTCTATTTAGTTTAACAAAGAGAAGGGCATGACTTGATCAGTCAATATGTACCTACACAAGGCAGAGAAATTGGATAATGGGGGCTCATCAATATAGCTAACAAAGGTATAACAAGATCCATTGGCTAGAACTTAAAGCTGGACAGGTTTAGACTAGAAACCAGGTGCAAATTTTTAAACAGTGAGGAGAACAACTTATAAGGGTTTTGGTGGATTCTCCATTGCTCCAAATTTTTAATCAAGATAGGATGTTTTTCTGAGCATTATCCTCTAGTTTGAACAGGATTTAATTCAGGGCAGGTCTCTGGCCTATGCTTTGCAGGAGGTCAGACAAGATGATCACAATGGTCCCTTCTGGCGCTATAATCTGTGACTCCTGGCCTGGGCACAGCAGACCAAGTTCTCATAGTATCTGGCCCTACTCAAAGATCATCTGTTCATTGTCCCCTGAGTTGAGATCTCTTGTGCCAGCAAGATGGCAGAAACCCTCAGCTCTGACTTACGCTGCTCCATCTTTATGCTACAAAATGGAGCTGGGGTAGAAAGATTGCTCTGTGCAGTAGCTGGGGCTGTTTCTTATCTGGGTCCATTTGACTTAGCCTTGTCTCTGATGCTGTCAAAGCTGCTCCTGGCTGTAGCTAAGGTCTCCTTAGAAGTTATTTCTGCCTATCCTGTCCCTGTGAGTGGTGTTTCTCTATCTCCCGCTAATACACATTTTGCTCTTACTGCTTATACCATTATATTTTACACGGGACTGAGGCTGGATTCCCCCACCAATAATGGCCAGCATCTCTGCTCTGCCTTGTGGAACTCAACAGACTTTTGTTTTCAGCCATGTTCTGGCACGGGGCCTCCCCAATTCCCTGCTGGTTTTGGTAAGTTCATTAACTGTTATTGCATCTCTGTGCTGGCTGCGTAGCTTGTCCTGGCTGTGGTGGTGGCAGGGCCAGGCCATGTGGAAATGGAGGGCAGTGAGTGGACTGGTGCTGGCTGCAGCAGAGTAATGAGGAGAATTGTCTTGTTTTGAAGCCTGTAGGGAAGGGAGGTTTGGCCGTAACTGCCAGGAAAAGTGCAACAATGACCAGGGCTGCAAGGGGCTGAGCTTCTGCCTGCCAGATCCATACGGCTGTTCCTGCGCTTCTGGATGGAGTGGCTCACAGTGCAGCACAGGTACAGTAGCTTGGCCTGCCTGCTTTCCTCTCCCCTCCCCGACAGAGGCTCCACCCTCAGACTGGGTTCCTCCTAGGCAGAGTTGGCCTGACCTTTCTATTTCCAAAGGGAGACACCCCCTGGGGCCAAGGCAGCCTCCAACCCCCACCCACACCTTTGGCTCTTTTGTTTTGCTGTGTTTTTTCTCTCTTGCTGGGTCCCCTGCTGCCTGTGCAGCATTCCCGATACAATGGTGCTTACTCGAGGACGCTGAGTATGGCTCACGTCTCCAGTTTTGCAGCCTCAGTCCATCAGCCACGCAAAGTGCCTTGGGAACAGGAACTTCCACAGCTCAGACTGCAGCAGAAAGAGGCAAACGAATCTTCTCTGCTGCTTCCCTGTCTCCTCTCATCCCCCATGTCCTTGGCCAGCCCCACAATGGATCCCTGGAGACACAGCTGGGCTGGAAGAGAATGGGCCAGGGTGCCTACAGTAGAAAGCCCTGTGCACACATCACCACTTGGACTGAAGGGCATGTGAGAACTGTCTCCCTGGGCCACTGACACCTGGCTCTGACACAGTATTAGTGCCTTGGGCAGGGCCGGCTTTAGGCCTATTCCACCAATTCCCCCGAATCGGGCCCTGCGCCTAAGAGGGCCCCGCACCCAGTGAGAATCCCTTCCCTGGCTAGAGGCGCCATTTTAATCTTTACTCACCTGGCGGCGCTCCGGGTCTTAGCGGCACTTCAGTGGTGGGTTCTTCAGTGCCGCTGAAGACCTGGAGTGAGTGAAGGATCCATCGCCAAAGTGCCACCAAAGACTCGGAGCACCGCCCAGTGAGTACAAGCCCCATGTGTTTTTTTTACATGTGTGGGGTTTGTTTGTTTGTTTGTTTTAGTCATCCCTGCCGGGGCCCCGTTGAAACTGTTCAAATTGGGCCCCTCACTTCCTAAAGCCGGCCCTGGCCTTGGGAGTCTGATTCTGTGGCTGCTACTCGTGCTCTTCCTTGCACCGGCCTCAAGCCTAAATCCTGAACCGTTGCCAGGTGTTGACCAGTGAATTCTTGGCTCTTCCCTCCAGCCTGCCCTCTTGGACACTACGGCGCAGACTGTGCCCTGGAGTGTCACTGCCAAAATGGAGGCACCTGCAACCGCTTCAGTGGCTGCATTTGCCCATCAGGATCACACGGGGATCGCTGTGAGAAATCAGGTAGAGCTGCCTTCAGTGCAATACCTATGATCCACCTGGGGGTTCGGCACTGCCAGGAAGGAGCCCGCTGAGCTGTCTGCCGCTGGTGTTCACCCAGCCCCAGCCCCAGCCCCGCAGTGTCTGAGCATCGCCCACGTACTGACCATTGTAACTCTGGGGGTGCTCGAAACCTCAGGAACTGCTCCCTGCCCAATGCCGCAAAGTGCTGCTTAGAGACAGACTAACGCAGCCCCTCCTGGCTGGCAGTGCTCCCGGCTGGACAGCCACCGAGGAGCGGCTGGTTGGGACCCTGGCATTGGGTGGGAGAGCAAAGTGCTGCAGCGCTGTTAGCAGGCCCATCAGATGCCAGTGCTTGGGCAGGCCAGCTCCATCAGGGCACATCACTGCCTAGCCGAGGTGCTCAGACCATGGCCCGTTGGCACTGGCTTGGGGTGTGGAGAGCTGCCTGGGCACAAGGTGCTGGCTCCTCCTGCCGCCAGTGAGGGAAGAGACCTCGGAGAGGAGCAGTGAAATGGTGTCAGCGAAGAAGGGGGGCAGATCCACCAGCCGTCCTTGTTGGGACCAGGGCAGTCACTTCTTCAGGGCATCTAAAACTGGGAAGGGGGTGGGTGGCTCTGCGGAGCTGCCTTGAGACCTCAACGCAGAACCCTCGGTTAGAGCAGAGCCCTGGGCCTCCCAGACGCCCTGCAGCAGCCTCTGGCTCAGGAGCAGAGAGAGCAGTGAGCTCAGGGGGCTGGAGCTTGCACGCTCAGCACTGCTATTTGCCGTCCCAGATCGGATTCCCCAGATCATCAACCTGGATGCAGAGCTGGAGTTTAACCTGGGTTCCCAGCCTGTGATCAGCTGTATGGCCACGGGCAACCCGCCCCCAGTGCGAGACAGCATCGAGCTGCGCAAGGCTGACGGGACAGTGCTCACGGTACCCACCCCCCCTCCTGCCCCATCAGGGGTCTCTGTGCCCCTCCATCTTCCCAGGGCTCCCTGTGCTACCCCACCAAGTCCCGTCCCTCCAGGGGGCTCCCTGTGCTGCCCCCCAACCCGCAGTCCCATCCTGCCGAGGCTCCTTGTGCCGCCCCCCCCGGTCCCATCCATCCAGAGGGCTCCCTGTGCTGCCCCCCCAGTCCCGTCCCGCTGGGGCTCCCTGTGCTGCCCACCAGGTCCATCCCACTGGGGCTCCCTGTGCTGCCCCCCCAGTCCTGTCCCACTGGGGCTCCCTTTGCTGCCCCCCTAGTCCTGTCCCTCCCTGTGCTTCCCCGCCCCAGTCCCATTCCTCCGGGGCTCCTAGTAGCCTCCTCCCACTCTGCCCAGGAAAGGCTCTCTGTGCCGCCCCTGCTCTCTGTGCACCCCTCCACCCTGCCAGGGCTCTGTGTGACTAGATCCAGCTGCCCCCAGGTACCTCAGTCTCCAAGCTGGTATTTACCCCAAATCCCTAGGCCCGTGCAGCCCCATCTAGTGCTCCATGGCTGCAGACCTGAACGTGAGCCTGCTCAGGCCTGGATCCTGAGCAGCATCCCTCTGCCCCACCCATCTCTGTTCTACCCATCTGGCTGTGCTTGGTGCCCGTAGCCCTCGGAGGGGTAACTGCAGCTTCTCTCTCCCACCCAGTCAATTAAAGCCATCATGGAAACAGACAAAACCACCTCTGAGTTCCTGGTGCCAATGCTCACCAAGGCAGACACAGGCCTCTGGGAGTGCAGAGTTTCTACCAGCGGGGGACAGGACAGCAAGAGAGTCAAGGTCAATGTCAAAGGTGAGCAGGGGAGGGAACTGCTGGAATGTTTGCGAATGTGACCCTTCTGCCAGCCCAAGTTAGCAGCAACAAAGGCCAGGTTCAATAGCTAGAGATTCCCATGTCCCCTGCCTAGCGAATGCCTTCAGTTGAGGGTGAGTCCTTCCATCAGGGTATGCCAGGTACAGTTCTGCTGCCCTCAGTTCACACAACAAGGATAACAACCCTTTATTACTCCTGCCCCAATAACGAGGAGGCTGGGGATCCAGCACCAGCCACAAGTGATCATTTGGGCAAGCAATCCATCATGCTAAGCACCTAGGCAGGGTGGGTGTGCCCATGTAAACTAGATCAACTCCTGAAGTCCTTTTCCACACCTCACCACTAGATGTCAGGCGAGAGCTCATTCAGACTCTGCTTACAAGAGCAACTAGCGCAGTGGTTCTCAAACTTTTGTACTGGTGACCCCTTTCACACAGCAAGCCTCTGAGCGCGACCCCCCCTTATCAATTAAAAACACTTTTTTATATATATTTAACACCATTATAAATACTGAGGGCAAAGCCAGGATTAGGGTGGAAGCTGACAGCTCATGACCCCCCCCTGTAATAACCCCGTGGCCCCCTCAGGGGCCCCGACCCCCAGTTTGAGAACCCCTGAACTAGAGAGAGGTGGAGTCTCCACTGCCGAAGACATCCATCTCCCCAGAGGCCAAGGCAGGGTCCCTGGGCCTGAGCTCAGCACGGGGGAGGTTCAGAGCTGCCCTCTACTTCTGGGGAGCAATTGGCATTGTCATGGTTACAGGAACTAGCATGGTTTGCTTGTAGCTGGCCGACCCTCAGCCTGGCCTTGGCCATAGAATCTATCCCTCTCTTGCCCCTGGGTCCCCTCTGGGCAATCTCACTGCTCCTGGCAGTTCAGTTCACTCCTGTGGTCCCTTATGAGTCCAATTCCCTCTAGTCCCTGGTGACATTCCCCAGGCCTCACCACTGGTTATAGTGGGGAGCCGCCTTCCAGGGCCCCTGGCCCATGTCAGGTGTCAGTCTGCCCCCAGACAAGGGCGGGGTGGGAGGAAAGGATAGCCACTCCCCCAGCCAGGCTCCCCTGGCTACTGGAGCTCACTGGCAGTCCCCAGCAGCCTCTCCTCCTGGGCAATACCCCCACCACCACTTGCAGTAGCATTGTTGCCTTTTTAAGCTCCCATTCTCCAGGTGGAGCAGATTCTGCACATGCGCCTAGCTGGCACTGCCCGAGTGCAGGGACCCGTGTTAGCCTCTCCATCAGTGGGATGAGGGCATGTACCATCACGGTACTGATGGCAGAGACTCTGGGATCACGGGGTTCCCCCTACACTACCACGGAAAGGGTTAGTATGAGACTAGCACGGGCGATGTGCTAGGGCTGACCAGCTGCTCAGTGTGGCCAAGTGTCCGTGTTAAACATAAACAGTTGTGTTGGATTTATTGATGTTGGTTCTGTTCTTTGCCTACAGTCCCTCCAGTGCCACTGAGGCCCCCCCGGCTGCTGGCCAAGCAGAGTCGGCAGCTTGTGGTTTCCCCAGTGGATGGATTCTCTGGTGACGGCCCAGTCACCTCCATCAAACTGCTCTACAAGCCCAAGGACAACACCTCACCTTGGTCATCCATTGTGGGTAAGGGAATCAGCTTGCAAGGGACATTTGGGGTAGGATCAAAGTCACGGGGCAATGGCTCTGCCTCTTGCCCCACTGCCTGCAGGACTGATTCCTCATGTCTCTCTGCCACAATGCTTTCCTCCCTGTATTTGCTACTGCTCCGATTTTGGTGTCATGCTCAAATTTGGCCACAACTGATTTTACAACAAGGAAAGTCCTACCCCAGGGAGGCCTAAGCCAGCTGCTGCTGCTTCTGAGCTAGCATGTCAGTAAAGCCTATGGAGAGGCTCTCAGGCTGAGTGAAAACCAGCAGAACCTGTTGCTGCGTAGAGATTGACAGGTGATGCCACATCATGATGGCAGCAGTGGCTCAGACCCCACTGTCAACGTGCCTGGCTGGACATGGGCAAAGAACCCATGCTCCAGAAACTCCAACCCTAGCCGGGGAAGGATAGGGCAGGTGAGGGCTTTGCTCGGCCAGTTCTCCCCTCGCCGTTTTCCTCAGCAGTCCCATGAGGTCCCCTCCCCTGTCTCCAGCTCTAATCCCACTCTGCCTTGCCCTGGCTGCCACATCACAGGGAATCTCTGCAGGGGCCTTTAGGAGAAAGCAGAGTGTGTGACGCTGCAGGGAGCATGTTCGATCTGTGCAAGGCCAAGAGTGCAATCAGGGCTTTCCTGGGCACAGGGTGGGGCATGGCTGCCTGGGGGGAGGCCTGGCAGCACCATGACCAGAATCCAATGTGCTGCTCTGTGAAGAGCTTCTTGTTCTAGGAGCAGGGCTGGTGCTGACCCAGATTCTGTTCTGAGCTCTAGCCCCAAGACACTGGGCGTCAGGCACTCCAAGCACTAGCTTCGCCAAACAGAGCATTCTCGTAGCACCAGGGGAAATCCTAAGTCCCACTGGGAATGGTCTAACTGGAGAAGCAAAAGCAGGCTGAATAGCGTGTGGCGATGGGCTAGGGCTGAGATGCTGGGATCCAGCAGGTCCTTGTTGCATATTGCTAACAGCTGGGCCCAGGGAGCTTTCGAGAGGGAAGAGGCAGCAGGCCAGCCAGGGACATCCTGCTGCCAGTGCTCAGCCTGCGATGGGCTCTGGGAGGAAGCTGTGTCACAGCACGGAACAAGGCTGCTGGTCACGTGGCTTTGGTTTAACAGGATCCTTTGTAATCAACAGTTGACAACAGTGAAAACATCACACTCATGAACCTACGGCCAGTCACGGCCTACCTGGTCAAGGTGCAGCTGACTCGCCCTGGTGACAAAGGGGAAGGTGCCATGGGGCCGCAGGCGGTCATGGTGACAGAGTGTCAAGGTGAGTGCCTGGCAGGGACTGGGGACAGACAGGAAAGGAATCCCCCGAATAAAAATACTACAGAGTGGGTGTGCCTGGCCCTGCCCTCCCCAAGAGCCGCCAGGACTAGAGCTGGGGGGATTCATCCATTGGTTATTGATTTATACTGCACCAGTGTCTAGAGCTTCCAATCAGGGATCAGGCCCTGTTGTCCTGGGCTCTGCACACGTGTGGTTTAATTCACAAGCCATTTGTTCCATGAATCTCACCTAATTCACCCTGCTCTGAACCAATCCAATGAGATTTAATCCTGTCCAGTCCAGTTCATCCTAGCCCAATCCCAGTTTTCTTGGAATTTCTCTGATTTAATCAACTCTGTTCTAGCTGATCTGAGAATCTGGGCCCATGCTGAGTCTAGTCTGAATTTATTGGGGCATGCTCACCCTCCTCAGCATCAGGGCTTGATACAAGTGTAGGGTTCTGCCAGGCCCTGGAGCCTAGAGTGGCAGCATGAGGTTCTGTGCATTCCTTCAGGAGGAGAGAGAGGACTGGCCCCAAGGTGAATTTTCTGTCTGGTTTTCACAGGCATTGGTCCAGTAAAGATATTACCTCACCCACCTTGTGTCTCTAACAGAACCCACAGCTAAGCCTGTGATCGAAGGCTGGTCCGTAGAGGGGAAGAACACGCTTCATGTTAATTGGAACTTGCCAAATAACTACGAGCCAGCAAATGGGTTCGTTGTACGTCTCTTGGACTCAGCAAAAGTGCTTGTCCGTGAGATTAATATAACCTCCATGTTTGTGCACTCTGCCCGCATCCCTAACCTGGAGTTCAACAAGGAGTATGGCTTGGAAGTGTTGGTCTATCACTGCACCAGCCTGGGCCCTCCATCTGACCTCTACAAGGTCATGATCAACAGCAAAGGTAGGTAACCAACAGCCCCTCCTGCCCTGCAGAACCAGCACTGTCAGGAGCAAAGGGAGGGAACTGTCTGTCATAGGGACATGGGGCCAGCTCCTCAGCTGTCGTAGATCAGCATAGTCCCATTGAAGTGAATGGAGATACACTGGCTGGGGATCCGATCCATAGGATTTGCCACACAAGATCAGACTACTGGTCCATTGGGCAATTCTGCCTGCTTAGTTCAGGGACAATGGCCAATACCTGATGCCTCAGAAAGAGGCAAAAAAAACCATGATGCACCTGGCTCATGGTACAGTCGTGCACAGGTAAATAGCTTAGCCTGACATGGGGAGGGGAGAAATCTTTCCTGGCCCTTGTAGGGATCAGCTGGTATCTTGAAGCATGAGGCTCTTTCTTTTGTCTTGGGTATGGCCACACGTGAAACGCCCCAGCGGCAGAGGTGCAGTGCTCCAGTGTCAGTATAGGTAATGCCTTCGGAGGGGCTCTCCCATCAGCGTAGGTGGTAGCTAGATTGACAGGCCCTGAGAGATGTAGCTGTGCTGATTAAGTTCTCAGTGCAGACCAGCCCTTAGTATCTAGTTGCCAGTGTTATTAGGCATAAAACTACAGTATTATCCAGCACCTCTTTCAGTTCAGCTCTGTATGTCACTCTGCCCCTGCATCCATGACTCCCTAGGCTGATTGCCTGAGGAGGGAAACACCATCTCCTTTTCTTTCTTCCACAATTGTTTGGCCCAGAGTGGCTTCCTGCTGCATAATCCCCTGTTCCATGGCTACTGCTTGCCCTCTGTGTGTAAAGCACTAGAGCAGTCGGGCCACCGTCCCAGATTGCTACTGTAATACAAATCCTGCACCATGGCAGGGGGTTAGACTAGGTGACCTGGTTCTATGAAATAATAGATAACACAGCCCATGGAATTTCACCGGTGATTCCTGCATCAAGCCCGGTGACTTGTGGCTGAAATTGCTGTGGTTCCTTAGCATTGTGTCATTTAATAGGACTAAAATTATAGCACTGACCATCCCCAGTTCGATTCTTTGCAGACACAACAGCTCAATTCTTCCCAGGTGCCACTGCACCAACCTCCTTGGAGATACACCAAAGGGGACCATTGTGGTCATCTAGTCTGAGCTGTACAGCACAGGGCAGAAACCTGCCCCACAATAATTCCTAGAACAAAACATCCCATTTTGATTTAAAAATTGTCAGTTAAGGAGAATCCATCACAACCCTTGGTAAATTGTTCCAATGGTTAATTACTCTCACCATTAAAAATTTACACCTTATTTCCAGTCTAAATTTGTCTAGCTTCAACTTCCAGCCATTGGATTGTGTTAGTTTGACCTTTCTCTGCTACACTGAAGACCCTATTATTAAATATTTGTTCCCCATGTAGGCACTTTAAGTACCAAACAGGACGGATTCAGTTTGTCTTTGGGTCACTGAATTTCCCTGTTGTTTGGGGAAGGGACTTTTCTACAAGTCACCTCACTTAAAATAAACTGCAGCGAGTTGTCCCCAGGGCATGTGCAGAACTGGAGATACTGCTCCCACTTCAGCTAACTGTACTTTGGAGAGGTTAACCCTCCTGCTGTCAAGTAACAGTGCCCCCTGGAGGTGACAATCACCAAATTCAGCATGACTTTGGGATACTGTAATTAGACTGTGGAACTCATGGGCACTGGATGACATTGAGGCCAAGAATACAGGAAAATTCAAAGAGGGGTTGGACATTTCTATGGCTATCAGTAATATGCACAGGTATTACAGTTAATGTGTAAAAGGGTTTTTGGAAGGGAGACAAAACCCTGCTTTGGGGCTTAAGCCAATCGCTGACAGTTAGGGAGCAGGCTGAGTCCTTCACGGAGGGCACACTATCCCACATGTGCCTGCAGTGGGGTTTTTACAGTGTCCTCTGAAGCTCCTGGGCTGGCTATGGTCAGAGACAGGAGAGTAGGCTACACAGACCTCAGGCCCAACCCAGCCTGCTCATTCCTCTCTTTCTGTGGTGCTGAAGAAAGAAATTAAAATGTTAATTTAAAAAATGACCAGCCATTGATTAACTTGTGGGTCCTGTCCCATACCACAGCTGGGTAAAGGGAGGCAGTGGTCAGCGTCCACTAGACCCTGCCTCCTCCTCTGTCCCATCCCTTCTAACTGTTTAGCGTTGGTGCTGATTCAGGATGGCAGCCGTTGCTCACCCAAACGTGCTGCTCTCCCTGTCCAGCTGATGCCTCAGCACTCTATCTCCTGTAGCTGGTTCTGCGCACTGCATCCCGCTGCCCTGAGGGCTCAGCCCTGCACTGCAAGCCGGGAGTATCTGAGAAGGGCTGATAGTGCCCCCGGGAGCCCTGCCATTTAGTGCAGACAAATAGCGGTGACTAGAAAGATGAGGCTGAGGCCACGTCTACACTAGGTGTGCTTTGCCAGTACAGTTCTTGCAGTGGTGCTCCTAGCATGGACACAGCTTATACCAGCCACACTGCACTCTTGCCGGTAGAGCTTAGACTCATAGACTTTAACGTCAGAAGGGACCATTATGATCTTCTAATCTGACCTCCTGCACAACGCAGGCCACAGAATCTCACCCACCCACTCCTGTAACAAACCCCTGACCTATGTCTGAGCTACTGAAGTCCTCAACTTGTGGCTTCCTCCAGCGCCTCCCTGCGAAATAGGCTCTACAGGCAAAGGCGCACTTTTGCCAGAATAACCGTGCCTAGCCTAGGGGCTTTCCCCAGCCCAACTCCATTGGTCAGGGATTGCACCTCTTGACGCCGCAGACCCGTCACCGTGTGTGCGTGCGGGCGTGTGTGAATTTAAAAAATGTGGCCTTGGCATTTCCCAGCCTTCCAGCCAGGCAGCCCTCAGTCTGCTCTGTCTATAGCCTCAGCAGTAAAATCAAACTGGAGTCAAGACTCCCACCTCATTGCCCCTCTTCGCCGGCCCTGGGGACGGGGCGCGCGGCTCCAACCCTGCCCCTCTGCACCAGAGGTCAAGGGGGGACTTGTCTTGGGGGTGATCCCACTGTTCTTCTTTCTCTGTTTATTCTGCTGTGGCCCATTGACTGTCACCCCCTCCCACATGCACACATGTCCTTTCCATGGTCCCATGCCCTGCACAGCCCAGGGAGTCTCCTTTGCTGTGGTTGAGGTTGGGGGCTGGGTGCAGCCAGGCCCGGTGCCTCACACCCTGGAGATGTTACCTGTGGTGCTGATTTCCCTCCTCTCCTCGTCCCAGGCCCATCCTCCCCCAGGTCTCTCCACGCAGAGCCCCTCACGGATACTAGCGTCAAACTCACCTGGCAGGCCCCTGAGTATCCCAACGGGGGTGTCAGTAAGTACATTGTGGAGCTGCAGCAGCTGGGTGGGGCCAGTGAGCCTCAGTGGGTTGACACGGACAGCGGTGGGGAGACCACGAAGACCATCCTGGGCCTCAACGCCAGCACATGGTACCAGTTCCGGGTCCGAGCGAACTCCCATGTGCCTGGGGAGTGGAGTGAGCCTGTGAAGGCGGAGACCCTGGGGGACGGTAAGTGGGTTATTTCAGAGATGCACCAGGAAAGAGCTGAACTGAGTTGGGTATGCAGTCCCCCTCCATCCTGGCTGCTCTGCTGACCTACCCCAGCTGGAGGCCTGGCACCTGTATCCATTCCCTCCTCTCCCACACGGAGCCATATTGACAGGGCAGCCCACACACAGGCCCCTTGGGAGGCCCCTTTGGAGTCTTGGCTCTGTGTCCAGCCCTGCAAAAAGCCTAGTTAGTGGGTGATGTGCTGTGCCCCAGAGTGTCACCAGTAACCACCTCTTGGCTGGTGTGTGACCCACTGAGCAGCTCGGGCACTGACCCCCACATCAGTTGTGAGCCCACAGGAGAGCTGCTCCCAGCAGCACTGCTGTGGTGCATGGAGACAGCAAAGCTCCTGGGGCTGGAACATTGTCTTTGTCGTGGGGCGCACGGGGCAAGCAGAAATGGGCACGAGAGAGAAACTGAAGGTGAAAAAGAGCAAGGAGGGGAGGGGAATGGTGTGAGAGAGGAGACGGGGGAAATAATAAGTCAGTGGAGTTGGGGGGCAGGGAAGGGCAGAGACTGAAGGGGAGTAAAACGCCCTTTCCAGAACATCGTTCGTTTCAGTGCAGCGTGGGGAACATGCAACACGTGGGCAAATCAGTGTATGTGTGGGTGCAAATAAGCTGCAGCCATCAGGGTCGGGAAGGTGCTGTCATGGCTCCAGTCGTGCAGTGTGATGCCTGGGGCAGGTGAACTGCAGAGCCTCGAAATGCCAGGGTCAGCTGCAGCCACTTCGCTGCATGGCCTTTGCTATTGGGCTGCAGGGCCATATTCAGCCAAGGAGGAGAGGGGTTTTCCCAGTGCATGGAGCAGTGCAAAGAGATGCGTCGGGCTGGAGCTGGCACATCTGACTCCTTGAGCCGGGCACAGCCATGAGCCCTCTGTTCCCCTCCCTCCCTGCAGATGCCTTGAGTGAGGTGCCCAGACTGAAAAGCCAGGACATGCAGCCCTCGGGAATAGACCAGCAGCTGCTCCTGGCCATCATCGGCTCCGTGTCTGTCACCTGCCTCACCATCCTTTTTGCCCTCTTGGCACTTTTCCTTATCAAGAAGAATTTTTTTCACCGGCGCCGGACCTTCACCTACCAGTCTGGCTCAGTGAGTAATGCTGCCTCTGCCTCATCAAACCCCCAGCCAGGCTCCCTGAGTCCCCATGTGCCAGCCCGACCTCTAATCCTAGTGCACCATGGGCAGAGTGCAGCCTGCCTCATGCACACACACCATCACCCCCAGCCCTGCTCAGACCACGGTGTTGGGTTCTTTGGGGGCCAGAAATCTTTAACTTCCCCCTTACCTGTTTGTCAGGGGGAAGAGACCATCCTGCAGTTCAACTCAGGGACCCTGACCCTGACCCGCCGGCCAAAGCCCCAGCCTGAGCCCCTCAGCTACCCTATCCTGGAGTGGGAGGACATCAAATTTGAGGATATGATTGGAGAGGGGAACTTCGGGCAGGTCATCAGGGCAATGATCAAAAAGGACGGCCTGAAAATGAATGCAGCCATCAAGATGCTGAAAGGTGAGTGAGCCGGCACCTGCTTGGGGCCCAGGAATGGCAAGGGGGTTAAGGACAACATACAGCTCCTGGCAGGGATCCCTGCACCCTGAGCTGGGCCCCAGGGCCAAGCCGGAGTTTGCTCCAGGTACTGGGACAGACTCAGCCTCAACCAGCTGAGCTGCTGAGCAGACACCAGAGCTCACTAGGCTGCCTGAAGGCCCCACATCTGGGCTCCGTGGGGCCCAAGTCCAAATCCAAGAAGCGCCCAATGTGTGTCCCCCAAACGCTATCTGAATGGGAATAGCGTGGACATCTGGGGGCGGGGGGATGGTTTTTGCCCACCCGAGAGGATTTCTCAGGAGTGGGCAGGTGATGGGGGTTTGCACCCACCCAGGAGAGCACCTCAGGGGAGAGGGTTTCTGGTGGTTTGCACCCACGGGGGGGTGGGGGAGAGGGCAGTTCTGACGGTTTGTACCCACGTGGGAGGGTGTCTCAGGGGCGGGGGGGGGGGTGATGGAGGTTTGCACCCACCCAGGAGGGTGCCAAGGGGGATGGGAGCCAGTGCTGGTGGTTTGCGCCTGCGGGGGGTGTGGTGCCAGTTCCTTTGTTGTAAGAGTCACACCTGGCCGAGGGGTGGGGGAGGTACCTCAGGATGGCAGAGGGGGGTAGCTGTGGACAGGAGCCTCAGGCCTGGGACTGCAGTGCCAGCGGAGGGTGGCTGGGGACAGGTGTCTAGGGCCTGCGACTGCAGAGTGGGGTGGCTGGGGACCAAAGCCTCAGGCCTGGGACTGCAGAGGGGGATGAGTGGTGATGGGAGAGTGTCTCGGGCCTGGGCAGGGCTGGTGCAACCTATTAGGCGACCTAGGCAGTCGCCTAGGGTGCTAGCATTTGGGGGGCAGCATTTCGGGTCCTTCGGCGGCGACCGCGGCGGCCGGATCTTCGGCCACCCCGATCGTCGTCGGCATTTAGGCAGAGGGACCTGGGGCAGGGGTGCGCGGGGAGAGCCGCCTGCAGCAAGTAATGAGGGGGTGCCGCACGCAGGGGAACCAAGCTCACCTCTGCTCCACCTCCTCCCCTGAGCACGCTATCCCGCTCTGCTTCTCTCCCTCCCAGGCTTGTGGCGCCAAACAGCTGATTGGCGCCGCAAGCCTGGGAGGCGGGAGAAGTGGAGTGGGGGCAGCGTGCTCGGGGAGGAGGCGGAGCAGAGGTGAGCTGGGGCAGGGAGCTGCCGCACGGCTCCCCGGGCCAGGGGGACCTGCCGCAGGGCCTGAGGGGGAGCTGCCCTGGGGAGGGCGTCTTAGGGTGTGGGGGGGGGCAGAGAGCTGCCACAGGGCTTGCGGGGGGGCAAGGTGGAAGTTTTGCCTAGGGCACTAAACATCCTTGCACCCGCCCTGGGCCTGGGACTGCAGAAGGGGGTGGCTGGGGATGGGAGTCTCGGGCCTGGGACTGCAGAGGGGGCTGGATGGTGACAGGAGGATGTCTCGGGCCTGGGACTGCAGAGGAGGGTGGCTGGGGACAGGAGGGTGTCTGTGGCCTGGGCTCCTGGATTGCAGCGTTTGTTCCTGGCTTGTTTCAGAGTTCGCCTCAGAGAATGACCACCGGGACTTTGCGGGGGAACTGGAGGTGCTGTGCAAACTGGGGCATCACCCCAATATCATCAACCTGCTGGGAGCCTGTGAGAACAAAGGTGGGAGCTACCCCCCACCCCCCGCTGCTCTGTGTGGGGTGGGCCAGGCATTTTTCCCTGCTGTTCCTGGGGTCCCTGCACTTCTCCCCATCCCGCTTCGCTGCCCTCCTCTCTGCTCTGGGCAAAGTCCTGCCCACCCTACCCACTGCAGGATGTTAAAGGCCTGTCTCCCTCCTTTGTCCCTCAGGCTACCTGTACATTGCTATTGAGTACGCTCCCTATGGGAACCTGCTCGATTTCCTCCGGAAAAGCCGAGTCCTAGAGACTGACCCGGCCTTCGCGAAGGAGCATGGGACAGCATCTACCCTCACGTCCCAGCAGCTCCTCCAGTTTGCTTCCGACGTGGCCAAGGGAATGCAGTATCTAAGCGAGAAGCAGGTGTGTCCCCTCCCCTGCCCTGCCTGCTCTGAGCCCAGGCCAAGCTCTGCCACGGCCAGCAGCCGTGATAGCCACGTGGGTGCGGGGGCAGGAGCAAGGGAGGGGTGCCAATGACTGCACAGCTGTGTATCAGAACCAGGAGCCGAGGCGTCTGGCACCAGGCTTTCCCTGAAACACGCCAGCCATGGCCACCGCTCTGTGACCCAGCGACATGGGAGCCCAGCCTGCCTGCAGCGAGGCAGCGTTACCACGCCCCATCATGTCACTCGCCACCAACAAGAACACAGCTGGGGCAAACTAGCCAATGAGTATAGGGGTCTCCTGCCCGTCTGCGTTCTGATTGGCTGTGATGTGTTCTGCACGTGGGGCCTGGGAATGGAGGAGCTGGCGCCATGTCTCGGAGAGCAGCTCTGCTGCTCAGTGGCTGGCCCGGCAGCCTTCTGGGCACAGGTCTCCGGGGCAGCCAGCTGACCTACCCATGCTCTGACCAAGCATGCAGGGGACCGGGCACCCCCCTGAGTCCTGCTGAAGCATCCTCCCATGCTTAGCCGCCCCATGACTCCCCAGTGCTGGGTGCGAAAGGCCCCCACTCGCCTCTTGCTAGGGCTGCCCCAAAGCCCAGCCAGGGACTTGGAGCCACCGCTGCTGAGTCCAGGCTCCTTTCTGCTGCCTCCTGGCCAGGCTCCCTGAACCCACCCGCAGCTTGGCTGCCTGCCCTCTGCCGAGCCAGCTGGCACGGGGAGACTCCCCCGGTTCCAGGAGAGCTGGTCAGGATCCACTGCAGCCTTCAGCTTCCTCGGGAGCAGTAGCTGGGGCCCAGATGTGCCCAGGGATGAGGGCTGGACCAGAAGCAGAACAGCTTTGTCTCTCAGCATGTCCAAAGCACCGAGGGTAGGGCCCACCGGCACCTTCCTGTTCCCAGCTGCAGAGTCCCAGAGGGTGAACGCTGCATCGCCCCCACCCCCACACACCTGTCGCCAAAGCTGGTCCCTGTTCTGCGTCCCAGGGCTGGGAGTAATAGGAAGCTGGGGCCGGCCAGCTTGTCTCCAGGAGGGGCCACACAGGCCCAGCCCTCACTCACCATGGCTGTCTCAGTTCATTCACAGGGACCTGGCAGCCAGGAACATTCTGGTGGGGGAGAACCTGGCTTCCAAGATCGCTGACTTTGGCCTCTCCCGAGGGGAGGAGGTCTACGTGAAGAAAACCATGGTGAGTCCAGAGTGAGGGGCTCTCTACTGCGCCCTTGGCAGACCTAGGTTGCAATGCCCCAACCCAGGAACTCTAGGGACAATTACTGTAATTGCCCCTGTGCTAGTGCAAGATCTCTTCTGTCCCACAGCAAGGCCTGGATTGGGGGCAGCTGTTCCCTACCCCGGCTTTCCTCACTCGGTGGTGGGTGGCACCTGTACCCAACCTGGATCTCCCCCCTGGCTGGGTTGGGAGTGGCTGTTTCCTACCCCCCCTCTCCCTGACTGTGGGGGGGGGCACTTCCCCACTACCCTGCTCATTACAGTGGGTCTTTTTCCCCAGGGCCGCCTGCCAGTTCGCTGGATGGCCATCGAGTCCCTGAACTACAGCGTATATACCACCAAGAGCGATGTGTGAGTCCTGCTCCCGGTCCGTGGGGTAGCTATGTCTATGGGGTTAGCCCTCTGCCAATGCAGAAGGGGGTTAGCCGACCCCTCCCTGCTGATACCGGAGGGGCTACTGCTCCTACAGCTTCCCTGTGCCTTGTTCCCAGCCTCTAGCCCATCCCCCGCTCAGCCCAGGCTCGCTGTGCTCAGAGCCATGGATTCCTGTTACACCGGGGCCCCATTGCGCTGGCCTTGCTCAGCCCTAGCAGGACACAGTCCTAGCTCTGAGGAGCTTGTTCCCATTTCCAGTGCCTCCATCTTCCCGGTCCCCTGCCCTGGTGCAGTCCCAGCCCCTCCCATTCCTGTCCCAGAGTAAAGCCCCAGACAGATATGCTGCCAAGCCTCAGGAGCTGGGCGAGGGGGCCCGGGAAGGGAGGCACTGCTGGAGACCCAAGCGCTGTCTCTCTTTCAGGTGGTCCTTTGGGGTGCTGTTGTGGGAGATTGTCAGCCTGGGTAAGTACCAGCCCAGGCGGCTCATCCTGGGCCCGTCCTTTCTACCTGTGGGTCCTGCGGGCATGGCACAGGTGTGCCCAGCTAGCCTGGCCCTCCCTCCCATAGCTCTGTCAGGGAGCTCTTGGCTCATGTCAGAAATGTTGTCTGAGTGAGGAACGTGAACATGCCTCATTGAGCGCTGCCCAGCGGAGGCAGTGCCAGCTGGGAGGGTCCCTCAGACCCAAGCACCCACCGGGGCAAGGGAGTACTCACATGCTGAGGAGCTGGCATAGGGGCTCCACTGAGCTGCCTCTGCTGGGCCTTGGCACATGAGTCATAGCGTAGACATGCAGCCCAGCTGCAGCACTGTCCTGGAGACACTCGCGACAGCCACGGAAGGGCTTTCCCACTGCTTTAGAGCCACTCCCTCAAGAGGCGGGCGCTGGGCCACCATCGACCTCGCGGCGTCTACACCTGGGCTTAGGTCAGCGTAATGACGTCTCTCAATGTGTGGCTGCCCCACAGCGCTGAGCAACACCTGAGCGGAGGGTGTACCCAGGGCTCTCTCCATGGCCATCTGTGTCTCCCCGCCATAGCGTCTGAGCGCCGCACCGTCTGGGGCAGATTTATCCCCATGGTACAGATGGGGATAGAGGCACAGACCCGCCAGGGCATTCAGACACCTGGCTCTCAGTACAGCCAATGGCTACATGCCTTGGAGGATCTGTGCCAGAGAGACCAGGTGACTTGCCCATGGTCATGCAGGAGCTCTAACCCCTGAGCCAGCCTGTCCCGAGTCAGGCCAATCCCGACAGTAACTCCAGTGTTGAACATGTTCCCAGTGCTGTAGGTTCTGCGTCTGTGGGCACCCACGACAGCACCCTAGGACTGGCCCAGTTCCTGCCATGGCCCCAGCGGGCACTGCCTGTCCAGGTCTCTTCAGGGAACACACAACCCACCAGCAACAAATGTCTTCCAAAGTGATGGAGCTGAAAGGAGCATCACAGGGAGACACATGTGGGCAGAGCAGGGAGGCGGGGGGAGAGCCCACCCGCTGCATAGCCCCTTGAGGAAGGCAGCTGGTTCAGCCTCAGCCACAATCTGGCTGGTGAGGGTCTGAGGGTGGCTGGAGCCTGGGCAGCTCTGGTTTTGTATGGCAGAGTCTGCACAGGGGTGGCGTGTGGAGTGGGACCTGCAAACTGCAATAGTCACAAGAGTGAAATGCCTGCAAGCTGCATGGAAACTTTTTAAACTCACCATAACAGAGGCTCAAACTCTATGTATACCCCAAATAAAAAAAAATACAGTAAGAGGACCAAAAAAATGCTACTATGGGTAAACAACAGAATAAGAGGCGATTAGAGGCATACTTTAAAAATTGGAAGTCAAATCCTACTGAGGAAAATAGAAAGAAACTCTGGCAAGGCAAGTGTATATGTATGATTAGGCAGGCCAAAAACAAATATGAAGAGCAACTAGCAAAAACTAACTGCATTTTTTTTTAAAGTACACCAGAAGCAGGAAGCCTGCCAAACAGTTATTGGGCCACTGGACAAGCGAGGTGCTAAAGAAGCACTTAAGGAAGACAAGGCCGTTGCTGAGAAGATAGATAAATTCTTTGCATTGATCTTCACAGCAGAGGATGTGAGGGAGATTCCCACACCTGAACCATTCTTTTTAGGTGACAGATGTGAGGAACTGTCCCAGATTGAGGCATTGATAGAGAAGGTTTTGGAACAAATTGATAAATTAAACAATGATAAGTCACTAAGACCAGATGATATTCACCCCAGAGTTCTGACGGAACTCAAATATGAAACTGCAGAACTAATAACTGTGATATGTAACCAATTGCTTAAATCAGCTTCTGCACCAGATGACTGGAGGGCAGCTAATGGAATTCAGATTTTTTTTTAAAAGGCTCCAGAGGCGATCCTGTCAATTACAGGCCCATAAGCCTAACTTCAATATCAGGCAAATTGGTTGACACTATAGTAAAGAACAGATTTATCAGACTGCTAGATGAGCACGATATGTTGGGGAAGAGTCAACATGGCTTTTGTAAATGGAAATCATGCCTCACCAATCTACTAGAATTGTTTGAGGGAGTCAGCAAACATGTGGACAAGAGTGATCCAGTGGATATAGTGGACTTGGTTTTCAGAAGGCCTCTGGCAAAGTCCCTCACCAAAGGCCCTTAAGGAAATTAAGCAGTTGAAGGTCCTCTCATGGATCAGTAAATGGTTAAAAGACAGGAAACAAAGGGTAGGAATAAATGGTCAGTTTTCAGACCAGAGAGAGGTAAAAAGTGGGGTCTCCCAAGGATCTGTACTGGGACCAGTGCTGTTCAACATATTAATAAATGATCTGGAAAAAGGGGTAGAGAGTGAGGTGGCAAAGTTTGCAGATGATACTAAATTACTCAGGATAGCTAAGTCTGAAGCAGACTGCGAAGAGTTACAAAGGGATCACACAAAACTCAGTGACTGGACAACAAAATGGCAGATGAAATTCAATATTGATAAATGCAAAATAATGCACACTGGAAAACATAATCCCAACTATACATATAAAATGACGGGGTCTAAATTAGCTGTTACCACTCAAGAAAGAGATCTTGGAGTCATTGTGGATCATTCTCTGAAAACATCCACTCAATGTGCAATGTTAGGAACCACTAGGAAAGGGATAGATGGTTGCCCCCATCTCAAAAAAAAGATGTGTTAGAATTGGAAAAAGTACAGAGAAGGGCAACAAAAATGATCGGGGGTATGGAACAGCTTTCATATGAGGAGAGATTAAAAAGACTGCGACTGTTAAACTTGGAAAAGAGACGACTAAGGGGGGATATGATAGAGGTCTATAAAATCATGACTGGTGTGGAGAAAGTGAATAAGGGAGTGTTATTTACTCCTTCTCCTAACACAAGAACCAAGGGTCACTCAATGAAATTACTAGGATGCAGGTTTAAAACAACGATAAGGAAGTACTACTTCACACAACACATAGTAAACCTGTGGATATTGTAGAGGCCAAAAGTATAATTGAGTTTAAAAAAAAATTAGATATGTTCATGGAGGATGGGTCCATTAATGGCTATCAGCCAAGATGGTCTGGGACACAACCACATGGTCTGGAAGCCTCTAAACCTCTGACTGCCAGATGCTGGAATTGGACAACAGGGGATGGATTACTTGATCAGTTGTCCTATTCTGTTCATTCCCTCTGAAGCACCCAGCATTGGCCACTGTTGGATGACAGGATACTGGGCTGGATGGACCATTGGTATGACCCAGTCTGGCTGTTCTTATGTCCTTATGAGTGTGTGTGCTGCGCTCTGCCCCCAGGAGGAACTCCTTACTGCGGGATGACGTGTGCCGAGCTCTACGAGAAACTGCCGCAGGGATATCGTATGGAGAAGCCCCGCAACTGTGATGACGAGGTGTAAGTGGGATCTGGCTGCCCCAGTCTGTCCTGGCTGGGCCTGCTGGGACCAGGAAAACAGGCTTGGCCTTGTCTGTGGCCATGGGGCACCAGCCACACACAGGAACCAGAGCCTCCTTGCACGGCCTCTGTGTTTGTTTGGTGTCTTGGGGGACATGATGTAATCCCTGTGCACTAGGAGCAGGAAAGCTAGCAGCCTCCCCACTCATGACCCATGGTAGGGCTCCCTTGCCTTCGTCCCTCCTACTGCAGCTTGCTTATGCCTCTGTAACTTGCCGCCTTCCCTACTAGTGCTTCCCCCACCCCCATGTCCTGTCTGCACTGACCCAGGCCCTGTTGTGCCCTCTCTCCTAGGTATGAGCTGATGAAGCAGTGCTGGCGAGACCGCCCCTACGAGCGCCCGCCCTTCGCTCAGATCTCCATGCAACTTATCCGGATGCTGGAGGCCAGGAAGGTAGTCTGCAGCTCTTTCCCTCCCTCAGCGCTGTACTCAGGCCCTGGGGCAGGGTTGCACCCAAGGGGGAGGCAAGGGTGGCCTTACGGGGCAGCCCCATCACAGTAACTGCCACTCCAGGGCTCTAGTGCGCTCTTCCAGCGGCCAGGACCAGCTGGACTGCAGAGCTGCTGTAGCTCCTTTCCCTGGCCATGCCCCGTGTTGGCAGCTGCTGGGCACTGATGTAAATCTGACTGTGCCACACGGGAACTGCCCTGATGCTGGGGAAATCCTGGGGGCTTTGCAGCCTCTCTCCTCGGAAGGGCACCGGGGAGCAGGGCTCTGAGCCCTGCCACGTGCCTGGGACTCATCTCCAAGCCAGAGCCCAGGAAGCTTTGCAGGGGGACAGTCATGGCTGGACTAGGCGCGTAGCGTGGGAACAGCCCTGTTCTGGAGGACAGTCCCGCTCTGCCCAGTGCCCCGCCCTGCCTGGCATTGGCAGGGACACCAGTTCTAATCCCTGTTCTGAACCTCGCCGAGCGGAGCCGCAGCCCAGACCCAGACTGCAAGGGGCTCTGGGGAGAACACTGCCCCCTCCTGGTTAAGGGAGGAGCAGCTCCAAGCCTTAGCTCAGGCCAAGGGGCCCAAAGCCAAACCCCACTCACAGGGTGTTCAGCCCTACCTGCGTTCGCGTGGACATGGGGAATCACCCCAGCAGCACTCGGAGCAGCCAGGGTCCTGATACCAGGATCAGGGTGCTGGGAAGGTGAGTGCTGAGCAGGAGGCTCTGCCCCAGCCCCAGGCCTGACACTGTCTCTCCCCATCCAGGCCTATGTGAACATGGCCTTATTCGAGAACTTCACCTACGCTGGCATCGATGCCACAGCGGAGGAGGCCTGAGGGCGAGTGGAGCACCGCGCCGGGAGCCCTGTAAATAACGCACCCCGACTTGCCGCACTTGGACGCCAGCTGGTCTAGGCCAGGGGAGGGACATGGCCTCTGCCCTGTGTGGGGCATGCTGTAAACGGCCTGCTCCAGTGTGGAGATGAGGAACTGCCCTTTGTCCTGGAGCAGGAACTTGCCTGGGGGCAGTTTCTGGCTAACATGATACCCCCATATTCTTCAGCCAGGTTCCTGGCTGAACTGCAGCTTCTGCCCCTCCGTCCACTCAGGCCGGACTGCCCTGCGCTTGCTGCCCTCTCTGCCGGTCTCTGCAGTGCAGCGTTACACCAGTGGCAGGGCCAGACAATGGGCCAGGCTCTCCCTGTCTCGTGCCCCTCCCCACTCTCCTAATCCTTGCTGCAGCTAGGTGCTGTGCGTGGCCGAGATCACAGGCAGGGAGGCCTGTCTCCCCGTGAGCCCGTGGACACGGGGCCTTCTCTGAAGCTGGAGGATGTGACACCAGCCCCTTGCTGCCCTAAGAGAGGCACAAAGACTTGTCCTGGGTAAAGGACAGACTTGGAAACAGCCCCAAATGTAGAGCCCTTGTCCCCCACCTCCGGCCTTGGTGTTTCGTGTGTGGCTGCTCGGCTTCTCTGCTGGCCGTGGGCTCTTGGAACTGACTGGCACCATGCGGCCAGCGTACTGGCACGCAGAGCCGTGCGAACATTGCTCCCGGATGCTGGAGACCCTCTGGGACAGGGCTGATTAGGGGAGTCCGAGAGGAAGGATTCCAGCGCTTGCCTTTGGCACACCATGGAGGAGTAAAATATTCCAGGCTTGGCCCCAGGCTTCTCTCTGACCTGCCAGAGACCAGTGGCTGACACGACTTGTGCTTTATGGTTAATAAAGGAAGTCTAAGGGACTGGCTGGCTCAGGGGTTTGGGGAAGGGGCCGGGGCCTTTCCTCTTTCTCTCTTTCATAGAAACACAGATTGTAAGTCTAGAAAGGTAACACGGCTACCCCTTTGATACTTAGATCGTTTAGTTTGACTTCCGCTAGGGGGCACTGGCTCCAAGCCAGCTCGAGTGGGGGAACTGGCTGGCTCAGGGAGCAGGGAATGGGATACTGGGTCTTGCACCACTGGTGCCTGTGTGTTCCCTGACCTGCCATGAGGATGTCAGTGTCCTGGGCTATCTCAGGAGCACGGAATTTGCCAGATTCAAGCATGGGCCCATCGCTCCCAGAATGCTGGCTAGGGTATGGCTTATGCCCTTTTCTTCAGGGGCAAGCAAACTAATTAAAGAAACCCTCCTTGCACTGGGATATTGGGCCATGCTGAATAGCAATGGAATTCCCTCCTGAACTCTAAGGAGACAACTGGTGCTCTGGTACATGAGAATGGATTCCCCTGAGGTCAGCTTTCTGGTGAGTGCCCACATTGTTGCTGATCGTCTAGTTTTCTTGCCCACATCCAGTCCAGTTGTGGTATTTTCCTCCTGCATGGCTGGCAGTGCAAAAGCCAATTACAATGTATGATTTGAAAAAACACATTCTGCAGCACGTGTGTGCTCTGAGTGCATGCCCTGTGATCGGGGTGTTCTGGGTGTGAGCAGCCAGGGAACCCAGAGCTGGGCTTGTGTGCCCGCTGGGCATGGGCTCTGGGTGGGGTGTGAGGCAGCGCAGAGGTGCAGCTGTATCCTGGTGCTCTGCACAGGCCCTCTGGCTCTGCTCGCTCTCTCTCACTCTCTGGGAAGATGGTGTGGAGCACATGCCTGGCCTCACAGTCGCTAGGCTTGGCCTTAGGCGCCTGGCGGGAGCTCAGTACATTTGGAGCAAGCAGTTGCCTGGGGCTGGTGGCACCTGTCTGCACAGTTGAATATCGCCATCTTGCTGAGCCTGTACAGGTGGTGGATACAGGATGTGTTAGGAGGGGATTTCTGTCCAGGCTGAGATGACGTGAGGTGTGAAATCTCCAAGGGACTAAACCATGCAGCATTCCTCTACGAGCCAGAGCTTCCTTTCACCAGTAACATGCTGCAGCCCCGTCACCCTGTGTTGTCTTGAGTTATTAATAAATGAATAGCTGAGAGGTGTGTGCGCGCATGCCCCTGACTGGTCTGGTGTGTGCAAAGAGCAGCTCACACAATGGGTGTGTAGGGGGCAGCTAGTCCCAGAGTGCTGCCTGAGAGGGACCCAGTGTGCACCCTAGAGGCAGGAGTCCCTCCCGGGTGCACCCCCTCCTTACCCACCATGCAGGGACTCAGGGTGTCTCGCAGCAGGGTTGTTTTTCTTCCTATCCTGGCCTCCATTCTCTCCTGTAGCCGCAAGGGCAGGACGTGCTGCCTATCTGATAGGAACAGACTCTATTGGTGCCGTCACTGTCAGCGGCTGAGCGGCCACAGCATGGTGGTTTGGGGGCCGGGGAAGTTGGGTGGATGGGGGTGGAAGGGGCCCTTCACCCAGGCTTCCTGCGGAGTGAGGCTGACATGTCTCAGATAAAGGCTTTGTGTCTCAGAGCTCCAGCAGCAAGCCAGGCCCAGAAAGAGAACAGCCCTGCCCCGGGTGCCCAGCTCTGCAGGGCAGGTGGCTGGAGCCCTGCGCTCTGACTGGCACTGAATGCTCACTGTGCAGAATGGGGGCCCAGCTGTGTCAAGAACAGCCCCTTTTCTTGGTAGCTGGACTCCTGCTCAGCCTCCTCACTCCTGCTTTGAGCCCTGCTCCGGTGACATCTGAAGGTGGGTCCAAAGAGCCTCTGTCCTTCCTTAGCACCCCCCCCTTGGGGAAGTGCTGTGGGGGGAGCAGGGGAGGGTGTGCTCAGTCCCTTTTGGGTCTCTGCAGTCGGTACATGGGCCATGGCCAGAGATGAGCCTGTGTGAGCCTAGGGAACAGCTGGTCTCTCATCCAGCCTGGCCCAAGTTGCCAGCACAGAAAGCTGGCTTTATAGATTCATAGATTGTAGGGCTGGAAGGGACCTCGAGAGGTCATTGAGTCCAGTCCCCTGCCCTCATGGCAGGACCAAATACTGTCTAGACCATCCCGGATAGACATTTATCTAACCTACTCTTAAATATCTCCAGAGATGGAGATTCCACAACCTCCCTAGGCAATTTATTCCAGTGTGGAACTTTTTCCTAATGGCCAACATAAACCTCCCTTGCTGCAGTTTAAGCCCATTGCTGCTTGTTCTATCCTTAGAGGCTAAGATGAACAAGTTTTCTCCCTCCTCCTTATGACACCCTTTTAGATACCTGAAAACTGCCATCATGTCCCCTCTCAGTCTTCTCTTTTCCAAACTAAACAAACCCAATTCTTTCAGCCTCCTTCATAGGTCATGTTCTCTAGACCTTTAATCATTCTTGTTGCGCTTCTCTGGACCCTCTCCAAATTCTCCACATCTTTCTTGAAATGCGGTGCCCAGAACTGGACACAATACTCCAGCTGAGGCCTAACCAGCGCAGAGTAGAGCGAAAGAATGACTTCTCGTGTCTTGCTCACAACACACCTGTTAATGCATCCCAGAATCATGTTTGCTTTTTTTGCAACAGCATCACACTTGACTCATATTTAGCTTGTGGTCCACTATAACCCCTAGATCCCTTAATTGATAAACTCAACATTAACAAGTCACCGGGACCAGATGGCATTCACCCAAGAGTTCTGAAAGAACTCAAATGTGAAGTTGCTGAACTATTAACTAAGGTTTGTAACCTGTCCTTTAAATCGGCTTCGGTACCCAATGACTGGAAGTTAGCTAATGTAACGCCAATATTTAAAAAGGGCTCTAGGGGTGATCCCGGCAATTACAGACCGGTAAGTCTAACATCGGTACCGGGCAAATTAGTTGAAACAATAGTAAAGAATAAAATTGTCAGACACATAGAAAAACATAAACTCTTGAGCAATAGTCAACATGGTTTCTGTAAAGGGAAATCGTGTCTTACTAATCTATTAGAGTTCTTTGAAGGGGTCAACAAACATGTGGACAAGGGGGATCCGGTGGACATAGTGTACTTAGATTTCCAGAAAGCCTTTGACAAGGTCCCTCACCAAAGGCTCTTACGTAAATTAAGCTGTCATGGGATAAAAGGAAAGGTCCTTTCATGGATTGAGAACTGGTTAAAGGACAGGGAACAAAGGGTAGGAATTAATGGTAAATTCTCAGAATGGAGAGGGGTAACTAGTGGTGTTCCCCAAGGGTCAGTCCTAGGACCAATCCTATTCAATTTATTCATAAATGATCTGGAGAAAGGGGTAAACAGTGAGGTGGCAAAGTTTGCAGATGATACTAAACTGCTCAAGATAGTTAAGACAAAAGCAGATTGTGAAGAACTTCAAAAAGATCTCACAAAACTAAGTGATTGGGCAACAAAATGGCAAATGAAATTTAATGTGGATAAATGTAAAGTAATGCACATTGGAAAAAATAACCCCAACTATACATACAACATGATGGGGGCTAATTTAGCTACAACGAGTCAGGAAAAAGATCTTGGAGTTATCGTGGATAGTTCTCTGAAGATGTCCACGCAGTGTGCAGATGCGGTCAAAAAAGCAAACAGGATGTTAGGAATCATTAAAAAGGGGATAGAGAATAAGACTGAGAATATATTATTGCCCTTATATAAATCCATGGTACGCCCACATCTCGAATACTGTGTACAGATGTGGTCTCCTCACCTCAAAAAAGATATTCTAGCACTAGAAAAGGTTCAGAAAAGAGCAACTAAAATGATTAGGGGTTTAGAGAGGGTCCCATATGAGGAAAGATTAAAGAGGCTAGGACTCTTCAGTTTGGAAAAGAGAAGACTAAGGGGGGACATGATAGAGGTATATAAAATCATGAGTGATGTTGAGAAAGTGGATAAGGAAAAGTTATTTACTTATTCCCATAATACAAGAACTAGGGGTCACCAAATGAAATTAATAGGCAGCAGGTTTAAAACAAATAAAAGGAAGTTCTTCACGCAGCGCACAGTCAACTTGTGGAACTCCTTACCTGAGGAGGTTGTGAAGGCTAGGACTATAACAATGTTTAAAAGGGGACTGGATAAATTCATGGTGGCTAAGTCCATAAATGGCTATTAGCCAGGATGGGTAAGAGTGGTGTCCCTAGCCTCTGTTCGTCAGAGGATGGAGATGGATGGCAGGAGAGAGATCACTTGATCATTGCCTGTTAGGTTCACTCCCTCAGGGGCACCTGGCATTGGCCTCTGTCGGTAGACAGATACTGGGCTAGATGGACCTCTGGTCTGACCCGGTATGGCCTTTCTTATGTTCTTATGTTCTTATGTTCTTTCTGCCGTACTCCTTCCTAGACAGTCTCTTCCCATTCTGTATGTGTGAAACTGATCATTCCTTCCTAAGTGGAGCACTTTTCATTTGTCTTTATTAAACTTCATCCTGTTTACCTCAGACCATTTCTCCAATTTGTCCAGATCATTTTGAATTATGACCCGATCCTCCAAAGCAGTTGCAATCCTTCCCAGTCTGGTATCATCTGCAAACTTAATAAGTGTACTTTCTATGCCAATATCTAAGTTGTTGATGAAGATATTGAACAGAGCCAGTCCCAAAACAGACTGCCTCCAGGTTCCTCTGGTTTGGAGCTGAGTAAAATGGGGCGTGGCCAAGGCCCTGCCACACCTGGCTGTGCCCTAGTTGTGAGTGGTTCCTTGGGGTCATGTGCTGCTGGGGGTAGGCAGATGGCTTCAACTTACAGCTGGGACCGGGTGGGTACTGTCTGCTTCAGGCAAGGGCCCCAGGCTACAAGCCATTTTCGCAAACTCTCTTGGGTCTTGTGTTAAGCACAGCTCCCCTGAGCTAAGACCCTGCAGATGCTTGCAGCAGTGACTGTCTCATGTGTTCACACTGCACATGCCTCTGGCCAACTGGTGAGTGCTGGGGATAGGGGTGCACTGGGGCCCCAGGGTCAGGGAGCACCCCAAGGTCCTTGGGAAGAGAGAGCACCTCTCTTTGCTCTCGACCACCTCCCTGCCTTTGAGTGGCGCTGCATCAAGCGTTGTGAGGTGGGAGTGTGTGAGAGAGTGTGCGCATGGACATGTTGTGGGGCTGGGGGGCGCTGTGTGGGTATCCTTATCCTGGAAAGAAATCCAGTGTGTTCTTAACCTGTGTTCGCTGCTATTTTAACTGGTTAGCTATGCCAGGCAAGTCAGCATTGCATGTGGGTGAGCAGCGGGATGGCTGCCCTCAGGCTCCCTAGAGGCTTCAGCATGCACTGCTTACCTGAGATAAAAGCCAAATTGCTGTTTCTTCAGCTATTTTCACCCAGTTTAGCTAATCCAAGTCACAACCCCGCTTTTGCAGTGTAGCGATACTGTGGGTGTGGATGTGTATGGGTGTGCATTGCACATGCATGCGAGGCAGAGGTTGGGACTGGGGGGGCCTCTCCACCTTCAGAAATGTCCCAGCTAACTCCATGCTAGGCTCTGTACTGTTCCTGCATTGTCTCCCTAGCCTCTGGCCCTGCAGGTCCCATGCCACCACCTGTCGCTCTGTGGGCTGAGGAGGGGGAACTGGCCTAGGCAGGAGATGCTGCAGGGGCAGTGAAGGGCATTCTGGGACTGGGATAACCATTCCCAAGGAGCCCGCGGTTGTGGCAGGGGAGAGCTGGGCTCTGGTATGTGGGTGGGCTGAGAAATTATTTTAAATACAAAACAACAAGGAAACTAAATGCCCCAAAACTTCATTCACACTGAGGTAAGGGTGCCCAGGGTTGTCTGGGGCCCTTCCAGAATGTGGTGTTCAGCTGAACTCACACTGCTGAAAACCAAGAACTGGAAGATTATGGTACATGCCACCTTAATGCTGGTGGCCTTGCAGCTCCTTTAGCCAGCTGGCTTCCTGGGACATTGTCTATGGCCAACCGGCTCCTGGAGGGGGGATGTCTCTGGCTGGATAGCGGGCTCCCCTGGGGGGTCTCTGGCTGGCCAGTGGGCTTCTTGGGGGAAAGGAGGGTGTCTCTAGCTGGACGGTGGGCTCCTGGGGGGGGTTGTCAGGCCAGCTCCCTGAGCTGAGGGAACTCCTGATACTTCCTGTGGAAGCCCAAGTCGCAGGCTCCTCTTCCCACTCCTGCACCAGGGCACCCCTCACTGCGCTTCTCCCTAGGTGAGTCCTGGCACTGGCTCGCTGATCGGGACACAGATGCTCCGAGACTATGTCAGCAATTACCTGGGGACAGCATGGGGCGAGGGTCTGAGCAGTTGTGAGCCTGATGGCAGCAGGGATGCATGCCCCCAGCAGGCAGCTCCCTGAGCCCTGCATGGTGCAGCACTCTCTGCCTCTTTCTCGCCTGCATTGTCTCCTCCCCCAGCCCTGGCCCTGCCCTGCTCCCGCTCCAGGGAGGAGTCCGGAAGCCCCAGGCCTTCCTGCTAGTCTGTTCCATCCAGTGGCTGCTGCTGCAGAGCTGCTGTGTCTGTCCTGGGAGCGCCTGGACCTGCTTTTCCTTATCTCACTTCCTCACACTTTTCCGCAGTGAATGCTATTGCCCAGCATGAGACAGGGTGTGCTTCCCGCCGAGCTGGCCTGAGACTGGCCTGAGCCACATGCCAACCACAGGGCTATTTTGGGATGTTTGTTTGTACCCAAATGACCCACCCCTCCTTACGCGATAGCCTGGGAGGAGGGATGGATTCGGATCCTGATGGCCCATGGCACCCAGTTTGTGAGGCTGATCAGAACTGGGAGCAGAGCTCGTGAGCCCACTGGACCCTTGTGAAAGTACTGCTTGGGTGAGCCCAATGAGACGGGCGGGTTCTTACCTGTTACACGGCTAGGCCTCCCAAAGAGCTTTTGCCAGCTGGCCAGCATGGGAGGCTGATGGCCACCTGTGGGGAAGGGAGTTTCTGTGGCTGAATCCCAGGCCTGACTCTCCCCTCCCTGTCCTTTGTGTGCACCTCCCAGTCCACCCCTTGCCCCAGAGCACCATTGGCAGCTGCTTTGCTCAGGGGTAAATGGTGACAGAAGGTGGCAGGCAGGGCCCCCCCATATGCTCCCCATCTGTCTGGGTGGGGTGGGGGTGATGAACACCTACCTCTGGGGGCTGAGCTGGGGAAGCACCTATAAGCCTGGGCTAGCGGGAGGGAGCTTTCCTAATACAACATCAAAAACCAATAGCACGTTTTTCTATCCTGTGCCCATCACCTTGGCACCTGACAACATGCAAAGACATTAAAGCCCTGACTCTCTGGAGCAGTAGGGCTGCCACATGCGGCTCTGGTGACACAAAGCAGCAAATTCCCCTGCCTGGGGGAAATCTCAGCTGGCCCAGCACTGTCATGTGGCTGCTCTGCCTCGCCTGTCCCCTCAGCATAACGGTGTGGTCAGGGGTGGGGGCCAGGCTGCTCTGGCAGCTGGTTGAGCTGCAGTTTCTGGAATGGGCCCTGGGTGCTGCTGGCAGCTGGCACAGGACACAGCAACATGGTTGCTCTAATTTGCCCTGAGACCAGGCCAGTGCACGGCAATTGCACAAATGGGGCACTGTATTTCCGGACTCTCATTGCCTTCTGGTGGCACTTTGACTGTACTATGGAGCAGCCTCTCCAGGCCCCGCCGCACTTAACAGCTCTCTCCTCCATGCAGATGTGGCTCTCCTGGGAGAGGTTTCTGAGACCATTCGCTGCTTCTCCCGATCTTTTGAAGACCTCACCTGTTTCTGGGATGAGGAGGAGGCACAGCATGGGAACCACACGTACCGCTTCTACTACACCTACAATGGGTAGGTCAGGACTCGCAAGCCCTGGAATCCCAGCCCTGGCCTCTCCCTCCCCAAGGGCCAGGCACCTGACTGCCAGCACTCCCCATCTGCCTCAGCCCTGCTTAACTCCTGGTGGTTTGCTCAAAGATGGTGCACTCCACTTGTCTCCCCGGCACAGCTCCGAGTGGAGCACTTCGCCCTCGTCAGCAGTCTTGGCCTTTCACTGGTTTCCAGAGCCTGGGAATTGGCTCCCTGCTGCAGTATGTTCTTGGCAGCCGTGTGGGGAAATGCACCCCTACTACTGTCAGTACTTCTGTGGTGCCCCCACCATAGTGCCTGCGTGCCTGGTGGTCTGGCTTTACCCTCCACCCTCACAGGCAGCACAGGGCCATTGGCCCCTTGGTACAGCTGGGAACTGGGTCTCAGAGCCTGGCCCAAGGTCACACAGGGAGCAGGGACTCGAATGCTGGTTGCCCAAGCCCTATCTTAGTGCCCTGGCCTCTTGCCCATTGTCTCCCTGCTGCCTGGGCCCCCACAGACAGAGAACCTGCTTCTGAGGGGGGGCAGCCTCCTTTCCTGTGCTGCCCACCGCAAGCCTGGCCCCCGCAGGGCGGGTGTTGGTGGGCGGGCAATAGCATGGCCTGCCACAAAGGACTCTGCTGCTGGGCCTGGGTGTCCGGTTTTCGACTGGAACGTCCAGTTGAAAAGGAAACCTGGCAGCATTAAATCTGGTTGGCCACAGTAGCCGCTGGCTCCATCCCATCCCAGCACCCACACGTGGCGTCTGCCCCTGTCTGAAGGCTCTGCCCTCTGCAGCGGGATGAACTGCTTGGGGGACCCCTGCTCCCCTCTGGGCCCTGCCCCTGGGCTGTGGCTGCTCCTCACCTTCTCCCTGCAGTCAGAGGTGGCTCTGGGCACCCCGCTCCCGCCTCATTCTGCAAGACCCCAAGGTTCCTGGTTGCAATTGACTCCAGTTGTGAGCTCCAGGTATCAGTCATCCCTATGCTTCCATCGCTCAGTCTGCTGAATGCTTTAGCAATGCTCAGAGCTAAACAGCAAGGATGGTGGCTTTCTACTTGCTGGTGAGAGAGAAGAGAATGCACACACACTCTCCCTACTTACCCTCACACACCATGGGTCTGCTCTTTCAAGTGCTAAGTGCAGAACTGTATATACAAAAATCATCTGCGGTGATCTCAGTTGTAATGATCATGATCGAGCATTCAAATTGATTATTTGAACATGCAACTGCCGTAATTGTGTGTGCCTTTTTTGCACGCAAAACTGTGCCGAAAATTGTGTGTGTGTAATGGAATATTCTGCCTGTGTGTGTGAATGATCTCGCTCTGTCAGACCCCTCCATTCTAAGGGTGGTCCCAGCCAGTATTCACTATGCGGCTGATAGGATGCCAGCAGTCTAGGAGTTCAGAACTCCCCTCTGCGGGGTTCTGTTTTTCACTTCAATATCGGCCCCCCAGGTGAAGGGACAAGGCCCTGAGCCCAGGGGTGAGGGGTCTGTAAGCTACCTTCTCACAGACAGGCTGTGGGGGCACACTCAGGGCCAGGCCAGAGGCTCCAGGAGCCTCCAGTGCACTGTGCAGTCAATGGGCTCTGTTCACAGGGCTCCGTCCGGGAGACCCTGGGCATGGAGCAGCTTCTGGGCCTCTGAACAATCCAACCCCTGCCTGCCCTGGCCCCGGCCCCTCGCTATGGGAACTGACCCCTCCCTGCCCCACCCTTTGCTCTGGGGACCGGCCCCCACTGTGCCCCAGACCCTCACTATGGGGACTGGCCCCCACTGTGCCCTGATCAGGCAGGCTCCACATCAGCTCCTCCCAGCCTGGCTCTGCAGGCAGCAGGTGAGTCCTGGAGGCAGGGGTGGAGAGCGAGCGATGGACAGAGGGGGGAGAGGACTGAGCAGGGCGGGGCCTCGGGGGGCAGGGGCGGCTCTAGGATTTCCGCCGCCCCAAGCAGGGCAGCATGCTGCAGGGGGCGCTCTAGCGGTCGCCGGTCCCGCGGCTGCGGTGGACCTCCTGCAGATGTACCTGTGGAGGGTCCGCTGGCACCGCGGCTCCGGTGGACCTCCCGCAGACGTGCCTGCGGATGCTCCACCGAAGCCGCGGGACCAGCGGCCCCTCCGCAGACACGTCTGCGGGAGGTCCACCGGAGCCGCCTGCCGCACTCCCACTGGGACGCCGCCCCAAGCGCGCGCTTGGCGCGCTGGGGTCTGGAGCCGGCCCTGTCAGGGGGAGATGCAGGGCAGGGGTGTTTGGTTTTCAGCAATTAGAAAGTTGGCAACCCTGCTGGGACCCAGTTCCCCTGGCCTGGCCACGAGGCTGGGGCTGTGCCCAAGGGTGAGGAAGGGGGGCGAGCCCACGCCCTGACTGCCCTGCTCCCCAGGGAGAAGGCCAAGCAGTGCGTGCTGGCTGTGCAGAGACGGAGCGGCAGCGGCAGACGTTACGTCTGCGTCTTCCCCAGCAGCCATGAGGTGCGACTCTTCACACAGCTCTGCATCCACGTGCTAGACACACCCGGCAACCAGACCAAGTACTCCCGGGAAGTCGCCGTGGAGACGGTTGGTAAGTGTTGGACTCCACTTTCTGCCTACGACGCACGGGGAGCCCTGCCCCAGCCCCACCCCGTACATCATGGCCATTGGAGATGGAAAAGCCCTGCTAGGTTCAGTGCTTTGTCCTTTACAGGGGCCGTGTGGTGAAGAGTTTACTGCTATGGGAAGCCCCAGGCCCTGCCCCCCACCACTGCCACTTTTCTCTGGCACTGGCAGGTCATTGGGTCGATGGGGCATGGTGGTGTTTCCTTCCTGGACAGCACAGGACTGAGATGCTGGGAGAGAGCTGCCATTACCTACTGATGCTCACACCATGCATGGAGAGCAGCAGTGACCCTCACCCCACTGCCGAGGTCTTGACACCCTGGTGCAGCCTGCTAGCATGCTGGCCCCCTCCCAGTCAGGCCAGGGCACGGCACAGAAACAGCCCTTGCTGCTCAGGTGGATGCCCTCTTCCTGCTCAAAGAGAAGGGGAACCCATCCACACGGTTCCTGTCGGGCCTCTGCGGTGTTTGACGTCAGGGGTCGTCACCTTTCTGCAGAGATGGAAATGCCCTGGCTGGCTCAGTCCCAGCTCTGAGGCTTGCTCCATGCAGCTCTTCTTCGAGCACTTGGTTTAACATCATCTGTCAGCACGGGACCATGCCACCTGCCTCCAAACCGCTCAGTAATGGAGAGGCAGCTTAGCCGCAAGCCCAAGTACCAACAGACCCTGTTCCAACCCCAGGGCACTGGCTACTAACAGTACCCAGCTCTTTGTGAGGTGACTGTGTGTTCTGGCACAGCCAGGCCCCATGCCCAAACAACGCCTCGGGGCCACACCCAGCCTTACAGGCTGCTGGTGCTGCATGTTGCTAGCCTGGCCTTGGAGCTGTGGCAATGCCCATGAGCCTGCAGCAGAGGCCTTTAGCTTTGGCATTTTCCTTCCAGGGCTCATTGCTCCCCCTGTGAATATAACAGTCATCTGGACTGGGGCAGCTGGGGAGCTGCAGGTGAGCTGGGAACCCCCAGCTACTGAATACACCGAGCTCTTCATCTATGAGATCCTCTATTGCATTGTGGGCTCCATGGAATCACCCTGCCGGGTAAGGCTGTGTTCCTCCTTTCATGGCTGGCTGTAACATTACCCCATGGGATGGGCTGTAGGTAACACGGTGTTCCTCCTGCCAGGGCCGGCTGTAACATACTCCATGGGCTGTGGGTGACACGGTGTTCCTCCCTTCATGGCTGGCTGTAACATACCCCATGGGCTGTGAACATTGCTGTGTTCCTCCTGCCGTGGCCTGCTGTAACCAGAGGTGGATTTACCATAAAACAAACAGTTCAGTAGCACAGGCCCCCCGATGACAGGGCATCCACCAAAATGCAGGACAAATCTCATCTGACAACCTGCCCCTAAGTCCTGGCCGGGGGTGCAGCAGGGCTTACACTGCCTGAATTTGTGGCTGGTGGCCCCACACCACTCCTGGCAGCAGCTGGCGGCTGGCACATCTCTGCATGCCCCTGGCGGGGGGAAGGTGGCTCCGTGTGCTGCCCCTGCCCCAGACAGTGCACAGAGACCCACTGCCCTCCTTCCCTCAATGGGCATGCAGAGCCGTGCCAGCAGCAGGGCTAAGGTGGCTCCCTGCCCATGTTGCCTCCTTCCCTCTGCACCGCACCACTACCGGAAGTGGCTGGCATGTCCCTGAGGCCCTTGGGGAGGGGGGTGTCTCTGTGTGTTGCCCCCACCCCAAGCGCTGACTCCGCAGCTCCCATTGGCTGGTAACTGTGGCCAATGGGAGGTGAGGGGATGGCGCCTGTGGGCAGTGGTACGCAGAGACCCCTTGGCCTCCCTCCCCCCCCCAGCTTAGGAACCGCTGCCAGAGGGGTGTGCTGGTCGCTTTGGGAGCTGCGCCGCCCAAGGTAAGCGCTGACCTCTGCCTCACCCCAACCCCATACCCCAGCCCAGAGCCTGCACCCCACACCCAGACTTCCTCCCAGAGGCTGAGCCCTTACCCCCTCCGAAACCCCAACACCCTACTCCAGCCCAGATCCTGCACCCAAACTCCCTCCCAGAGCCTGAACCCTGCATCCCCTCCTGCACCCCAACCCCCTGCCCCAGTCAAGGTACCTCACTTTATTTTCATTTACTTCCTATTACTTATAGGAGGAGCATGAAGAAAAAAATGTATGAAAAACCGGGAGAGGGGAGCGGGGAGATGAGAGGATGTTCTTTTTCTTGGCTGGGTCCCGAGGGAGGGCCCCCCCAAAAATGAAGCTGTGCACAAGGCCCCACTAACTCTAAATCTGCCACTGGCTGTAACATACCCCCTGGGCTGTAGGTAATGTGTTTCTCTCCTGTGGTCGGCTGTAACACCCCACAGGCTATGGGTAACACTGGGTTCTTCCCCTCCCATGGCCGGCTGTGACATACCCCATGGGCTGTAGGTAATACTGAGTCCCTCCCGCCTTGGCCAGCTGTAACATGCCCCACAGGCTGTGGGTAACTCTCTGGTGAACCTTCATGCCATTCTCCCTGCAATTCCCAATCCCAGCCTGGCAGCTGCAGTCACCTCATTTCCTGCCCTAGATGGGCATGTGCCATATAATGGGCGCACTGGAAATTCAGCCAGACTCCTGCAGGGGAGGATGTGACTCTCTTTCACCTCTCTGGTGCTGCCCCAGGCCCTTGGGGCTCAGGGGCTGAGAGGTTTGGGGGCGTCTTGTTAGAGGCAAGGACAGCGTATGTGGTGGTTGAAACAGCTCCCACGTTCTCCTCCTCACCCAGTCTGGTCCCTCTCCTACAGAAGCAAGTGCATAGCACCAGGGCTTGTGTCCTCCACCCCCTGCAGCCGGGAGCCAAGTACCACATCCGGATCCGCACCAAGCCAGATGGCTTGTCCCTGGATGGATTCTGGGGCCCCTGGTCTCAGGCAGTGGCTGCTGAAACACCCCGCTCCTCAGGTGAGTGACTCCTGGACAGAAGGGGTTTGGCTGTGAGATGCACACACAGCATCTCCCCAGTCCTGCCTGGTAACACACAGCCCATGCAGGAGCCAGGGTGGGGGCTGAGAGTGTCACTCCAACTCTGCTCACCCATCGAGGGCTCCTCAAACTGCCACAACCGCCCATCTCGGAAGGCTTCTGAGGAGCATCAAGGGAGGAGACTGACAGCGAAAGAGCAAGAGGACAGGGTTTGGTGGAAGCTGCGGGAGATGGCACCTGGGGGGTTGGGCACAAAGGGGCCCACTGCTAGAGCTCAGCTCTGTGGGGCCCTGCCTGCAGGATCTCAGACATCCAACAAACTATAAGCTGCCTCCTTGTTCCTGTGGCCTTGCACTGTCTGCTTGGAGCTCACTTGCTCTCTCCTGCCCAGGAGAGATCGGGCTGCGCTGTTTCACCTCTGACCTGCGGTGGGTGCAGTGTGAGTGGACCTGGGATTCTGCAGATTCCAACAGCTCCCACAGCCTCTTCTATCGGTCCCAAGGGAGCAGTGATGCCTCCAGGTAACAGGCTCCGGCTAGTGCCCAGCACACGCCACTCCTGTGCGAGGTGGGGAAGTGCTTCAGCTGTTCTGGGCTCGACTTTCAGATGCACAGATGCAGCGCCCTGTCCCAGGAGCAGAGCTTGCCAGGTTGGGCAGCACTGCAAATCCCATGCAGCCAGGGCCTTCCCTTGCCCCCCACTGGTGCCTGTGCTCTGCGGCCCCAGAGGTTCCCAGACTGAGGGGATGCTCTGTCCTGCCCATGCTCTGCTTCGCTCAGGAGCAGAGACGAAGGAGGCTGTGCTACGGGATGGGCCACATGCCATTCTTTCTGTGATGTGCATGGAGGGCTGGTCACCAAAAGCAGCCCCTGGGGAGCGAGGACAGACTCTCAGGAAGCAGGGTGGGCTCGAGCCAGGGGGAGAGATCCCAGGAGGCCAGAGGTGCTTGTGGGCAAGGTTGGGGCAGTGCCCAGTTGCTGGTGACATTCGGGCCCTCGCAGACAGGGTGGGGTTGTTACCCTGCGGGGGGGAGGGTGACTTGGGCGAGGGTGGTGAGAGGAGCCAGGCTGCACAGAGACAGATCAGTGAAGGGGTGGCCATGGCTGCTGGAGGGATTGGGAAGCAGAGGTCTCAGCTGGACTCGCGTGCGCCCTGCTTCCTTCCCAGAGGCCAGGCTTGGCAGCGCTGTCAAGAGCACAGTGCAAGGCCCCAGAACACCCATGCCTGCATGTTCCAGCCCAGGAATGACAGTGACATCTTCATCTTGGTGAATATCTCTCGGAGGCACCCTGAACCAGTCCTCAGCTACTTTGGGGAGCCGTTCCGGATGCACCAGGCCGGTGAGAACCCGCTGACGCCCCATCCTGTCTCCTTTCTAGGTCTCCTCCCCATGGCTGCACAAGCCTGTGTCCTGTGAGGCAGGGCCAGCTCCAGCTTCTTTTCCACCCCAAGTGACGAAGCAGGGGGTGGGGGGGGAAGCCGTGATTGGCAGCACTTCGGCGGCAGCTCTACCAGGCCGCTTCATTCTTTGGCGGCAATTCAGCAGTGGGTCCTTCCCTCCGAGAGGGAGTGAGGGACCCGCCGCCGAAGACCCAGACGTGCCGCCCCTTTCCATTGGCCGCCCCAAGCACCTGCTTCCTTCGCTGGTGTCTGGAGCCGGCCCTGCTGTGAGGGTCTTGACTGCACGGGGTGCGGCCCAGGGAGCCCTGGCACTGCAGTAGGAGGGAGCTCTCTCCTGTCCTGGCTGGGCAGAGATGGGGTCAGTGCGGGTGGAACTTGGGGGCTGGACTGCGCGAGGGAATCTCCATTTGCCCAGCTGTGCCAACATGCGCTCCTTGCTCCAACTGCAGTGCTCACCAGCCCCCCAAGGATCTTGCAGGCCAACATCAGTGGTGGGCAGCTGAGGCTGCAGTGGGCCCCACCAGAGGAGGAATTGGCAGAGTACATGGTGTATCAGATCCGCTACTCGGTGGAGAACAGCCTGGACTGGAAGGTAATTGGGGATGGCCCCCCACAGCAGGAGAGGTTGCCAGGGGGACTGGCACCCCCCTCATCTCCACAGAGGTCTCCCTGGGTACTAGCACACCCCTTACCCTGCAGGGAAGGTCTGCCTGGGGATACACGCGCACGCACACGCTCCGTGGGAACTGGCGCACCCCTCCCCTGGAGGTGCTCCAATACCATGGAGAGGGCTCCAAGAAAAAAAGGTGCCAAACCCAATAGAACTTGGCCCGCCCTTTGTCTGTCCCACCCCAGTCCCCATCCGCTCTATCCCCAGGATCAGCACGGGGCATGTGGAGCCCAGCGAAGCATCTCTTGCCTCAGGGTGTAACCCAGCTTTCCCTGGGCAGGTCCTGCAGATCCAGCATGCGGCCAACAGTGAGACCCTGGACCTGCGTGCTGGCCCCCGCTACCTCCTCCAGGTGCGAGCCAAGCCCAATGGGCAGCAGCTCCAGGGGTTCTGGAGTGCCTGGTCAGAGACCATCGTGGTGGAGTCCCCATCTGGAGCAGGTATGGGCCAGTGCTCCTGATGAGGACGGGCCTGAGCGAGGAGGGGGGCCTGCAGCCGGCTGAGGCAAGGGGCACTGGGGGTGGGGCAATGCGGGGGAGGCGCTGTCACAGATTCCCCAGCCTTTAACAGTCGCCATTAGTGTGGGTCACACTGTTCCACAAAGGTGGGCCACGCAACCCCAGTGACTTTGGCCACCAGCATCCCATGTCTTCCCATGAGCTCTGCCCAGCGAGTCGGACTGAGGAAGACTCTTCATCCCTTGGGGATCAGTGAAGGTCAGCCAGCATTTGCAGTGATGCCAAGTAATCTGTCTCAGACCCCAGCTGGAATGCAGTGTCAGGGATTTCTTAGATTAGCATAGGGAGCAAAGATTAAGACTGAGTTCAGACTGGTCCAGCTGTTTTCAAACTTTTTGAGCTGAGCCCTCCTTGAATTACAATTTTGGGGTGCACCCCCCCAATCCAGGCAAAAATAGACACAATCTTTGCCTCTCCCCATGTCGGATTTTTAGGGTGGGAGAAAGCACGTGCAGTCTTTGGGGGTGGAGAAATTAGTGCAGCCATGGCGGATGTTGACACTGACCCACAGGCTGGGTGCCCCACTGAGGTGAGCCAGAGGGTGGAGGTGGTGCTCTCTTCCCTGGTGGTGTTGCTCTCCCCCCCCCAAACATTCTTCTGCACCCCCCTGGGGGGGTATGCCCCACAGTTTGAAAACTTCCGGACTGTCCAGTGCATGGGGTTCCCCCAGCCAAGCTGCTGTAGAATCCATCTTCTCCCTCTCTCTGAGTCCCAAAGGAGAGCTGCTCTGTATATGTGAACCCTGTTCTTATCCCAGGCCCCTGACCCCTCCAGTCCATTATCTTTGTGCTGCAACCATACCGAGTGCACCTGTTCAGCATGCCAGGCTTTCCCATTGAGTATTCATGCTTGGTCATTGGAGTTCCCACTATCTTTTCCGATTGCTCCATTGGTACGGAATCATAGAAACATTGTGCTGGAAGGGACCTCAAGAGGTCATCAAGTCTAGCCCCTGCATTGAGGCTGGACTGAGTAAACCTAGTCCATCCCTGACAACTGTTTGTCCAGCCAGTGCTTAAAACCTCCAGTGATGGGGATTCCACAACCTTCCTTGCAAGCCTAGTCCCCAGCCTAATTACCCTTAGAGTTAGAAAGATTTTCCTAATATCTAACCTAAATCTCCCTTTAAGCCCATTACTACTTGTCCTACCTTCAGTGGCCATGGAGAACTGATCCCATGCTCTTTCTAACAGCGCTTAACATATTTAATGACTGTTATCTGGTCCTCCCACAGCCTGCTTTTCTCCAGACTAAACATGCCCAGTTTTTTTTAACCTTTCCTCCTAGGTCAGGATTTTAAAACCTTTTATAATTTTTTTTGCTCTACGCTGGACTTTCTCTAGTTTATCCATATCTTTCTGAAGGTGCGGTGCCCAGAATTGGATACAAGACTCCATCTGAGGCCTCATCAGTGCCAAGTAGAGTACAACAATTCCCTCCTGTGTCATTTATATGACACTCCTCTTCATACTCCCCAGAACATTAGCCTTTTTCGCAACTGCTCTACAAGCCCTGGATCCTTTTCAGCGGCACTGCCACCTAGTCAGTTAGCCCCCATTTTGTAGTTGTGTATTTGATTTTATCTTCATAAGTGTAGTACTTGAGAGAGAGAGAGAGAAGGTATGTGAGAATATCTTTTATTGGATCATCTTCTGTTGGTGGAAGGGACACGTTTTCAAGTTTCATGGAGGCCTTCCTCAAGTCTGGAGAAGGTAACCAGAGTGTCCAAGTGAAATATGAGGTGGGACAGATTAAGTATAAAGGGCTTAAACATGCTGTAAGAGACCACTGAAAATGAAATGGGCAATTAAGGGTTAGCAAGCAGTGGGGTGTGCTATAAATTGCTGTTATGAGCCATACAACCAGTGTCTCTGTTAAGTCCATGATTTTTAGTGTCCAGCAGAGTTATGAATTTAAGTTCCCAAGAGTGTCTTTTGAAGGTGTTCTGCAGGTTTCCTCTGCAGGCAAGCACTGAGAGGTCAGCTGTGGAGCGATCACTTTGTGAAGAATGTTCACTTCTGGGTGATAAGACTATTTTTGTCTTTTATCATTTTTGAGAGCATAGTGATTGTCAGGTTTCACCCACATAGTTGTTGTTTGGGCATTTGATGCACTGGATGGGGTACACTCCATGTAGGACCCCTGGATCTTGAAAGGTGTGTTGTGAGGGGTATTGATCATTGTCATGGAGATATGTCTGCAGGTTTGGCATCTGTTCTGGTAGGGACTAGTGCAACTTTGAGTTGGTGTGTCCTGGGCAATGAGGAGCTTGCTTCTGATGATGAGCTTGGCAAAGATGGGGTTGAAGGCCAGAAGAGGGTTCCCATCAAGTATGGGTTGTAATTGTTTCATGATACATCATGGGTCCAATGTGGGGTGGCAGGTGATAACTGAGGATGTGCAGTAAGTGTGTTGGTTTGTTTTTTCTGTATTGAAACAGGTTCTCCTGGTGTATTTTGCACAATGCAATCTACTTTTCTGATGTATTGTCCTTGCTTAGTGAAGGTGGTTTTAAGTGTGCTTAGGTGTGTATCCTTGACTTGCTCTTTGGAGCAAATTCTGTGTGCACTTGCCTTTACTGAATTTCATCTTGTTGATTTCAGACCAATTCTCTAATTTGTCGTGGTTGTTTTGAATTCTAATTCTGTCATTCTAAGTGCTAGCAATCCCTCCCAGTTTGGTATCATCTGCACATTTTGTAAGCGTCCTTTCCACTCCATTATCTAACTAATTGATGTAACTATTGAATAGTACTAGACCCAGGACAGGACTCTTTCTAACTATAAGGGTAGTTAAGTTCTAGAATAGGGAGGATGTGGAATCCCCATCACTGGAGGTTTTTAAGAACAGGTTGGACAAACACCTGCCAAGGATGGTCCATCAGGACAGTTGGACGACTGGCTGTGGCTTGAGCAGGCACAGGGTGGAGCAGGAGCTGAGGTAAGAACAAGCACAGTCTGGAGCAGGAGTAGTCTAGCAGGCAGCATACCCAGCAAGGTAGTGACGTTGAGCAGACTGAAGTGGCTGCTTTCATTAGATACCTGCCAGACCCTTGCTTGTGGATTGACTGGACCCTTAGGACTCACAGGTAATTATCTCGAATGTCATATCAAGCCCAGAGCCATCAGGCTCAGAACAATCATTACATGAACTAGGTTTAATTGGCCCTCTCTCAGCACAGGGGACAGGATTACATGACCTCTTGAGGTCCCTTCCAGACCCACATTTCTATTTCAGCAACCTCTCCCTAATGTCACAGATGTGGGATCCAGGCAGGCGGCAGCACCCCTCCTGGTGCCTCAGGTCAGGTCAGCTGGTGGATGCCTCCGTGTTGATATGTGTTGATCCCAGCCAGTTCTTGAGGACACATTTGTTCCACCCCAGACAACTACATGACCCAAACACCTCATATCTTCCTCTGCACCAGGGGAAGTGGTTTAATCCCTTTGGACCCAGCAGGTCACAAGACAAAGTCTGATGGGTCACCTGAGATGCACAGTGCTCATAACAACACGACAGACAATTCTCATTTTCATCACAGGCAGCAAGGACACTGGGGAGCCTGATGCATTCACTGCTTCCTTCTCTGTCCCTGGCTGGATAATACTGAGCCTTACCATCACACTGCTCTTCTTTGTGGGACTCCTGGGGCTGAGGTGCTCTTTTCCCTCTGCGTACAGGTAACTGACACCCTCCCATTCCTGTAACAGACCTCTGCTCCCAACGGGTCCCTCCCTCATCAAGGGTAAAGGTAACTGATGTCTCCTGCTCCCCTGTTCTCTGCCTGTCCCCTAGAGGGCTCCCTGCTGTGCCCACCCTTTTATGCCCTAATTTGTCTTTTCCCCAGAGGGACTGTGCTAGGGTGCTGTGACAGGCCTGGTTAGTGTGTTTCTGGGTCTAGCCAGGGGCAGGATGGTGTCTCCCGCATAGACCTGTGTGGTGCTGGGGGAGGGAGGGAAAGTGTCTCCCCCACAGGGCCATGTGGAGCTGGGGAGAGGGGGCGGTCTTCCTTTATTGGCGTCTGTAGAGCTGGGGAGAGTGATTTCATGCTCCCATTTTCCTTCACCCAGCAGCGTGAAGCGAAAGCTCTGGCCTCCTGCCCCAGATCTGCATCGCGTCCTGGGCACTTTCCTCACTGACGACAGCAAGCAGCAGCAGGTGAGATGCAGAAGCCTCGGGCCATGTTCCCAGGACAGGAACCGAGGTGGCTGTCCTGCCCCAGTAGGGTCACCAACTTTTGTAATGTTTTAAAAACCAGACACTGAACCGGAGTGCCAGAACCTCCCCAGCCCTGCCTCTACCCCCTCCTCCCCAAGACCCCACTTCTGATTTGCTCCTCTTCCCTCCCACCCCCGCATGGCTCTCTGCTCTTCTCCCCCCCACCCTCCCAGGAGGGACTCACCTGCGGAGCCGGGGCTGGGAGCTGCAGCCACGGAGGTAGGAGGCAGCCCTGGCTGAGTAGGGGCTGATGCAGGTGATGACCCAGTGCCTCCCCTGCCTACAGTAACCAGACTTTGGGTGTCCGGTTGGTAGATTTGACCAGCCACTGTCAAGTCCCTTTTCGACCAGACTTTCTGGTCAAAAACTGGGCACCTGGCCACCCTATGCCCTAGATGAATGCCAGCTGGTCGAGACTGTGTGTTTCCCCACCTCCCTGCTCCAGAGCCAACAAAGCAAAACCTTTCACAGGAGCTATTTGTCATGTCTCTGCCTGTGGAGCCATTTCCCAAGTAATCACAAGCCTGAGTCTCAGTGGAATTAAGCACTGCAGCTCCCTGTGGCTGCAGCTGGGTGCTCAGCACTCCTGTGGGTCAGCCATGTGGGGATGGCTTCTGGGCTGTAAAAGCACCCCAAAGGAGACCCAGGTGTTTCCAGACACACAGGGCTGTACAGCCCTCTCCATGAGCTCCCCAAGGGGTAATGCCCCCATTCTGAGCCTTGTGGTGCATGTGGGGAGCTGCCACTGGGCCAGGCCTGACTCTTACCTTTACCTGTCCTGGGCCTCAGGCTCCTGGGGTGACTTCAGGTCAGGCAGGGTCATCATCCTCTCTTCTGCAGCAACTTTTCACTGTGGATCCCAAAGCCTTTTACAAAGGGAGTCAGGGGTCACTTCCCCCATATCACGTAGCGGGAGACTGAGGCAGGCAGGGATGAGGCACATTCCTTTGGCAGGTTCTTTGAAACAGCTTGCGGGTTGATATGTGAGGATTGGTCCCAGGAGATGTATTAATGGACCAAGGGCAGGCAGGATTGGCAGAAGTTAGTGACTGGGGAAATGTATCACCTGGAGATCTGTCCTGCATGTGTAATATACACAGAGGGTGGGAAACAAGTGTGGTCTGGGGGGGGCTGCATTACTCTCCCTCTCCGTCCTGCCCCAGCCTACACCCAGCTATGCTATTTCCCCTTCTCCTTAAGGCAAACACTTCATTCTACAACAAGCCCTTGGAAGATGTGATCCTACCCTGCCTCCTGGAAGTCCTTTCTGAGAGGAAGGGGGCTGAGACTCCCCCAGAGCCCACCCTGCTGAAGACAGCATGCCCAGGGTCTGGCATCCCAGAGGGCCCCGAGGATGAAGAGACTAGCAATCTCTCCTCTCCTCATCAGGACTACATGGTGCTGCATCCCAGCAGCCCCACAGGCAGCCGCTACGAGAACGAGTACCTGGACAACAGAGGGGAGGGGGATGACATCTACCTTAGGGGTCTCGCTGTGCTCCTGCTCCATGTCCCAGATGCTCACTCAGAGCTCCGGCAGGACCGGGCTGAGATCCAGTACAACGCACAGGTGCCTATCAGCCTTCAGGCTGAACACGTGCCTTTAGGGGGGCCTGTAGACTCTGAGGAGGAGGACTGGGAGTGCCCATGCTCCGGGAAGCAGTCCATGTCCACTACAGACATTTCTAACCAGTCCTACCTGCTGATGAGCAGCTGGGAGCAGCAGCCCTTCCTCTGAATCCAGGATCTGCTACATGCCCTAGGCTGCCCAGCGAGGATGGGAGTGAGGCAGAGGGCTTGGCATGTCATTAGAACCTCACTGCTGGGATGTCTATGCCTGCCTGGATTCTCAGCTGGGCTGGAGGAACCCCCATGGGCTAATACTGTAGAGCAGGGGTCGGCAACCTCTCAGAAGTGGTGTGCCGAGTCTTCATTTGTTCACTTTAATTTAAGGTTTCGCGTGCCGGTAATACATTGTAATGTTTTTAGAAGGTCTCTCCCCATAAGTCTATATATTATAACTAAACTATTGTTGTATTGTAAAATAAACAAGGTTTTCAAAATGTCTCAGAAACTTCATTTAAAATTAAATTAAAATGTTGATCTTATGCTGCCAGCCTGCTCAGCCCACTGCTGGTCTGGGGTTCTGTTCACCTAGGCTGGCAGCGGGCTGAGCGGGGCTGGCAGCCGGGACCCCAGGCCGGCAGTGGGCTGAGCCGCTCAGCCCACTGCTGCTCAGAGGTTCCATCCGCCGGCTTGTGCCAGCCGGGATCCCGGCTCTCCCCACAGTGGGTACCTACCTTCTCCCTGGTTCTGGCCCATTCTTTTCCTCTCTCTGAACTGAGCACAGGGCTAGGGGTGAAGGGTCTGTCCAGGAGCTAGAATGAGGGAGGGGGCTCAGGGTTGGGGCAGGAGGTTTGGGTGTGGGGCACTTACCTGGGCAGCTCCTGTTTGGTGCGAGGGGTGCAGGTGGGAGAGTGTGTGTGTGTGTTCAGGAGCTCCCGTTTGGTGCTGGGGGGAGGGGGGGGTAATGTGCCATTGCCCCCAGGCCTTAGTAATAACCAACAGGACCAGTTTAAAATCCTGTAGCATTAGGGTGAGCAGATGTCCCAATTTTGGGGTCTTTTTCTTATATAGGCAGGGCCGGCTCTGGCTTTTTTGCTGCCCCAAGCCAAAAAAAAACCAAACCTGTGGGGCAGCTGGAGCGGCGAAGCAAAAATAAACACCTGGGGGGCGGCCGGAGCCAAGGTGCAAACTTTCGGCTAGTGGGACTCCCTGCGCTGCAGACGTGCCCCGAGCAGTGGAGTGTGCGCCCTGGCTAGCGGGGGGGGGGAGGAGGAGGGAGCAGGGGTGAGAGAGAGAAAGGGGGTAGCCACGGCTTCCTTCAGCCAGGGCGCTCACCACCCGCCGTGTCACCTGCCGGGAGGGCTCCGTGCTGCTCCGGTCAGTGGGGAGGGAAGGACATGGGCTGCTGGGCTTGCTGCAGTCCTGGCACCGGCTGGGGCAGACGGAGCGTGCAGCTGGCTTCCAGCAGAGCGCTCCCCTCCTCCGCACCGCCGCTCCCTACAGGGTGGCCAGAGCAGTGAACAAAAGAAAAGAAAAGGGTGGCTGTGCTGCCCTAGGATTGGGCGGAAGCCGCCCCTTAGAATCTGCTGCCCCAAGCATGAGTTTGCTTGGCTGGTGCCTGGAGCCGGCCCTGCATATAGGCTCCTCGTACCCCCCACCCCGTCCTGATTTTTCACACTTGCGGTCACCCTATGTAGCACCTTTATGAATAGCAGAGCAGGCAGAACACAGTCCTGATTGCTGTTTTCAGCACCAGCCGCTAGTGGCAGGGGAGCCTTGCTCTGAGGGCATGCCAGTCACCAAGCCTCATGGATGGGAGAGGTGAACGGTGTGTCCAAAGGTATAGCTAGCAGGGGGAGGCTGCAACCTCCCATCACACAGCTACACTGTGGAGAGCACTGTGCATGCACACTCTGCTCTCTCTGGCCAGACACACCACAGTTCCCAACACAGCTACCTAACTGCTTCTGCATGTGTCCCATACAAAGTGAGGAAACAAAGCATTCAGAAATCATTTGGGGACAAGAAAATGAGCCTGTCTGTCCTTTATTACCATGCATTACTTGTACTAAGCTAGTGCATGAGTGCTGTGGTCTCATTCTCTCAGGCAAACTGAAGTGAATTGCTGCTGTTGCTGTTGAAAGTCCTTTCTCTGACCTTGCCTGGGGCTGTCTGAGACCATTGTGCCAGGATTTCTCATTTATGTACTTTGGAGTCTCACTTGAGCTTGTATGCCACTATCCATGGGGCCAGAAACCTCTCCTAAGCGTAAAAGCCACAATTAAACCAGTTTAAATGTGTTTATATTAGTGGATTGTGCCTGTTTCACTAAATCAGTTTTGAAATTAATTTATACTTTTGTAATATCCATAAGGCCTCCCAGTCAGATTTTCAGTTATCTGGGCACCTAAATCTGCTGACAGGCAGATGGTAGGATTTTCAAAAGTGCTTAGGCACCTAATTCCCATGGGCACCTAACTTCCCTCTCTGGTGCTGTTAGTTCTCTAAGCTCCCCATAAGAGTTAGGCACCTAAGCATCTGAAAATTCCCTAGGCACCTATCTGCATCTTTAGGCAGCTAAATACGGTTTAAAATCTGGCCCCTGGTGTAACCTATGCAGCAATATCTACCTGCGTTTACTGCGAACCTGCAACAACAGTTCTGAAGGGCATTTCTCTACGCAGAGACCAGCGATAAGTGGCAGCACGGTTCGCTGTCTCACTGCTGACCACAGCACGTTAGAAGAGGGATGAGCCTGTTGTGCAGCTCTCCAGGCTGCGGATCGCTCTGGGGCCAAGACTGAGCGGTCCGCGGGAAGATCCCGCCATTTCTCTTTCCCGTCACAGAGCAGCTCGGGCTGCGGCGGGGAATCTGAGCTGCACCGGGGCGGGCCGGCCAGAGCCAGTGAGTCCAAGGGGCGGCCGAGCCCGCCGAAAGCTGAGGCGCGCAGACGTGGCGCCACACTGCGGACAACGCGCCACCTCCCGTCAGCGGCCCCACGCGGGCGGCTCGGGGTTTAGGGGCCGGGAAAGTATCACTCCCCCCCCCTTCCTACCCCAACTCAGCAGCTGACCCGTGACCCGCCCCGCGCGCCAGGCACAGCGGGAGGCCCGCGGGCGGGCTGGGGCTGGGACCAGGGAGGGGGGTTAGTATCTCCGGTTGGGGCCGGGCTTCAGCCCCCCCGGCTCCTGGGGCCAGGCCGGCCAACACCCACCCCCAGGCAGGCGCTTCCGGCCAATCAGCAGACCAGGTCGGCGGTCACCTGATCGCGGCTCGGGTCAAGGGTCAAAGCCCCTAGTCTCACGAGACGGACGCTACCGGCGCAGGGCTAAGCCCCGCCCCCGAGTCCGTGCGGGCCAATAGGGACAGAGGGTCCGGTCGCCATGGTGCCGGCGGCCGTTGGGTTTGAAGTGGCCAATGGGGGCTTGGGGCGCCAGGTTTAAGCGCCGCGAGGGGGCGGAGCTTGGAGCGCGGAGGCTGACGGAGGGAACGAGAGTGAGGTGTCCCGGTCCTCCCGGCAGTGACCTGCCCCGCCCCGCGCCCGGTCTCCGCGGTTAGTTCCCCTCCCCGCCGGGCGGTGACTGGCAGGAGGGGGAGCCCGGGGCGGGGGGCGACTAGCAGGAGGGGCACTGGGTAGCGGCGCGGGGAGCCTGGTGGGGGTGGGAGCCGGGCGGTGACTGGCAGGAGGGGGAGCCCGGGGCGGGCGGTGTCTGGCAGTAGGGCCACTGGGTAGCGGCGGGGGGGGCCTGGTGGGGGTGGGAGCCGGGGTGTGGGGCGGGCGGTGACTGGCAGGAGGGGCACTGGGTAGCGGCGGGGGCTGGGGGGGAGCCGGGGTGGGGGGCTGGGGGGGAGCTCGCGGGGCAGCCTGGGGGGGGTGTGGATGGGGGCTGGGGCTGGGCTGCCCTGGGGGTGGGGGGCAAGTGGGGCAATTTGCCCCTGGCCCGGCGGCGGTCCGGGTCTTCGGCGGCGTTTCGGTGGCGGGGGGCCCTTCAGTGCTGCCGAAGACGCGGAGCCGCTGAAGGGCCCCCTGTCGCCGAAGACCCGGACGGCCGCCGGGTGAGTACAAGCACCGCAGCTCCCCCGCTTTGCCCCAGGCCCCCTGAATCCTCTGGGCGGCCTTGGGCTGCGGGGGAGCCTGCGGTGTGTGTGGTGGTGTGGGCTGGGGGGGAGGTCCCGGGGGGGTGGGTGTGGTGGGGGTGTCTGGCAGGAAGGTGGGGGCTGGTCTCTGACTCACTGTCGGTCTCTGTCCCCCAGACACCTCTCTCCCCCTGCCATGGCGCAGTTTGTATTTGAGAGCGACTTGCACGGTCTGCTGAAGCTGGACACCCCGATCCCCAATGCCCCCCTGGCGCGATGGCAACGCAAGGCCAAGGAGAGCAGTGCCTCTGTTGCTGGCCCCGGGCCCAGCCCTGCCAACACCAGCAGCACTGGCCTCTCCCCCATGAAACCAGCCAACCGGCCCCACAGCACCAGCAAAACCCCCTCCAAGACCCCTGGTGAGTCAGAGCTGGGGCTGGTACCCCTGGGTCTGTGGAGGTGGGTGAACAGACTTGGGGCCCTGAATTAGCCAGCTGGTTGTGTGGGAAGCAGTGCACCAGCAACCTAGCTGGTGTGACTCCTTTGCCAGGGCACAGAAGGCTGACCGAGTACTGTCAGGGATCGAAAACTGGCAAAGAGGAAACAGAATAGGGTTAGTCAGTTCTCCTTATGGCAGAAGGCTAGCAGAACTAGGTTCTGTGTGGTTTGACCTGTTTACTGCTGATCTGGAAAGTGGAATGAGCAGTGAGGGTAGGACAATGTGCAGATGACACAGCTACTGAGGATAGACTGGACTGGAGAGAACTGTGAAAAACTTCAGCGAGACCTGAAGATGTTGGGTGAATGGGCAGCATGATAGCAAATGGAATCCTATGTTGCACATTGAAGGGAGAAACTTAAACTCCTCATATACCTTATGGGCTCTAAATTAATTGTCAACCCATGAAAAGGAGCTTGGCAACACCAAGGCAGCTCAGAGGAGACCTCTAAGTATGCAGCTGTGGTTTAAAAAAAATTTGCTTGGTTGCATTAGGAATGGTATGGTGAATAATAGAGGAATATTCTAATGCAGTGGTCCCCAAACTGTTTACCTCACATGTGCGCCCCCTCCCACCAATCCACTGGAGCTGCAGCCCAGCTCCGGATGTGGAGGGGCATGGGAGTGGGGCTGCAGCTCCAGTGGAGGAGGGGGTATACAAGGGTAAGGGGGCCAGGAGCAGAGAATGTTCCTCTGTGCCCCCGGGGGTGTGCCCCACAGTTTGTGGACCTCACTTCTAATGCCTTTACCTAAATCATTGGTTTAGCCTCATCTGAATACTGTGTACTGCACTGGGCACCTTGTCTCTTCAGTAGTGCAGGACTAGAGAGGGCTCAGAAAACCAATGAGAATGGTCAGTGGTCTATGAAAGCTCTTCTGTGAAGACAGTTTGGGAAGACTGGGTTTGTTACCTTAAGAGTATAAATGGGATGGAGAATATAATCAGTATGCACGCATGCAGGAGGGATAAAAAAACCTCTTCCTGGAAAGGGAAGATCAAGAACTCTAGTTCTCCCTGTCTCATAACACAGAACAGGGGGGATGTTTAATTATATTGAAAGATGGGGAGACTCACAACCAGTACAATTAATTTTTTTCATAGAACATTAGACTGTGGAACCCACTGCCACAGCAAATCATAGAGGCTAAGGACTTGACACAATTCAGAAAGGGAATGGACATTTATATGGATATCAAGAATATTCAGAGTTAACATAATTGACAAATTCTAGAAAGGGTATTTTAAACTTTGCATGTCGCAGGTTAAGCTAATCTCTATTAGAGATCAGCAGGAGACCTATATGGGGCACATCTGCTACTTGGGGGTTGTTACACCTTTCTCTGCTGCATCTGGTACTGGCCCTGTTCGAGAGGATACTGAAGTAGATGGATCTTGTTGTCTGATCCAACATTTTGAATTCCCATGTAAGGATTCCTGACTCTGGGGTCTGTAAGTGGCTACTGTCACAGTGACTGGGATCTGGTGTTGCTGAGCTCTGCACAGTGGATACTGGTGACCTTCTACATGGCAATGCCACCAGTCTATCCTCAGTCCCTCTAGAGGAATCTCTGTTTGGCTGCACCTGGAGAGGACTGAGGTATGCATAGGTTGAATGACGAGCCTTTGAAACAAGTTGAGGTTCTTCCTGGAGCTATGAGCAATGCTGCCTGCTGCTGAAGCCATTGCTTTGGAGTTCAGAGTGTCTCTTAATGAAATTAAGCTGGGACCCAGGCCCTTCTAAGATGTGCTGAGGTTCAGAGAAGACCAGCAGCACATGATCATTGGATTGGAGGCAGCTGGTTATCTACTGCATCAGTCTCCTCCCATCCAATCGAGTGTGGCTGCATTAGAGGCTCCAGACTGGCAAAACACCAATGCCTGGAAAACAAGGTGTGTAGCCAGCAGTGCCTGAGGGCTTTGAAGCAAACACTGTCTATCTGGGGCCTTGCTGGGCAGTTTGCTTCAACTAAATGCAGATGGGATGGCTCTCTTCTGTATACAACACAGGTAAATCAGGATCCAAAATCCAGAGCACACCAACTAAAGCAGGCGGGGATCGCTATATTCCCAACCGCAGTGCCATGCAGATGGAGGTCGCTAGCTTCCTCTTGACCAAAGAGAATGATTCTTCTGAGGATACACCTACCAAGAAGGTGAGCAACGCGTTCTCCTAACAGCCAGTCCCTCTTAATCTTCTGAGAAGCAAACTTCAGAGTATTCACACTGCTTCATGTGCAATTGGTGTGATGCTCACATCTGCAGCACTCATCTTTATGGAGTGAGGCATGAAAAGTGGTGGCTGGAATGGGTAGAGCTGTACACAGTTATTGCAGGAGACTTGGGTTGTGGCCCCTAGATACAAAGGCTGAAGGCAGAGTGTGATTTTTGTCTTGTCATATAATGCCTTGGGACCCTCGGCTGGCCTGCACTGCATCTGGCAGGTCTGAATGCAAACTTGTGGAAGGCCAATCACAGAGTATCAGGGTTGGAAGGGACCTCAGAAAGTCATCTAGTCTCCAACCCCCTGCTCAAAGAAGGACCAATCCCCAACTAAATCATCCCAGCCAGGGCTTTGTCAAGCTGGACCTTAAAAACCTCTAAGGAAGGGGATTCCACCACCTCCCTAGGTAACCCATTCCAGTGCTTCACCACCCATCTAATGAAAAAGGTTTTCCTAATATCCAACCTAAACCTCCCCCACTGCAACTTGAGACCGTTACTCCTTGTTCTGTTATCTGGTACCACTGAGAACAGTCTAGATCCATCCTCTTTGGAACCCCCTTTCAGGTAGTTGAAAGCAGCTATCAAATCCCCCCTCATTCTTCTCTTCTGCAAACTAAACAATCCCAGTTCCCTCAGCCTCTCCTCATAATTCATGTGCTCCAGCCCCCTAATCATTTTTGTTGCCCTCCGCTGGACTCTTTCCAATTTATCCACATCCTTCTTGTAGTGTGGGGCCCAAATGGACACATTATTCCAGATGAGGCCTCACCAGAGAGGAATGATCACATCCCTCGATTTGCTAGCAATGCTCCTATTTATACAGCCCAAAATACCGTTAGCCTTCTTGGCAACAAGGGCACACTGTTGACTCATATCCAGCTTCTTGTCCACTGTAACCCCTAGGTCCTTTTCTGCAGAACTGCTGCCTAGCCACTCAGTCTCTAGTCCACTTCTGTCCTAAGTGCAGGACTCTGCACTTGTCCTTGTTGAACCTCATCAGATTTCTTTTGGCCAATCCTCTAATTTGTCTAGGTCCCTCTGTATCCTATCCCTACCTTCCAGTGTATCTACCACTCCTCCCAGTTTAGTGTCCTCTGCAAACTTGCTGAGGGTGCAATCTATGCCATCCTCCAGATCATTAATGAAGATATTGAACAAAACCGACCCTTGGGGCATGCTGCTTAATACCAACTGCCAACTAGACATGGAGCCATTGATCACTACCCGTTGAGCCCGATGATCTAGCCAGCTTTCTATCCACCTTATAGTCCATTCATCCAGCCCATAGTACTTTAACTTGCTGGCAGGAATACTGTGGGAGACCGTATCAAAAGCTTTGCTAAAGTCAAGGAATAACACATCCACTGCTTTCCTCCCATCCACAGAGCCAGTTTTCTCCTCATAGAAGGCAATTAGGTTAGTCAGGCATGACTTGCCCTTGGTGAATCCATGCTGACTGTTCCTGAACACTTTCCTCTCCTCTAAGTGCTTCAGAATTAATGAGACTTGCACACACAGAGCTGGCTATTCCAGGCTCAAAGCTCAAGGACTTGGCTGCATAAGGAAATTCCACAGAACTTGTTGTGGAATAAGCTATTTAGCAATAGCTATGGCACTTTAAATTCACAGCCTATATTATTCTGGAATGACTTCTCCATATAGACAAATCATGAAGCAGCTATACAAAGCCAGTCCCTTGTGGCCATATTTCCACACTGGGAATGGGATGCAAAAGAGGGCCAATCTGGAGGCAGTTGGTACACTCCAAAACTGGCCAAACAGGACACAGCTGTTCAAGTGAACTAGGGGCAGCCTGGAGAACTGGCTTGCATGCAGCTGGTTCTCCAAGCAAAGCAGCATACCATCTGGAGCAGAGGGAACTACCTTAAGCTGATGGCACTGCTGGGGCCATGGGGGCCACAGAGCTGTTGAGCTACATTCCCTCTGAATGTGGTAGGAAGACTCGTGTTTGCCTGAGAGGATCTGTATATCTTATCTACAGGAGCAACAGAAGGCTTGGGCACTGAATCTGAATGGGTTTGATGTGGAAGAAGCAAAGATCCTCCGGCTTAGTGGAAAGCCTCAAAATGCCCCAGAAGGTATGCAGGGTTTGGGGGTGATCTGAATGCCCTTTCTGTGCTGGAAGGGAAGAAGGGCTCCTTTTCTCTCAAAGGAGGGATCCATAACAGAACCCTGACTGGTGTCCTGTGTACTCTCCCACTCCAAGTAATGGAATGTGTGAAAATAGCTGTGTACCAGACTGAGCTCTGGAACACCATGAGTTCCTTAATAGCTTTCCTTTGTGGTCAGTGGCTTACTGGCATCCCAGCCACTGCACACCCCTCGAGTCTAAGCTGAGAAGTAGCGGCACAGGTCAGTGATTGGCACTGCAAAGAGCAAATCTTCCCTAAAAAATTGCTTTTGGCCCTAAGCTCCTTCAAGGAAAGGCTGCAGTAGAATATTCGGTAGCCCCCAGCCACCCCATACTATCCTTGATTTAAGTCATGCTTCAACTAAACTGTTACTTAACAGAGGATTGGGGAAAAGTGAAACTTCTCAACCTACCAATTTGAATCTGGTTTCAGCAGGTAAACTAGCTGCCATCTGAAGGCAGCTCAACGGGTTGCATAAAAGGAGTGAGACTCATCAGCTCAGTCTCCTAGTGGGCAGGTGTCATAACTAGCACCACAGCTTGCTCCACTGGCCTGAAGCAAGTGCATCTCCCTTTTAAGTCTTGGCTTTGCCTTCAGTGGAAGACTCCCTGTGCCTAGGTGAGCCACAAGTCTGTGAAGATGAGGTGGTAGAATCTATCTAGTGAATAACCACTGCTGTCTCTCTGGTTTTCAGGTTACCAGAATAACCTGAAAGTGCTCTACAGCCAGAAAACAACACCTGGGTCCAGCAGGAAGAATGGCAGATACATTCCCTCCATGCCAGACCGGATCCTGGATGCGCCAGAGATCCGTAACGACTACTGTAAGCAGGTTCTGCTGCTATGTGCAGGGCCCTTGGTGGCCCTCTGTATTCCTGTCCATACTAGAATTTGCTACCCTCCCCGTGCCATGCCCTTTAAATGTCACAAGGGTGCTACTTGCTTCCTCTTCACCCTGCATGAAGAGGTTAAACAAGATCAGACTTAAGAGTTCTTGCAGTATCTTTGATACCATCTCCAACTCAAAGCTGTCACTTGGTGCCACTGGTTGGCTATCCTCCAGCCCATTTGTCAGTCCATATGAGTGTCCCATTGTAGCTAATTCTAAGTAAGATTTTGAAAGTCTCTCTCCATAGCATCCTGGTCTTGTTCACCCCTTGTTCCCTTCACCCACTCTGTTCTTCACTTTGTCTAGCAGGTTCTCTTTTTCTCTGACCTCAGACTTCTCATGACTTGCAGGGCCATCCCCCTCTAGAAGTCTGTCCTAAGACTTGTTCTGATAGGGACTGAAATGAGCCTGACCAGGCACTTACTGCTGGGATTGCTTGTTTGGATGGTGCTTCTCCCTTGGTTCTGTGACTGCAGAACCTTGTGTACTCCCAAAGGAGTTCAGCAAATCCATTAGTGTCACAGGCTCTCTCTCATCTAGACCTGCTGGCTTGTATGTTTAAACTTGGATGCTGTTGAGCAGAAGGCCAGTCCTTTGCTCTTCTTGAAGAGGAACTCAAAAGTCAGGCTTAAAGGGTTCAGTACTGGCCATTTTCAGTTGTAATTAACTTCTGCCCTTCCTTTGTGAGTGGGTGGCTCTGGTCCCCATCTCCTGATATCTGAAAGTCTCTCTCTTTCCTCAATACTCCTCTCGCTGGCACTAACTCTGTGTTCTCCTTAAGACCCTGACTCTGAATGCTCCTGTCTGGCCGCACTTCCACTTCAGGACAAGTTGTCTCTACTCTGAGGCCTCTGATTATCCCATTGGGCAGTCACACTGGCAGCTTGTTTTGTGCCTCATAGCCTGTTGGGATTGTGGTGGTTTTTGCCACTTTCTGTTGCACCTCATTCAAAAGGCCAAAGATAGGTGGGGAAAGGTGTGCTCTTATGGCTGCCGTTTCCTTCGTTGTGCTGTGGAGACTGGGTTCCTCTCACAGAGGATGCCAAAAATTCCCTATAGGAATGAGGAGGCTTGGCTTCAGTCATCAACCCCCCTACCCCCAAATCAGCTGCTTTAGTGAGAAGGTAGTTCCACCTAGGAGTAAGGTGGGTGGGATAAAAATAGCAGAAAGTGCCTGCTCTTGGCTCAGCAGTTTGGTCCTGGAGGAACAATGGAGCCTTCTCTAAGCTTGGTCACTGCTGTGTCAATGGCACTCTTAGGGCACGCTGACTCTGGGTGGCTTGCTGAATAATGTCTGTATCTAACCTTATAGAAAAGGGAGTTCAGAGCTTCATGCAACTGCACTGGAACGAAAAGCTTCAGTGTGCTGATCCTGTTAGCTAGGACTCCAATGTGCCACAAGGCCAATCCTCTTACCTGTAGAGTGCCATACACCTGTGGCACTATAGAAATAAATCAGTGGTGCCGGTGGGAGTTCCTGGTCCATCAGCATTGGGGGTGAAGAAGTGGGTGGGGGAAGAGGGGGGTTGTCTTGCCATGGTGCTGAGCCAGGCTGCAGGCAAGACTTCCCTGGGGTATTGTAATGAGCAGTGGGCATAGTGGGTGACCTGTGCAATGTCTTCTGATCATAGATCTGAACCTCATTGACTGGAGTTCCCAGAACTTCCTGGCTGTGGCTCTGGATAACTCTGTGTATCTGTGGAATTACTCCTCTGGTGAGATCATCCAGCTGCTGCAGATGGAGCAGCCAGATGACTACATCTCATCAGTGTCCTGGATCAAAGAAGGAAACTACCTTGCTGTTGGCACCAGCAATGCTGAGGTCCAGGTGAGAGGAATTGCACAGTACAGGGAAGAGTCTTTTAAATAGAGGCTCCTGCCCAGGGACCATTGTTGATACCTTTAATGACTGCTTCTTGGAACAGCTAGTCCTGGAACCCACAAGGTGAGAGGCAATTCTTTATTTAGTTCTAAGTAGTACACACAGGATCTGGTCCAAAAGGTGAATATAGCTGAACCACTTGGTAATAGCAACTGTAATGTAATAAACTTAACATCCTTGTAGAGGGCAAAATACTAGCCTCCCTTCCCCAACAACAGAATTTAAAAATTCAAAAAACTGCACAAAAATGAGGAAGCTCCTTAAACAGAAATTAAAAGGAACAGTGACGAGAGCAAAATGCCTGCAAGCTGCATGGAAACTTTAAAAACGCCCTAATAGAGGCTCACTACATGTATACCCCAAATTTAAAAAAAAGGACCAAAAAACACCACCATGGCTAAACAGAGTGTAAAAGGCGTTCAGAGATCAAAAGACTTCCTTTAAAATTTGGAAGTCGAATCCTACTGAGGAAAACAGAAAGGAACAAACTCTGGCAAGTCATGTGTAAAAGTACCAGTTAGGCTGGCCACAAAAGAATTTGAAGAGCAACTAGCAAAAGACAAACTAACAACAAAAATTGAGTGCTTCAGAAGCAGAAACAATCAGTGGGGCCACTGGATGATTGAGATGCTAAAAGCATTCAAGGAAGATGAGGCCATTACAGAGAAGCTAAATGAATTCTTTGCATCAGTCTTTGCTGCAGAGGATGAGAGGGAGAGTCTCACACCTGAGCCATTCTTTTTAGGTGACAAATCTGAGGAACCGTTCCAGATTGTAGGTTCAATAGAAGTTTTGGAACAAACTGATAAATTAAACAGTAATAAGTCACCAGGACCAGATGCTATTCACCCAAGAATTCTGAAGGAACTCAAATACAAAATTGCAAAACTACTAACTGATACATAACCATCGCTTAAATCAGTTTCTGTAATAGATGACTGGAGGGTAGCTAATGTAATGCTGGTTTTTTTTTAAGGTCTCAAGAGGTGAGCTTGGCAATTACAGGCCAGTAGGCCTAACTTCAGTACTAGGCAAACTGGTTAAAACTAAAACAGAATTGTCCAGCACATAGATGAAAATGATATGCTGGGGAAGAGTCAATGTGACTTTTGCAAAGGGAAATCATGCCTCACCAATCCAATAATTGTTTGAGTGGGGTCAAACATGTGGACCAGTGTGGTCCAGTGGAAATAGTGTACTTGGACTTTCAGAAACCTTTGACAAGTCACTCTCCAAGGGGTCTTAAGCAAAGTAAGGAGTCATGAGATAAGAGGGAAGATCCTCTCTTGGATCGTAACTGCTTAAAAGATAGGAAACAAAGGGTAGAGATAAATGGTCAGTTCTCTCAGTTGAGAGGTACATAGCAGAGTCCCCCAAAGATCTATATTGGGACCTGTGCTGTTCAACATATTCATAAATGATCTGGAAACAGAGAGAAACAGTGAGGTGGCAAAGCTTGCAGATGATTCTAAATTACTCAGGATAGTTAAGTCCAAAGCAGACAGCGAAGAGTTACAAAAGATCTCACAAAACTGGGTGACTGGACAAGAAAATGGCAGATTGCATTTATCAACATTGAATTTCAAGTAATTCCCATTGGAACACAGAATCCCAACTATGCATACAAAATGATGGGATCTAAATTAGCTATTACCACTCATGAAAAATCTTGGCATCATCATGGATAGTTCTCTGAAAACATCTGCTCAATGTACAGCAGCAGTCAAAAAAGCTGTGTTAAGAATCATTAGGAAAAAGGATAGATAAATAAGACAGAAAATATGCCACTACATAAATCCATGGTATGCTTACACCTTGAATATTGCAAACAGTAGGTATCTCTATCTTAAAGATGTATCAGAATTTGAAGAACTAGAGAGAAGGGCAACAAAAATGATTAAGGGTATGGAACAGCTTCCATATGAGGAGAGATTAAAAAGACTGGGACTGTTCAGCTTGGAAAAGAGATGACTATGGGGGGGGGGGGATATGATAGAAGTAGGGCTGTCAGTTAATTGCAGTTAACTCGTGCAATTAATCGCACTGTTAAACAATAAACTACCAATTGAAATTTATTAAATATTTCGGATGGTTTTTCTACGTTTTCAAATATATTGATTTCTATTACAACATAGAATACAAAGTGTACAGTGCTCACTTTATATTACAAATATTTGTACTGTAAAAATGATAAACAAAAGAAATAGTATTTTTCAGTTCACGTCATACAAGTACTATAATGCAATCTCTTTATCGTGAAAGCGTAACTTACAATTGTATATTTTTCTGTTACATAATTGCACTCAAAAACAAAATATAAAACTTTAGAGCCTACGAGTCCACTCTGTCCTACTTCTTGTTCAGCCAATCACTAAGACAAACACGTTTGTTTACATATACGGGAGACAATGCTGCCTGCTTCTTATTTATGATCTCACCTGAAAGTGAGAACAGACATTCACATGGCACTGTTGTAGCTGGCATTGCAAGGTATCTACGTTCCAGATATGCTAAACATTCATATGCCCCTTCATGCTTCGGCCACCGTTCCAGAGGACATGCTTCCATGCTGATGCTCATTTAAAAAAAAAAAAAGCTTTAATTAAATTTGACTGAATGTTTTAAGGGAGAGTTGTATGTTTCCTGCTCTGTTTTACCCACATTCTGCCATATATTTCATGTTATCGCAGTCTCAGATGACCCAGCACATGTTCGTTTAAAGAAAACTTTCACAACAGATTTGACAAAATAAAAAGAAGGTACCACCAGTGTGAGATTTCTAAAAATAGCTACAGCACTTGACTAAAGGTTTAAGAATCTCAAGTGCCTTCCAAAATCTGAGAGGGATAAGGTGTGGCGCATGCTTTCAGAGCAACGTTCAGATGCAGAATCTACAGAACCTAAACCCCCCAAAAATAAAATCAACCTTCTGTTAGTGGCATCTGACTCAGATGATGAAAATGAACATACGTCAGTCTGCTCTGCTTTGGATCGTTATCGAGCAGAACCTGTCATCATGGACACGTCCTCTGGAATGGTGGTTGGACCATGAAGGGACATACAAGAAGTAGGACTGAGAGGACTTGTAGGCTTTAAAGTTTTACATTGTTTCGTTTTTGAGTGCAGTTATTTTTTTGTACAATATTCTACATTTGTAAGTTCAACTTTCACGATAGAGATTGCACTACAGTTCTTGTATTAGGTGAACTGAAAAATACTATTTTTTACAGTGCAAATATTTAGATTTTTGATTACAAAGTGAGCACTGTACACTTTGTATTCTGTTGTAATAGAAATCAATATAGTTGAAAATGTAGAAAACAATCCAAAAATATTAAAATAAATTATATTGTTTAATAGCACAATTGATTTTTTTTAATCGCTTGAGAGCCCTAGAGAGAAGTCTATAAAATCATGAGTGGTATGGAGAAATAGAATAAGGAAGTGTTATTTACCCCCTTCACATACACAAATTGGGGTAATCCAATGAAATTAATAGATAGCAGGCTTAAAACATACGGGAATACTACTTCACAAAATGCAGTCAACCTGTGGAACTTGTTGTCAGGCAGTGTTGTGGAGACCAAAAATAACTTGGTTCAAAAAAGAATGAGAAGTTCATGGATGATAGATCCATCAATGGCAATTAGCCAAGATGGTCAGGGATGCAACCCCCTGCTCCGGGTGTCCCAAAAACTCTTGACTGCCAGAAGCTGGGACTGGATGATATGGATCACGTAACAAATTGCCCTGTTCCTTTCACTCCCACTGAAGCACCTGGCACTGTCCACTGTTAGAAGACAGGATACTGGGCTAGGTGGAGCACTGGTCTGACCTGGTGTGGCTGTTTATGACCATCAGTAGTGCTGTGGCTGCACAAGTACTCAGTTGTACAGGTGTCAATGCAGCACAGCTAAGCAGCCTGAGGGAGCTTCTCAGGGCAGCAACTATGCCTAGGGGCTCCACAAGCCTTGACTCTCTTCAGCTCAAGTTGTAGCAGCTTACTCTTGTAGCACTTGAGCTCCCTGGTTCAATCCCCGCTGTACTGGCCAAGAGGGCCTGTGATGGAGCTTGGGATCTTTAAATCAAGAGTGGGTCTTTCTTCTAAGATATGGTAGTTCAGTAACAAACTAATGGGCTTGATGAAGGAACTGCTGTGTGGACGGTCTCTCATGGCTTCACTGTCTGTAAATCCTGAGTGCTGCTGGGTCCCTGAACACTAGGCTTGCATGCGATCTGTATGGCTCTGAGCATGACTTCCTGCTTCCGGAGAGCAGTGTGCTTCAGTCACTCTGGGCAGCAAAGGAAATTGTACTATTAGGTCAGAAGAACTCTCCTGGCTTTTGGAGTGAGTGTGGCTTAGCACAGATGCCAAGTGACTACCTCAAACTCCTGAATGCCAGGGGGAGGCTAATGCATCAGAGCTGCTGCCTGCCAGAGCTGGGGGGGAAGGGGGGAGAAATGTATCTGCATTGCAGGCAGTTTGCAACCTTCACTCTAAACATAGGCATCTCCTACACTACTTATAGATCCTTCTAAAGGCAGCAAACTCCCTCTCCTGGGCTAGTGGAATGAAGCTAATTCCTGTGCAGAGTGTACTGCCCATGCACGGAGGGCAGCAGGGGTATGCCCTACTTCATGTGCCCATTGTCCAAAGTTCAAACTCCCTGGGCAGTGCCTTCTAGTGGGTTCTGTGGAGATGGCCCTGAGTTGTTAGCACTTGGTAACTAATTGGGAAGGCCCCAATATACATCTAAAGTTTCCAAATGTCTTATGGGCAACAGGTATAAAATTCTTTGGATGGCTCCCACATAGCCTAGTGCACTGAGGTTTCAATGCCATAGCCTACATGCAAAGGGACCCAGGATTTGACAGCATAGGAATGCACCAATGTGACAAGGGCTATAGTCTCATCACCTAGCACAATTAGAGAAATGACTGCTCTTAATGTCTCTCTGCAGCTGTGGGACATACAGCAACAGAAACGACTCCGAAATATGACCAGCCATTCTTCCCGTGTAGGGTCACTGAGCTGGAACAGCTACATTCTCTCTAGGTAAGGACACGACCAAGGCATGGCAAAACACTTTGCTGAGCCCCCTGCTCCAGATGAACAGATGGGGAAAAACCACATTGACACTGCATGTGCTCAGTGATCTGTTCACAAAGTCAGCAGTGCAGTTCTGCATGGACCACTTCAGCATAACCAGGGCACAGATTCCCCAGATGCAAGTAGAAAATGAGTGAGGTCCTGGTGAACAGCCTGTTTCTGCCCTGGGCTGCTGTAACTCCTCCCTGGTGTCTGGCCCTGCTTGGGGGAGGGACCTGTATATGTCCTAGCCTCTGATTAGAAGGGGCTGGATTTAAGCCTCTGAATGTAGGGGCAGTGGGAAGGTCCTCCATTCCCCATAACCTCTGTATGAGTCCTCTGCAGTGCAGTCCCTGCTGCTGTGTTCCGCTGTCCCCAGTAGCAGGTGACACCAAGATTACAACATCACTGAATAGCTGCCTTTGCTGAAATGCCTGTCCAGGAACTCTGCAGAGGGAGCCCCTGGGAGCAGTTATGAGATGGAGTATAGCTCACAAGCATAATACGGCCCCTGACTCAAACTTCCCTCTGCAGTGGGGCGAGGACCGGTCATATCCATCACCATGATGTCCGGGTTGCTGAGCACCACGTGGCCACGCTTGCTGGCCACACACAGGAGGTGTGCGGGCTCAAGTGGTCACCCGATGGCCGCTACCTGGCCAGTGGAGGCAATGACAACCTGGTGAATGTCTGGCCATGTGCCCAAGGGGACAGTGGTGACTTTGCTCCTGTGCAGACCTTCACTCAACACCAGGGTGCTGTCAAGGTGAGTGGGTGGCTTGTGCGAGACTTGTGCACAGTGATGCAACAGCTGCTGGGTTCCACTTTCCTCTGTCAGTGCACTGGCAGGCTCCATCTGTTGGAGAGGGACTTCTCCTGAGACATGTGAAGAATCTGCCTGCATCTTGGCCAGCCAGTGCTGCTCGTGCTGCTGCATGGATGGCAGAGCTGCTGTGGCTTGGCCTGATGTATAAGGGCAATGGGGACCAAGCTGTTCTTGCATGTCTTATGACTGGTGCCTCTCCTGTAGGCTGTGGCCTGGTGCCCGTGGCAGTCAAATGTCCTGGCCACAGGTGGTGGGACAAGTGACAGACACATCAGGATCTGGAATGTGTGTTCAGGCACCTGCCTCAACGCGGTAGATGCCCACTCCCAGGTAAGCTTCAGCACTGACTCTGTCCAAGACTGCGCTTAGGCACAGTGAGCAACATAAGTGCTGCCAAGGGATGGAACCTGAGGGCCAGGGCCTGGGATACTTCCCAGGAGAGCATGGGGGATACTGGGGGAAGGTTTCTTGTCTCTGGATGGGGGGTAGATGTTGTGTACTACTGCAGTGTATGTGCCCCTTCCTTGTGGGCTCTTTTGGGAGGTGAGGAGCTGGTCCCCAAATGAGGCACCTGATCAGTGACCTCTTGCTGCTGGTCTGCTCCCTGGCATTGTAACAAGCTGCCTCCTTATAGGTGTGCTCCATCCTGTGGTCGACAAACTACAAGGAGTTCATTTCTGGTCATGGCTTTGCGCATAATCAGCTGGTGGTGTGGAAATACCCTACCATGGCCAAGGTCACAGAGTTGAAAGGTAGGTCCACATCCTTTGCTGTGCAGCCCAGGAGCAACTGAGAGGGCTGGGATTCAGGGCAGTGGGAAAGGGCTTGGCTGCATCCAGACAGATCCTGAAAGGAAAGTCACTCTCCAGTCTTCGTGAGAGCAGCAGCAGCAGCATGCTAGTGAGATGGGGGGATGGCAGCAAGGTGTGTCCTGCTGGGAGTGACTCCACCCTAGGGAAGGCTGAGGGATCAGGTCTCCTTTGAGTTCCTCTGTGTTCAGCCTTGCAGAGCTGCCCAGGTCAGCCTAAGCATCAGCTGGGCAGGATGGAGTCTGTTTATGTGGGGAGAGCAGACTGAACTGGGAGTGCGATTGAGCATAAGTGTGGCTGAAAAGGACTGTGGTATTGGTGGGGGATGTGAGCAGAGTCCTGATAGTGCAGCTCCTCCTTCCCCAGGTCACACAGCCAGAGTCCTGAACCTGACCATGAGCCCAGATGGCTCAATAGTGGCATCTGCAGCTGCTGATGAAACACTGCGGCTTTGGCGCTGCTTTGAGATGGATCCGGTAAAGAAGAAGGAGAAGGCAGGCAGTGCCAAGAGCAGCATCATTCACCAGGGCATCCGGTGAGCATGCGAGATGCCACTGGCAAGAGAGAGGTCTACACTTTGTACAGTATTTTAAATGTCAATAAATACCTTAGTCTGCTTTTATGGAGTCTGATGGAATAAGTGACCCTGGCTTGTCTCGGGATCAGACCTCTTGGGAGCTAAACACAATCACCTGCCACTGCTGGACCCTGACAGCCAGTGATGTAGAGCCAGCCAGCCATGGGAATAGGAGAAGCGGTTGGCCAAGGAGCTAGGCTACCTGGAGCCCTTCCAGCCTGGGAAGAACCCTCCTAACAAATCCCTTCTGTGCTAGCTGGGCTGCAGTGGAGTTAATGTGAGCACTGAGCTGTAAAGCTGGCATAGCTCCTGTAGAGGTAAGTGGTGGTGGCAAGGCTGAGAAGCTTTTTCTTAAACTAAAGTGCCTCGAAACAGCCAGCACTGCCCCTGGGCCAGACTCCAGTCTCCTGCTGGTCCCTAGAATGGCTACAAAAAGGGAACTTTAAGATTCAATGTTCCCTCTTCCAGCTCCAAGGGGCCTGAAGCAGACACCTGCAAGCAGTCATCCCTGTGCTTTGTGGCCCATCTGCTTCGGGCTCACAAGGTGACTCCAGGCCTGTGCCTTGGGTATACAGTCTCCCCAGCTGTGCTTGGTCCTCACTATTCCTGTCTTTCTGTGCACAGATGCCTTAGAAAGATGGGCACTAACAGCAAAGAGCAGTGCATGGGGCATTGCTAGTGTCTGGACTACAAAACGCAATGCTCTGCCCCAGGCAACTTCCCCGTCTGTGATAGCTGAGAGACTCGGCCCTGTGGCGTATTGTAGAAGTACAGCTGAACTACTTCAATCCTTGTTTGCACTGGGTCAGAAATTGGCAGCATGACTCATGCCTCTCTCCAGTGACTGTTTTGCTAACAGACAAAGAGTGGCAGTGGCTAGAGTGCTTCCTCCCTGGAATACTTCTCCCTCAATATGTGCTCCGTGCTGTGCAGTCTTCCTTGAGATGTTGAGAACAAAATTAAGGAACCAAAGCCCAGGAAGGGTTAAAATTAGTGACTTGCTTATGTGCTAAGGGTAGGAGTTTGGCAACAAACAAGGCCCTGGAATTGCTCGAAGATGAGCATAAATTCAGTCTAGGTGCTGTTACTTCAATGTGGTAGGATGAATTGCATAACTGGTATGTTAAAATAATGCTTATAACCTAGTTAGGTAGGAACAAGCGGACAGCAGGATTATCACTGTCAACACTTCCATTACCTTGTTCTTGGGTCAGTGATAACTTGGAAGAAAATGATTGCATTTGTGGATCAATGTCTTAACAGATAAACCACACCTGGGGCTACTACTTAGTGTCTGTGGTGTACCACCCAATCACAGGAGGGAACAGGATAATTGTCTCCTTATGCACCTGTCTATAATGTGGGGATGGGAGGGGGAAGCTACGTGCTCCCAGGGGACTTCAATGTGAGTGACACATGTTGGAGAGCTGATCGGGCCAGTACTTAACATCCTTGGAATCTCTAAATGTTACAACCAACACAGGCCAATTCTTTATTAGACTTTGCCTTAAGGGCTAGAGGACATGAGCCTAACAGGGAAGGGGAGCTTAGGTACCAGTGTATGTGACGTGAGCATATTTATGATGTTCAAGCAGAAATGAGTCTAGAGCTGTAATATATCTACTGATACTTTAATGGGGCCAATTCATAAGGATGAAAGCTATAATGAAGAAATCAGACAATGGTGAATGATTATTGGGACTTGTTCAAGAACATCTACCTTGAGGCCTAAAATGTCATAATTCCACAAATGAAGAAGGCTGTTCTGGGTTTAAAAAAAAATAAAAATAAAAAACACCCTGGGAGTAGATGGGGAAGTGGAAGCAGCTCTTAAAAAAATAAAATATATAACAAGTAATTGATATAAACCAGAAGTTAGCAAGAGTAGAAAATTGATGAGGGAAACAAAGGGACAGGAGAAATCTATGCAGAGTTATGGACAGTAAGAGGTTTTCAAAATATATTACAAACAAAAAGGGGGGGCGGGTATTGAATGTGAAGGTATCTACATCTATCACAAAGAATGTAGGCCATACGTGGTGGTACAAGGACTCCAATGGGGGGAAATACTGAGTCTTACAAAGATTGGGGGGGGGGCATGGTGTATCATCAGCTGAACAAGTGTGCTTACTGGGAGGCTGTGGCCAAAAGAGCTAAAAGGATCCATAAGTAGCAGACACACAAGTTGGTGGAAAGAGGTTATTTCATTTCTGTATTTAGTGATGCTGTGACTGCAGCTAGAATATTATGTCCAGTTCACGTGTCCACAATGGAAGAAGACTATTGCCGAATGGGAGTGGGGTCAGAGAGGAGGCACAAAAATGATTAAAGGATTAGAAAACTTGCCTTAGAGTGCTAGACTCAAGATGCTCCAGAGTTTAACAAAGAGAGGGTGCAGGGACATGATTACAATCAACACTTATCTATGAAGGGAACAAATATTTAATAATGAGCTCACCAGTCTAGCAGAGAAAGGTATAACATGATCCAATGGCTGGAAGTTGAAGCTAGGACTAAGCTGTACATTTTTGACAGTGAGGGTAATTAATCATTAGAACAATTTACCAAGGTGGAGTCTCCATCACTGAAAATTTTTAAATCAAGATTGGCTGGTTTTCTAACAGATCTGCTCTCGGTATTGTATTAAGGCTGTAAGAACTGCCATGCTGGGTCAGACCAAGGGTCCTACTAGGCCAGTAACCTCTCTCCCACTGAGGCCAGTTCCAGAGCTTCATGGGGGAGTAGTTACGCCATAACACTGTTGGAGAGGGAGCCACCCTTGTCTTGCTCATCTGGTGTGGGGCAGGGAAGAAACCCTGAGCATTGGGTTACATCCTTGACCATCTTTGCTAATGGCCATTGATGGTCCTATTCTCCAAGATTTTATGTAATTCTTTTTGAACTGTTATATGTTTGGTCATCACACCATCCCCTAGCAGTGGGTTCCACAGGTTAACGGTGCACTGTGTGAAAAAGTATTTCCACGCATTTGTATAAAACTGGTGCCTGTTAATTTCATCAACTGACCCACCCCCCCACCTCATTTTTGTATTGTGCAAAAGGATACATAACATGTCTCTATTCACCTTTTTTTCACACCATGAGTTTATTGACCTGTACCATATCTTCCCCCTTAATTGTCTTTTCTAAACTGAACCTACCTAAATTGTTTTTAATCTCACCTCATATGGAAGCTGCTCCATTTTTGTTGGCAGGTTCTGACCCTTTTCCAGTCCCCTAGCTTATTTTTGAGACAGGGTGATGCGAACAGGCCGCACTATTCAAGGTATAGGCACACCCTGGCTGTAGATAGGGGTATTGTGTGATTTTTATAGCATTTGCTTAATCATTCCTAACAGTATTAGCTGTTTTGACCACTGCTGCCCCTTCATCTGACCGTTGGAAAGGCAAAGGCACAAAATGAGCTCAAACTAGCTACGGGAATAAAGGGAAACAAGAAGACTTTTTATCACTACATTAGAAGCAAGAGGAAGACCAAGGACAGGGTAGGCCCACTGCTCAGTGAGGAGGGAGAAACAGTAACAGGAAACTTGGAAATGGCAGAGCTGCTTAATGACTTCTTTGTTTCGGTCTTCACTGAGACGTCTGAAGGAATGCCTAACATAGTGAATGCTTATGGGAAGGGGGTAGGTTTAGAAGATACAATTAAAAAAAAAGAACAAGTTAAAAATCACTTAGAAAAGTTAGATGCCTGCAAGTCACCAGGGCCTGATGAAATGCATCCCAGAATACTCAAGGAGCTAATAGAGGAGGTATCTGAGCCTCTAGCTATTATCTTTGGAAAATCATGGGAGACGGGAGAGATTCCAGAAGACTGGAAAAGGGCAAATATAGTGCCAGTTTATAAAAAGGGAAATAAAAACAACCCAGGAAACTACAGACCAGTTAGTTTAATTTCTGTGCCAGGGAAGATAATGGAGCAAGTAATTAAGGAAATCATCTGCAAACACTTGGAAGGTGGTAAGGTGATAGGGAATAGCCAGCATGGATTTGTAAAGAACAAATCGTGTCAAACCAATCTGATAGCTTTCTTTGATAGGATAACGAGTCTTGTGGATAAGGGCGAAGCGGTGGATGTGTTATACCTAGACTTTAGTAATGCATTTGATACCATATTCTTATCGATAAACTAGGCAAATACAATTTAGATGGGGCTACTATAAGGTGGGTGCATAACTGGCTGGATAACCGTACTCAGAGAGGAGTTATTAATGGTTCCCAATCCTGCTGGAAAGATATAACAAGTGGGGTTCTGCAGGGGTCTGTTTTGGGACCGGCTCTGTTCAATATCTTCATCAATGACTTAGATGTTGGCATAGAAAGTATGCTTACTAAGTTTGCAGATGATACCGAACTGGGAGGGATTGCAACTGCTTTGGAGGACAGGGTCATAATTCAAAATGATCTGGACAAATTGGAGAAATGGTCTGAGGTAAACAGGATGAAGTTTAATAAAGACAAATGCAAAGTGGTCCACTTAGGCAGGAACAATCAGTTTCACACATACAGAATGGGAAGAGACTGTCTAGGAAGGAGTACGGCAGAAAGGGATCTAGGGGTTATAGTGGACCACAAGCTAAATATGAGTCAACAGTGTGATGCTGTTGCAAAAAAAAGGCAAACGTGATTCTGGGATGCATTAACCGGTGTGTTGTGAGAAAGACACGAGAAGTCATTCTTCCGCTCTACTCTGCGCTGGTTAGGCCTGAGCTGGAGTATTGTGTCCAGTTCTGGGCACCGCATTTCAAGAAAGATGTGGAGAAATTGGAGAGGGTCCAGAGAAGCGCAACAAGAATGATTAAAGGTCTTGAGAACATGACCTATGAAGGAAGGCTGAAAGAATTGGGTTTGTTTAGTTTGGAAAAGAAAAGACTGAGAGGGGACATGATAGTTTTCAGGTATCTAAAAGGGTGTCATCAGGAGGAGGGAGAAAACTTGTTCACCTTAGCCTCTAAGGATAGAATAAGAGGCAATGGGCTTAAACTGCAGCAAGGGAGATTTAGGTTGGACAGTAGGAAAAAGTTCCTAACTGTCAGGGTAGTTAAACACTGGAATAAATTGCCCAGGGAGGTTGTGGAATCTCCATCTCTGGAGATATTTAAGAGTAGGTTAGATAAATGTCTATCAGGGATGGTCTAGACAGTATTTGGTCCTGCCATGAGGGCAGGGGACTGGACTCGATGACCTCTCGAGGTCCCTTCCCGTCCTAGAGTCTATGAATCTATGTCAGAGCACTAGCCCCACACACATCACAATCTCTTGAGTGGTAACAGCTACTTGAGCCCCACCTCCTGCTATACTTGTAGTTGGGATGATTTTATTTCACATGTACATTACTTGCCCTTTGCAGCGTTGCATTTCAGCTGCCATTGAGTTGCCCAGTCACTCCGTTTGTGAGCTTTGCCCTCTAACATTTCATTCTCACTTTTGAACTTAGCAATCTTGAGTGATTTTTGTATCATCTGCAAATATTGCCCCTTCCCGCTTAGCCCATGACCATTTATGTTATGGGACTTCAACAAACACATTCTGAAAATTTAAGTACACTGTATCCACTGTATCACCCTTGGCCACATGCTTGTTGACACCTTCAAATCATTCTAGTAGATTAGTGAGGCATGATTTCCCTATACAAATGGTGGGTTGAGGCTTCCCTAACAAAGTGTGTTAAGCTAGGTTAGTGTTTCTGCATTGGTGTGCTATCAGACCCAAACACGTGTGCTGTGAAGTGTTTTGAAAAATGAGAATGGGGGAGAAGCCACCTTCACATACATCTTCATGTGAATTCCAATCAGGTCGTCCGTGCACACCATGTGCACAGTCATCAGAAAGTTTTCCCTTAACAGCTCCTGTCAGATCAGCTATGGAGGCCCCTAGAGTGGCACCTTCATGGTACTCAATATATGACCCTGCCAAGCCAGCCCCTACTCAGTTCTTTCTTACTGCCAGTGACGGGCACTGGAACTGCAGTCACTTGCTTTGTGTTTTTTCACATAGCTTAGCCTAGTTTAGTTATAATTAGTCAAGTGCATATAGTGAGATTTGGGAGCAGGGGTTCCCCACTCTCAACTCCCACCACCATGGGCTCCGGGGCATGCTGCGAGCCCAAGGCTTTAAACCCTGCAGAACCTGCAGCAAGCCTTTGCCAACGAGCAACCCCCCATGCTTCGTTTCTGAAGCATTTGCAGGAGGTGCACCATGCAGAACAGTGCAAGAGTTGCAGGGCTTTCCTCCCCCAAGAACTAAAAAGGAGTGCGATTTCCAATTGAAGCAGTTGCTCAGGGAATCCGCCCTTCGTGCCCAGGCTGCTGCGGACAACCCTGCACTAAGCACATCCGTATGGAGTGCCCCAAGATAGGTACGTGAAATGCTGCAAAGGAAGGATGCTAGTCTAAGAGACCCTTGGCACGAGCACTCTCCAGCACTGGAGGCTGCACAGACAAGCCGGCACCGCTCACAATCACCGGTGCCGTACAAGTAGCACAGAAAAGCTGACGGGGTACTCCCCAGTGCAGAAAACAGCAGTAGCTGCAGGTGCAGTACCGGGGGCGTCCCGTGAAGGAGTCCTTAGTGTCCAGGAAACAAGAGTCAGTGCGGGCGACTCCCAGGATGGGCAGTACCAGGTGGAGGAGGGAGTTACCCTCCACCACAGACAGGTTTGAAGCTGCCAGAGACTTAATAGTGATGATGGCTCCTCAGGCCCCCGTGATCAGAGAGAAGCCCCGGCGCTGCCACAACTGGCACCATCTATAGGCAAACTGGTCATGATGCAATGGTCACTCTCTCGTGCCTGGCACCACTCCAGATCGCCATCCTCAAGGCACCACTCTGTGGCACTGGACTCCCGTGAAGGGTTCCCTGGGTACCAGGGCACAACGCTCCCTGACACTGACGTGGTAGCCGCAATCCCCAGCTCTGAGAGAGGACTGGCACCGGACCCCCAGTTTCGGTCACCAGCCCGGGATCTCGACACTGGTCCTCTGCATCATCAACTCAGCACAGGTCCCCAGCACAATACCATGCAGTGCCACCGTGGTCATCTCAATTGAGATGCGTGTCTTCAGACTCGGATGGTGACTCATATTCCCGTTGCAGCAGGCACAGATCCAACAAGTGACGGAGGGAGGAACCAACGGCATGGCAACCCCCGTGGCAGCCTCTAGCACAACGGCCTTTTTAGATCCCCTGGGCTCACCATCAGGCCCAGGGCTCCCATTTGGTGGCTTCAGAGCTCCAACCATCCCAGACAGCCAAGACCCATGGTGCTGAGGTGACCTTGGTGCAAGCCCCACAGCCCAGGTCACCGGTGAGGCAACTCTGAGGCATGACCAGTTGCAAGGCCAGGCTACTGTCACCTCAGCTACAGTCGCCTCAGACACTGAACAGGAGGTCAGGGAGCTGGAGGGTCAGGAGGACCCCGTACCACCTCTAGCTTCCTCATATTTGGCCCCAGATGAAGCGGTGGCAGGAACTTCAACCTTGGGCCCTCCCTCAATTGAGCACAGGGCCCACTAGGATCTTCTACCAAGGATTGCCCATAACATGGGGTTACAGGCGGAGGAAGTGGTCGAATCCCAAGGCTCAATGGTCGACATCCTTACACCAGAGGGACCATCCAGGGTAGCTCTGCCACTAATAAAAACTATCCAGAGCAATATTAAGACCATGGCAGACCCCTGCCTCAATCCCGCCTACCGCCAGGGGATACGAGTACCTGTTCTCTCACCTGCAACCATGCTCCCTCAGTATCTATGCAACTGGGGGTCTGCGGCTGAGGATAGCTAACCAGCAAGCTATCCTCAGCAGGTACAACTTAAACCTCAACATAGAGGCCCACAAGTTGAAGGAGCTGATTCCACCAGACTCGAGTTCTCAGCTATCACTGATGAAGGGAAGGGAGTGGCATAAACCTCCCTCCAGGCTTCATTGGACTCAGCCGCCCTCACCCTTTCCTCAGGAGTAGCCCCGAGGAGGGGCGGCAGCAAACCCTGCAGGACCCACTATTCGAAGGCGCAGGATTATTTTCAAACAGACTCCAAGCTGCAGAGTCTCGAAGACTCCCTGGCGCCTATGAAGTTATTGGGTACGCACAGCCCAGCAACCCAATGACATTTCAAGCCCCAGCAGCAACAAGACAGGATTTTTATAGCGTAGGGGCAGGAACAGCAGGTGCAAACCTTCCAGTCCCCCTTCTCGGCAGAGGCCAAGGCCCAACCAAACCTTCATCTTGCTCTAGAAAGGCCTTTTGAAGGGACGCCTGAGGACAGTGCACTCGCCATGACACCAGATCCTTCCCCGTTATGAATCATCTGCCCCACTTCTACCGTGCTTGGTCTCAAATAACATCGGACCACTGGGTTCTTCGCATGGTAGAGGTGGGATATTCTCTCCAATTCTGCTCCTTCCCACCTTCCTTCCCCATCCCTCTTCAGGGACCCTTCTGACGAGCAACTCCTTATGCAGGAGGTGCAGGCTCTCCTTGCAGCAGGGGCAGTGGCAGAGGTTCCTCAGGAGCTAAGGGGCCAGGGATTGATTCTATTCCCGGTATTTCCTAATCCCCAAAGCCAAGGGCGGGGGCGGGGGGGGCTCAGACCCATCCTAGACCTGTGAAGACTCAACTAATTCATGATAAAGTTGAAGTTCCGCATGGTCTCTGTAAGTACAGTTATCCCTTTGCTGGATCCAGGGGACTGGTACACCACCATCGACCTGAAAGATCCGTATTTTCATATAGCCATTTGACTGGCACACAGACAATTTCTCTGGTTTCTGGTCGACCAAAAACATCTGTCCACGGTCCTCCCCTTCGGCCTGTCAACAGCCCTCTGAGTGTTCACCAAGTGCATGTCAGTCATAGCAGCCTTCTGCCAAAGGCAGGTGCAGGTATATCCACCTTGACGACTGGCTGCTCAGGGGCCGCACAAGAGACCAGTTGGAGTCTCAAGTCCGACTAGTCATATCTACTTTTGAGTCTCCTCCTCAATGTGAACAAGTCAACCTTGTCACCAACCCAAAGAAAAGAGTTAATCGAGGTGCTATTGGACTTGGTACGGGCAGAAGCGTTTTTGCCAGAGACCCAATTCCAAGTTATGATGGACACTATTCAAGGCCTCAGGCGATTCCTGACCACCACAGCAAGGGGATGCCTGAGTCTCCTCAGCCACATGGCGGCCTGCACTTATGTGATCTGCCATGCCAGACTGAGGCTCAGGCCACTCCAGGCGTGGCTCACTGCGGCCTATTGCTGACAGGTGACGGTGCCAGGGCAAATACTCGAGTCCCTCTGATGGTGGCTCGACCCTTGGGCAGTCTACGAGGGAGTCCTGTTCAACAGCGCCCAGCCCTCCTTGTCCCTTTTAACAGATGCGTCAGCTCTGGGATGGGGCGCGCGTTTGGGAGACCTCCAAACAAAGGCCTGTGGTCACTGGAGGAGCTTCCCCTTCATATCAAGGAGCTCAGGGCAGTACCATTAGCATGCCGGACCTTTCCAGCCTGACTATGAGGTCAGTGTGTGGCAGTGAGGACAGACAACACCCCTTTCCCTTATCTCAAGAAGCCCTCAGGGAGTTCTGCATAGGATGCCTCCAGGTGAATGGAGTGGGCTATCTCCTAGGAGTGCAGAACAAACTAGCAAAGCACCTCAGCAGATTGTTACAAAAATCACAAATAGTCCATCCGTCTGGATGTCATTCACTCCATCTTCCAAGGGTGGTTTCCCCAGGTCGACCTATTTGCTACCAGGAGCAACAGGAAGTGTCCAATGTTCTGCTCCTTCCACAATCACAGTCCTGGCTCAATCACGGACATGTTTCTGCTTCCCTGGGGAGGTTGCCTGTTGTATGCCTTGTGCACGAGAGGAATTGGGGAAAAGGTACTTAAAGGTTTGCAGGGACAGACTGGAGGTCATTTGGGTGGCCTTGGCTGGGGGTGGAAGGAGAAAAAAGCCCCTGGAGCTCAAGATGTGCCACGGCTAAGAAAAGGGTGGGAACCACTGACTAGGTATCGAATAGTTCTGTTCTATGCTATAGCTTCTACCCCTGGGTCTGGTCCTGAAGTCATCAGTCTAACTGGCAGGCTCAGCTCTGGAGCTCTTATTAAAAATCAGTGTTACATTACCTACGTGCCAGTCCTCTGGTACGGAGGCTTGGTTCAGCAATAGGTTACACAGCAGTTAGTGTAACTTCCTCTTTGAAAAATACCAATACTAATTTTCCCCTACTGTTACTCACACCTTCTTGTCAACTGTCTGAAAGGGGCCACTCATTACCACTTCAAAAGTTATTTTTCCTGATACCCTGCTAACTGATTTATCTCGTTAGACTGACCTCACACTTGGTAAGGCAAATCACATCTTTTCATGTATTTACATCTGCTCCTGTATTTTCCACTCCATGCATCTGATGAAGTGGGTTCTAGCCCACAAAAGCTTATGCCCAAATAAATTTGTTAGTCTGTATCAGCAAAAATAATGAGGAGTCCTTGTGGCACCTTTAGATACTAACACGGCTATCACTCTGAAACCTTCCTCTGAGTTCCTTCCAAAGTCTTGGGCAAATGCCAGCTGGTCCTGCTGCATTACTATTTAACTTATACTTTTTCTATTTGTTTGAGTCTATTTGTTCAAATGTGTAGCTGTTTCTGGCCTGTACTCTACAGGAGGTCAGGCTAGATGATCACAATGGGCCGTTCTGCCCTTAGAATTCTGTAAAAGCCATTGGGGTAACCACGACATTTGATAATAGTCAGCTGCGTTTCAGTGTGCACCGGGCAGGGGCTGCTCCCATCACAGCAACGGGCCAGGGGGCAGCTGTGGGTACTGCAACGAAGTGGGGTTCACCCTAAAGAGCAAAGGCTCAGGCTGCATAAGGCAGAGGAGTGGCTTTCCTTGTGATATCATCAGGTACTGAGTCTAGCACTTTAATGCCCTGACAGAAAATGGAGGGGTTCACAGCCAAGCAGCGAGTGACTAGCGCCACCCCCTGCCCCACAGCATGGGATCCAGGCCACACTCAGAATTTAGGTCAACAGCTCTATGGGGTGTAGAAAACCCACATCTGAGTACTGCAGCTATGCTGACCTAAGCCCTGGTGTAGATGTAGCTAGGTCAATGGATGCATGGTCAGGCCGGTGCTGTTCTCCCCTCACTGTAGGAGTCTGTGCTCCAGGACTATGGCAGCCTAGCAACGGCACATACCTAGAGTGCTACAACTCCTGTCAGCTAGGCACAGAGAGGGCAGAGCAGGCCCCGCTGCTCAGTCCTGACAAGACTTGAGTGTGGAACAATGCAAGGCTCTGCAGCAGCAGGCAGCCAACGGGTGGTGCACATGGCCCAACATTCAGGTGGTGGGTTTTTCCTTAAATTAAGTGTGGGGGGGGGGGACAATTGCAGGAGCTGGAGGAGTTTGAGTGGGAAAAGGATGGAGGGACTGCACACAGCCAAATCAACAGCAGGTAAAACTAGAGTCCCTGCAGTAAGCCAGGGAGGAAGCTAGCACTGCTACCTAGGCATTACAAAAGCCCAAACCTGGATGGGGGTTAGGATCCTAGCTCATAGCCCCAGGGGTCTAGGGTAAGTCCCTCCCCGGGGTGACCCCCCCCATGCATACTGCTGCTACCCAGTCTGACTTGCAGCGGAGACTGCGGCCTTGGCTACACTGGAGAGTTGCAGCGCTGGTGGTGGCTTTACAGCGCTGTAACTCACTCCCCGTCCACACTTGCAAGGCACATACAGCGCTGTATCTCCCTGGCTACAGTGCTGCATGTACTCCACCTCCACGAGAGGAATAAAGAGAATAGCGCTGCTCCTGCAGTGCTGGGGCGCCAGTGTAAACAGGGAATAATCTTACTACGCTGTAACTGACCTCCGGAACCTTCCCATAATGCTTTTAAGAAAAGATAACTCCCTCTCTTTTGTTGTGATGCCTCTGTTTGTTTTTTGTTGTGAACTCGGGGCTCCCGGAGCTGCTTCTCAAAAAAACAAACACAGCTCCTGTTTGCTGTGAATGAGCTCCCTTTGGAACGCCCACAGCTAGTGTTTGCTTGAAGAGAGGGGAAGGAAGGGGCTTGAGGAGAGCAGCGTGGCGTGCGGGGGGGGTGTCCGTTTTGGGGAGGCTGCTTATCTGGTCTGGTAAGGAAAAAAAACAAAGAGGGCTATTTGCTTTCAAGGAACAGGTCGGAACTTGCAAGGCAGCTGCTGACAGAATGTCAGCTCCAAAAATCTACTCTCCCCCGCTCCACGCTCCCTGTCACACTCCACCCCACCCCCCTCTTTTGAAAAGCACGTTGCAGCCACTTGAACGCTGGGACAGCTGCCCATAACGCACCACTCCCAATGCCGCTGCAGATGCTGCCAATGTGGCCACGACAGTGCGCTGGTAGCCGTCAGTGTGGCCAGACTGCAGCGCTTTCCCTACTCAGCTGTACGAAGACAGGTCTAACTCCCAGCACTGTACAGCTGCAAGTGTAGCCATACCCTGCATCCCAGCCACTTACTCTGATGCTAGAGCCTATGTTGCAGCAGAGACAGCCCTGGGAGTATATTAGTTCTATTGTGCCACCAGGGCTGAGTCTGTCTCCTCCACAACACTCTGCCTAAGCCCCTTCTTCCTCTGAGCCCATGTGGCTATGGCAGAGTTCTTGCCCCCTCCAGCTTGGCTGGCTGCCTGTTGAAGCAGCTCCCGTGTGCTCCCATACCCACCACCCTCCCTGCTGCCTCCGTCCCCTCCCTCCCCTTTCCATTAAAGCCAGGAGTTATTCAGGTCTGAGCCACAGCTGCCGTGTGGAACAGGCAGTGAGCACTTTGGCCCCCGCTGCAGTATCATGGCCTGCAGCATTTGCTAGCCAAGGGGCTTCAGGTGTCCCCACTGCCGACACTGGGGCACAGGCCGCCCTGCCCATGTTTCCTGAGACACTTAGGAGGCATGACTGGGTGCAGAGCACTAGTGCTCCCATTTAGCCCCTGGGTTCTGGTCTCTACTCTCAGCTGGGCAAGGCCAGCCAAAAGTGAGTGAGCCCCAGCTGCTAGCGCTACAGGAACAGGAACAGCAGCTGCAGCCCCCGCTCCATCTTGTGCAGTACAGCCTCATTTCCACATCGGGCAGGGGATGGGCTGACCCCAGGCCCCCACCTAGCTTGAGGCCTGGGACAGGGATTTAGACTCTCACTTCAGAGGGAGGGTTGATTGTCTGTTAGTCTATAAGGTGCCACAGGATTCTTTGCTGGTTGATTGTCTACCTTTATCCAACGTGCTAGAGCAGCAATAATCAGGCTGAGGCTTGCAAGCCACAAGTGCCTCTTTAAGGTGTCACCTCTGGCTCTTTGCAGCTCAGGACATTAGAACACTGATTTAGTTAGGAAAATCTTCCTGATTGGTTAATAACATTAACCAACTGTAGTTGATAAAATACTTGGTCAGTCATTTTGCTCAGAATCATATACATAAAAACTAAGCATGTCCCAGTCATACTGTTTAAATATGAATATACAGCACAACAGTACATGAAACAATGAATTCACACACCTGTGGCTCTTTTGGGTAATGTCACTCACTAATTTGGCTCCTTAAGCACTGAGGTCAGAGTATCACTGTGCTAAAGAGTCTCCAGCCAGGGCCTCTCCCTGGGCAGCTGGTGTACGCAGTTGTCTCTGACTCGTTTAGGAAGACCTTACCCCATAATTAGCATCCATCCTAGGAGTACTACAGGACTGAGCAAGCACATCCCCGCTCACAGCAACCCTCCTCTTCTAGACTGCACTTTTCATCGCTAGCTCTCAAAGGGCTACACAATCTTTAATGTACAGAACCTCACAGCCCCTGGGAGATGGGAAGCATTATTATACCCATTTCACACATGGGGAACAGAGGCCCACCCAGGCTCAGTGACTTGTCCAAGGCTCCCAAGGAAGCCTGTGGTGGAGCAGGGAATTGAACATGGCTCTGCCTCATCCTAAGCCTGCAGTGGATCAGCTCGTTGCTTTAGAATAACTTCCACTTACCCCTACATAGGGCTGAGCTCTCAGCTTTCTCTAGAAGCAGGGCAGGTTGTTAATGGCTCAGCGTGCAGCCCTGATCCAAAGAAACAAGGCGGTTGTAGTTACAGGGAGAACACACAGAAGGCATTGCCTCTCCACTTCTATCCCTCAGTCCCTAGGCTAGCACCCCCTGCCAGGATGCAGAGCTCCAGTTGCCCTCACACTACAAGGTGAAGGGAGCCAACCTGGTCCAGAAAGTTAGGCCTGGGAGAGCTCCATACAAGGAGGGAATAAAACCATTTGGAGAGATGACATAAATGACTCAACAGCTCACAAGAGGCTTTCACGTTCCCATGAATCAAAGACAAGGACACACCTTAACAGAAACTGCTGGGGGAATTCTGCACCAAAAAAGTAAAAACTCTACATACTTTATTTGTCAAAACAACGCAATATAATCACACCAGCTTCAGATATTTTGGTAATTTATTTCAAAATACCTGTCAGCAAATATGTCTGTAACACAGACAACAACAATTTCCCAGGAGTAGAGAGCTAAACAAACCCCTACGACAACCCAATTCCTGTTTCACTGCAACGCTCCTGTTGGGCACCTTAGTATGGGTGTATCACACATGCCAACTAGGCACATCTTGGGGGAAAACTCTACCCCCTCAGGTCTCAGATACCCACACACACCCCAGAACCCAGCTGCAGGACACCCCCTGAGATCCCAGGGATCTAGAGAGGAACAGCCTGATGCTGGGTCCCAGGCTTGTGCAGAGTTCCCTACACGCTGCCTCCTTCCTTCCAGACATGCTGGGAGCCACAGCTGCCCAGAACCCTCCAGCTTCTTCCCACCCTCCAGTGTCCTGTATTTGAGAGCTAGAGAGCTGGGCTCTAGGTCCAGTGGCCCCTAGTGGCAGCCAGCAGCACCAATTCTCCAGGGAAAAATGAAATTCTGTACAGAAGATTAATTCTGCGCAAATTCTGCATTGGCGCAGAATTCCCCCAGGAGTAAACAGACCACATCTAGAATCCACAAAACCACAAGCGGTGGGACACCTGCCCACAAGATTGAGGCAAAGAGTTTAGCACAACACCAGGCCTTAAATGGATAAGAATATCCAGAGTTGCATTAAACAGGGACAACCCTTCCCATCTTCAGTGGCTGAACTGACCACTCCTGCCTCCACTGGGGGTGTGTGTGTGTGTGTGTGTGTGTGTCCATCATTGCGCCCCCCCCCCCCAACAAGTACCACCTTCTCCTGTCATTATCAGGTACTGGTCACTGTCAATACAGGACAAGAGTGCTGGGCACAGCAGATTGTCAATCCCTTTGTTGCTAGCCTAGGGCGGATGAGCAATAGGGTGCATGGTGGTTGGAGGTGGGGGGGGGACTGAGAGAAGAGAGCCTAGGAACATCAGCATTGCCTGAGTCGATCAAACCCAAGGTCCAGCTAGCCCAGTATCTTACTTCCAACAGAGAGGACAGCCAGCGGTTTCAGAGGAAAGTTGTGAAAACCCCACAGTAGCATGTGTGGGATAACCTGCCTTGCAGAGTAGTCCCATGCTAGTCCCTACTAGCTGGAGATAATCCTAAACCCTGAAACAAGTTTTAGTCCCTTCCAAAATGTATCACTGCTGCTACTGAAAGCTATTCCTGATAGCCATCTAAGCATCCAATCCCTTTGTGAACCATGTTAAATCCCTGGCCTCAACAATTTCCTCAGTCTAGTTACATGTTTTGTTCCTTCCATTTACCTCTGCTCAGTGGCGCTGTGTGGCTGGCAGGAGCCTGGGCCAGGATCTTCTTACTATCCATCTGATCTGCTTTAACACGCCCCTTCATCCCACCCTTGCGTAAAGCTGGGAGAGGAGGAAGTCCCTGGTCTGGAGGCATTGGGAGTGCACATGGCACATGCCTGGTTTCTGGCCAGCATCCTGCCCCTGGGAACGGGAACGGTTCCTCTCACACACCCAGCAGTTGGAGGACATTCCTGAGCGTGGACTCTAGGGGAAGCACATGCAGGCAGCTTGCTGGCTCTCCACATCAGCTCAACTTTGGGCTAAAACCCAAAACGCCTTGGCAGCTATTCCCATCTGCTGGAGGTTTGGTTCCTGCCCCATTTCTGCCCTAGCAGTTGCACAGGACCCTCATGAGCAGCAGTGGCTGGTCTGCACCCTCCACCCCAAACGCTTTGCTCTCTGCTTAGGCTTTAACCACTGGTCTGGTATTTGGTCTCAGCTGTGGTTCTCACCTAGAGTTGTCAACTCTCCCAGATTGGCCAAGAGTCGCCTAGAGACGACAAACAAATCCAGGAGATTTTAAATAGGCTGCTAAAATCCAGTGGCACAGTAGAGCTAAGGGAGGCTCCCTACCTGCCCTGTCACCACATGGCTCCTGAAAGCGACCTGCACGTCCCTCTGGCTTCTAGGCGCAGGGGCAGTCAGTGGGCTCTGCATGCTGCCCCGACTCTGAGCGCCAACTCCATAAGAACATAAGAAAGGCCGTACCAGGTCAGACCAAAGGTCCATCTAGCCCAGTATCTGTCTACCGACAGTGGCCAATGCCAGGTGCCCCTGAGGGAGTGAACCTAACAGGCAACGATCAAGTGATCTCTCTCCTGCCATCCATCTCCATCCTCTGACGAACAGAGGCTAGGGACACCATTCTTACCCATCCTGGCTAATAGCCATTTATGGACTTAGCCACCATGAATTTATCCAGTCCCCTTTTAAACATTGTTATAGTCCTAGCCTTCACAACCTCCTCAGGTAAGGAGTTCCACAAGTTGACTGTGCGCTGCGTGAAGAACAACTTCCTTTTATTTGTTTTAAACCTGCTGCCTATTAATTTCATTTGGTGACCCCTAGTTCTTGTATTATGGGAATAAGTAAATAACTTTTCCTTATCCACTTTCTCAACATCACTCATGATTTTATATACCTCTATCATGTCCCCCCTTAGTCTTCTCTTTTCCAAACTGAAGAGTCCTAGCCTCTTTAATCTTTCCTCATATGGGACCCTCTCTAAACCCCTAATCATTTTAGTTGCTCTTTTCTGAACCTTTTCTAGTGCTAGAATATCTTTTTTGAGGTGAGGAGACCACATCTGTACACAGTATTCGAGATGTGGGCGTACCATGGTTTTATATAAGGGCAATAATATATTCTCAGTCTTATTCTCTATCCCCTTTTTAATGATTCCTAACATCCTGTTTGCTTTTTTGACCGCCTCTGCACACTGCGTGGACATCTTCAGAGAACTATCCACGATAACTCCAAGATCTTTTTCCTGACTCGTTGTAGCTAAATTAGCCCCCATCATGTTGTATGTATAGTTGGGGTTATTTTTTCCAATGTGCATTACTTTACATTTATCCACATTAAATTTCATTTGCCATTTTGTTGCCCAATCACTTAGTTTTGTGAGATCTTTTTGAAGTTCTTCACAATCTGCTTTGGTCTTAACTATCTTGAGTAGTTTAGTATCATCTGCAAACTTTGCCACCTCACTGTTTACCCCTTTCTCCAGATCATTTATGAATAAATTGAATAGGATTGGTCCTAGGACTGACCCTTGGGGAACACCACTAGTTACCCCTCTCCATTCTGAGAATTTACCATTAATTCCTACCCTTTAGGAATTAACTCCACAGCTCCCATTAGCCGGGAACCGCAGGCGTGGTACCTGCAGGCAAGGGCAGCATGCAGAGCCGCCTGGCCGCCTCGAGCCTAGGAGTTGGACATGCCAGCCGCTTCCAGGAGCTGCCCGAGGCAAGGGTCAGGCAGCCAGAGCCTGCACCCTTCACCCCCTCCCGCACCCCAACCCCACCCTTCGAACCTCTCGTACCCACCCTCCCAGCCCAGAGCCCACATCCCCTCCCACACCCCAAACCCTTGCCCCAGCCTGGTGAAAGTAAATAAAGGTGGGGGAAAGCAAGCGACAGGGGGAGGGGGAAATGGAGTGAGTGAGGGGGTGGAGGCTCGGAGAAGGGGCAGGACAGGGGCATGGCCTTGGGCTGGGGACGGGGCAAGTGTGTTTGCGTTTGTGCCATTAGACAGTTGACTACCCTATTCCCACCCCTACCATTGTTCTTCCCAGAGTGCTCTGAGAGTCCAGCTGCCTCCCCCAGCAGAAAGTGATTCTAGTATCTGCTGCCTTGTTAACTCCCTCCCAGCCATGAGCAGCTGCCCTCAAGGCAGCGAGTTCACTGCAGGTGCCTGCTGTCTCCCTGTCATGTTCTGCCAGTGCAAGGCACTTCTTTCTTTCACCCCACATCTCTATCTAGCTCAGGCAAGGCTCGGAAGGGTCACTGAGTTTACACTAAAAAAAAGATCTCAGAAAACAAGAGGGTAGAGCCGCTTCTCCTTCTGCCTTTATTTCTGGAGATACACAAGAGCAGCCCGGTTTGGGGGGGGGAGGGTGCTCAAGGCCCCCTACTTCCCCCACAGGATGCACACCAACAAGGCTTGGACTGCAGCCAGAGTGGGAGATGCCCACTGAGCAGCTGCTGCACTACTCCCAAGTGCAAGAACAGGCCCCCCATGCCCTCCAAGTGGAAACACTTAAAAGGCACAAAGGGCTCTGCCCTGGGAACCTGCACAAGGGACAGCAGGGCCACCGGGAGGAAGAGGGCTGCGGCCATGCTCTGACCTCCTCTCACTGTGCATACGGCTGCTGGGCTTCAGTGTGCTATTGGCCCAGTGCCACGGCAGCAAGAGAGCAAATTCCAGGGGAGATTATTGCTCCAGTCTTGAGTTTACGGGTATTAAGCAGAGGGAGACAAAACGCAGCTGCTCCAACGCTGGACCAAGCCACAACCTGAAGAGGCTAGCTCTCAGGCAGCCAGCAGAGGCATAGCAGCCACGGCCAGAATGGACTCGCCCCACAGCCAGCCAGGAAAGAAGGGTGCAGGCAGGCTGGGAGCATGCGCTCTGGGAATGGCTTTCCCCCGAGTGTCAGCATGGCCCATGTGTGTGCAAGGCACAGGGTGAAAAGGGTCAGCTAGTGCACAGGGGCGGTAGGCCCAGCCTCACATTCAAGTAGTAACCAGAGTGGGACCTGCCCCTGCCCCCAGTCTAGCTGTCCTGGAGTGCCAGAGCTCTCAGTGCAGGGCCCAGCAACCCTTCGCTATGCATACTGGAGCCAGACGGGAGCAGCGCAATGAAATGCAATGAAGTGGCAAGGACAGATGGTGAATGGGGAGGACCCAGGGTCCTTGAGGTGGGAGTGAGGCCCAGGGCCTTACACTCCTAGGCAGCAGTGCTGAGAGCAGAGGGGCACAGGGAGCACCTGGAGTCAAATGGAGAGCGACTCCCCTCATTCACACAGGGCCCAACACATGGCAAAGGTGGAGTGGGCTCCATGTTTGGTCCTACTCACCATGGAGCAGCCTCCTGGTGCAGGAAGGGGGCCCTGGCAGAAGGGGCAAACAGGCACTTATGGGGAAGTTCCTTTGGAGACAACGGAGCAGGGCTGTAACCCCTCTGCCAGTGACGCAGGTGGCTGCTCCTCTGCTCACATGGCAGGAAGCAGCAGGAGCCTCCCCCGCACTGGTGGGAGGAGCTGCCCAGAGCAGAGGGGCCATGCCTGAAGACAGACAGGGCAGCAGGGAGCGGGGCCGGGCACTTGGGATACAACAGTCTGTAGGCACTTGATTTGGCTAGTAACACCCAGGAGCAGGGGGACAGTCCCAGCCACCTCTGCCCCGGGGCTCTCATTGGCTCTGGGAGGGGCTGGCCCTCTAGTTGGCTTTGACTTTGCCGTTGGTGACAGCGCTGTTCTCGTGCAGGCTGATGCCGTTGTGCTGGAGCTGGGCTGGGCACTGGGCCCCCTTGGGCAGCCGCTTGCCCTTGGTGTAGGAGTGGTACCAGAAGTTGGAGAAGAGGATGAAGAAGATGGTCCCATAAATCCAGATGAGGTGGATGAAGATGGGGTACTGGTACTGGCAGCCGGGCATGAAGTAGTATTGGGAGATGTGGATGGAGACGATCACGAACTGTGCCTGGGAGCCGGTGTGGAGTGTGCGCAGCAGGAGAAGGAGACAGAGAGGGGACCAGTTACTCGGGGCGGGGGGGGGGGGGGGGAGAGGAGAGGAGCATCCCAACCCCAGCTATGCCTCCTCCCCCCAGCCCATGGGAGAGTGCCTATTCACACAGGGCACACACTGAGAACAGCACCACGAGGGTGCCCCTGGCGGGGGCGAAGGCCCAGCCCTTCCCAGGGCAATACATGGAGCTGCTGCAGACCTCAGCTGGTCACAGCACCCAGACAGGCGCAGCCTGCTAAGGCCCTCAGTGTGGGACGGACACAGCCCCACCTGAACTCTAGTGAGGGTGCTGGTCCTGCCAGAGGTTGGCATGGATCATTTCCAGAGCAACCCTGCCCCCATGCTGTGCCTCCACAGGAACACCCAGCCCCAGGGGTTGGGGCATTTGCAGCTGCTGCGCAGCCCCGACTCACCAGCTGGACAGCTGTGATGTGCTTCTTCCACCACAGGTACTTCTGAAAGGCAGGCCCTGCCGCCGAAAGCCCGTAGTAGGAATACATGACGACATGCACCATGGAGTTGATCATGGCATGGAAGGAACCCATTCCCCCTGCCAGGCAGGGAAGAGGTGATTAGTGCTGGGGGCCAGTCCCACCCTGTGGTGCTGCATCCCCCACCCCCACCCGACAGGGGCATAGGCTCCCAAGCTCATGGATGACCTACTGCAGCAAGCCAAACTGCACTACAGCCCTCCCCATGCCCACACAGGGCTCCCAGCCCCCACAAAAGGGGAATAATGGGTGTGAGGGGTGGGTAGGGAAGGGGTTTGACTCAGCCATTGGCTGAGAATGGGGGCTGCAGCCAGGCGTGGGAAGACTGTGCATGCACTCCTACAATGGTAGTGATAAGATCTTCCCTTGCAGGGCCCACGGGGAACAAGGGCAGAAGAGCCCTGAGGCCAACGGGGTGGCGTAGGCCTCTCACTGGGAGACTGGGACCAGATCTCCCCTCTCTTCCCTGCAGGGTGATTCAGTGTGCCAGCCCTCACCTGGGCCAAACTTAGCACCCCACCACCAGCTCCAAGGCAGGACAGAATGGTGGAAGAGGTGCAGGAAGGTGACCTGCTCATTCTTCTTGCGCAGGACGAAGATCACCTAGAAGCAGAGAGAAGCAGGTGGGTGGCCGAGTCAGCAGAAGCTGGAGCAGCTGGGACAGGATGGCTATTGAAAGTGCAGAGGTTCTGCCAGGGCTCTCCGGAAAAGACGGTTACTCACCTTTGTAACTGTTGTACTTCAAGATGGGTTGCTCATGTCCATTCCAATTAGGTGTGCGTGCACCACGTGCACGGCTGTCGGAGAATTTTTACCCTAGCAACACCTGGTGGGTCGGCTGTGGAGCCCCCTGGAGTGCCACCTTTATGGCGCTGGATATATACCTTGGCCGACTCATCACCCCCTCAGTTCCTTCTTGCCAGCTACTCCGACAGAGGGTTAGGAAGGCAGGTTTGGAATGGATATGAGCAACACATCTTGAAGAACAACAGTTACAAAGGTGAGTAACCGTCTTTTCTTCTTCGAGTGCTTGCTCATATCGATTCCAATTAGGTGACTCCCAAACCTTACCTGGGCAGTGGGGTCAGAGTGAAGTACTGTGGATTGTAGGATCGCTCTACCAAATGTCGCATCGTCTCTGGCCTAACGATGGCATAGCGTGAGGCAAACGTATGCACTGAAGACCAAGTAGCAGCTCTGCAGATCTCCTGGATTGGCACCTGGGCCAGGAAGGCTGCCGACGAGGCTTGAGCCCTCATGAAGTGAGCAGTGAGATGGGGGTCAGGGCCCCGGCCAGGTCATAGCAGGGACAAATACAAGATGTGATCCAGGAAGAGATCTGCTAAGAGGAGACTGGAAGACCTTCCATCAGGTCTGCTATCGCGACGAAGAGCTGCGTCGTTTTCCACTAGGAAGCAGTGTCTGGACCTAGATCGGTGTCAGGACCTGGACTGGCACCTGGACCTGGGTCTCAAGGACAATGACCGGCGTTGGGAGCGGCATCAGGACCGGGACCTACTCCTGGATGGTGACCGGCGGATGGAGCGGTGTCGAGACCGGTGCCGGGACTGCGAGTGGGGCCGGGACTTGCCCGACGGTGCCAGCGGGTGAATAAGAGCCGGTTTGCCCCTGGATGGTGCCATGTGGATAGGTGGTAGTGCCTTGGTCTGTTGAGGGGATGCCGACACAGTCATGGAAATCAGATCCCTTACCGCCGCAAAGGTATCTGGTGTAAATGGCAACTGGACCTCAACCATGCTGTTAGTTGCACCAGACTCAACAGCTCCGTCCCCAGCGCCAGAATCAACGGTGCCGAGGTCGTCACCTGTGTCCCCGGGCACTCTGCTGGGGGACGAGGTTCTGAAGGCGGATCCGGAAGAGGTAGAGGTGGGCCAGCCTTTTCCGGTGCCGCTTCTGGTCAGGTGAGAGAGAGCAGTGTCGGACTGCAGAAGTTGATTGCGGTGCCGGGGACCGCATAGTCCGAGCGCAGTACTGTTCCTGTAGCTGAAGCCGGGGCACTGCGTACCGAAGCACTTGGCACCGGGTCTTGGCACGCCGCTGGAGGCTCAGGACTAAGAGCCACCTCCATATGGAGCTGTCTCAAACGAAAGTCTTGCTCCTTCTTAGTCCGGAGGCAAAAGTTCTTGCAAATCCTGCACTTCTCCGCCTGGTGAGATTCCCCCCAGACACTTCAGGCAAGAGTTGTGGGGGGGGGTCGCTCGTTGGCATGGGCTTGGAGCAGGATCCGCAGGGTTTAAAGCCTGGAGCTTTGGGCATGAGCCCAATCAAATATGGGAAAGCGGGGAAACCCCTTTTCCCCCACTAATACAACTACTATAATAGTTGTAGTTCTAACTATAGTAAACTCTATAACAAACTATTAACAAACTGTAGGGGAACGCTAAGGAGAGTGGAGAGTAGCAAAGCCAAGCTCCACAAGACCGTCACAGGAAGTAAGAAGGAACTGAGGGGGCGCTGGGTCGGCCGGGGTATAAATCCAACGCCATGAAGGTGCCACTCCAGGGGGCTCCACAGCCGACCCACTGGAAGGTAAAAATTCTCTGACGGCACGCACACACCTAATTGGAATCGATATGAGCAAGCACTTGAAGAACCTAGAGTGACTGCAGAGGCTCCAGCAGCAGGGAGGGTCCTTCCAAAGCTCGGGTGATATGTTGGCGAGAACCCACTGCCAGAAACTTCTTGTCCTGCGTCCTAACAACATCTGATTCAGCAGCCACCAGGGATGATGGTGCCATGCTTACTGGGGCGGTGCCAATTCCCAGTAATCAGTGAATACCTGCGCAGCCATCAGGAAAGGTGGAAAAACTGCAACCTGCCCCCGCTCAGGAAGGGGAGAGCCTGGTACTGGCATGAAAGGAAGCACTCACCTCCCATGGGCTGGGCTTATTGTTTGGATGGGTCCTGGCTCCCTCTAACTCATTTCCAAAGCCCAAGAGGGGAATCTCTGGTCACTGCTCCAGGGCAATGACCTGGCATGAGGTATAGGGAAGCTCCATCACTGGCTATCAGCCAGGATGGGCAGGGACCCCACCCCATGCTCTGGGTATCCCTAAACCTCTGACTGCCAGAAGCTGGGACTAGATGACAGAGGATGGATCACTTGATAAATTGTCCTGTTCCATTCACTCTCTCTGAAGCACCTGGCACTGGCCACTGCCGGAAGACCGGATACTGGGCTAGATGAACCACTGGTCTGACCCAGTGTGGCTGTTCTCATGAAGCTCATTATTCCCAATCTCCGTATTTTTTCCACGGGCACTGCTGAGGCCCAGCACAGGGGTCTGGGCCAGGCTCATTTGGATTTGCAAACCACTCTAGGAAATTTGGAGTGCTGGGGGGGCAGAGTGGGGCCAGGGAGTGGGTGCCTGATTACCACTCCCCCAGAATCCATCACTTACCGTGTCCATCAGCTCAATGAACTTGGAGAAGACAAAAAGCCAAGCTACACGGACCATCTGCAACAAGGAGAATGCATGTGCGTCAGAGACTAGGCAATGCCCACCCAGCTCTGCCCTGGTGCAGGGTGCCCCACTGCCCTGCAGTCCAACCCTCCCAGACAGGTTCGTTTCAGGCAGCCAGCAAGGGCCAACAAATGTCGGGGTCGTGACACTTTCCTCTGTGGTTCAGTAGATGGACCCCTGGGTCTCTTCAATCCCATAATGGCACACAAACACCCATCTCTGGAAGGCACTGCCTCGTTATTCAGCTCCCGCTGCTGCTTTATAAGCCACAGGAGACACCCAGCCACCATCTTGGGCCAGAGGTCCCCAAGGCCAATGGCTACAGTAACAAGAAGGAAGCAGCTGCATGCTGCCCAGGGCCTGTGATTAAGGGCCCCATTCTGCTTGCAGCAAGAGGGGAGAACTTACCCGAAGGGCCTTGGGGTCCTGGGAAAAATCCACAGGGTCACATCTCCAGGTGTATCCCGTCAGCCAGCCTGCCATCAGGAACTGCAGCAAGGGGACACCACCAGACCAGGTTCAGCACACATCACATTCCCATGCCCACCCTCCCCCTCAGAGAGGGCAGGCCGAAGCTCCCAAAGCAGCCATGAGGGGGTGCCTCAGTCACTGGGCAGCCAGGTGCCCTCTGCCCGGCAGCTCGGATTGTCCAAGGGCAGGGACTGATGGCACAAACGCCTGGCACAGACTGCACTGCCATTGGCACCTCACCTCATAGACAATGTAGAGTGAGAGGCCCACCAGGAAGAAGTTGTAGACCACCATGAACTTCTTCAGGTCAAAGGGCTTCCTGTTCGCCATCAGCCGGGGGCCCAGGGATAGCACAAAGTAGACATAGCCCAGCAGGATCCCCATCATGAGGAAGGGCGACTGCATCAGTGGGTACTCAGCTATGCGGGGGTCTACAGGGAGAGGCACAAAGGATGCCGGTAAAGATGAAACCACCCCCCAGCCCAAGCCCCTGCTTCCCTTTGCCCGCAGTCAGGGCACTGCTCTGAGTCAGGAGACCTGGACTCTGCCACTGACCCAGAGCATGGCCCTTGGAGACCCCCTGCTCCTCCTGGGCAATCACGGTTACATGGTGCTCAGGGAGGGAGGTGGTTGGGAGCACCTGATGAACTCCAGTAATTCCTAATGCGCACCAGGCTCCATGGCAGCCACAAACCACTTTGGGTGAAGGCTCCACTCCAGGACTTCTCCCCTGCCCCTCAGATGGCATCACAATACCATGCAGGAGGCACTAAGAGCAGCAGCAGCCCAGGACACCCAAAGCAGAGCAGGAGTTCCACAGCATGGCTCAGTAATGGGGGCACCCCAAGGGCATCGGGAGCACAGAGCAGCGGTCCTGCAGCATGGCTCAGTACCAGTGTGAATCCAAGAGCTGTGGAACTGTATTCCACTGGGTGCTGTGATGGCCAGCAAGCAGGGCTAGTCCTTCAGGCAGCTCCCATGGACTCCATACATCTGAAGAAGTGAGGTTTTTTACCCACAAAAGCTTATGCCCAAATAAATCTGTTAGTCTTTAAGGTGCCACTGGACGCCTTGTTGTTTTTGCAGTTCCCATGGCACCCAGCTCCCTGGCCAGCAGCTGGGCACCGAAGGAAGATCTCACCTGTTCCCTTCATGAAGTCCCGGTACATTGTTACAATTGCTTCCATAGCAGCTGGAGTTCTGCAGAGAGTCAGGGAAGGGTCAGGTTTTCTGGGTTCAGGATCCGCAGCTGTCTGTGGTGAGCAGAGCCTGCTGATTTACCCCGAGTGCGAGCTTCACTGTAAAAAGTGAAAGTTCACCAAGTGCCACAGTAACCTACAACAATAAATGTGATGGGAAAAGGTGCACAAGGGAGATTTGTTTGAATGAATTCAGTTTGAGGCCCACTAATACGGTGCCCCTCAACCTTTCCAGACAACTGTACCCCTTTCAGGAGTCTGATGTGTCTTGCGTACCCTCAAGTTTCACCTCACTTAAAATCTACTTGCTTACAAAATCAGACATAAAAATATAGAAGTGTCACTGCACATTACTGAAAAATGCTTCTTTTCTCCTTTTTACCATATAACTAACAAATAAAATGATTGGATTGCCCTCACATTTCAGTGTATAGTAGATAGAGCAGTATAAACAAGTCATTATCTGTATGAAATTTTAATTGTACTGACTTTGATAGTGCTTTTTATGTAGCCTGTTTTGTAAAACTAGGCAAATGTCTAGGTACATTGATATGGCCCCTGGAAGACATAAGAACAGTCACACTGGGTCAGACCAAAGGTGCATCTAGCCCAGTATCCTGTCTGCCGACAGTGGCCAGTGCCAGGTGCCCCAGAGGGAATGAACAGAACAGGGAATCATCAAGTGATCCATCCTGTCGCACATTCCCAGCATCTGGAAAACAGATGTTAAGGACACCAGCCCTGCCCATCAAGACCTCTGGGGGTACCCCTGGTTGAGAACCATTGCACTAATACATCTCAAGAACTGAGTTAAAATCACGCCAGGTAACCAAGAGAAGTGTGGAACTGGAACTCAGTGGACCAAAGTTGGTGCGCTGGAAGTTAGCCCTAACCCAGGGGTTCTCAAACTGGGGGTTGGGACCCCTTAGAGGGTTGTGAGATTATAATGGGGGGGGGTGTTGCAAACTGTCAACCTCCACCCCACACACCGCTTTTCCTCCAGCATTTATAATGGTGCTAAATATATTAAAAAAAGTGTTTTTAATTTATAAAGGGGGAAATCGCACTCAGAGGCTTGCTATGTGCCAGTACAAAAAAGTTTGAGACTCACTGCCCTAACCAATGGGCAAAATAACGAGGGACGGGCTATTCCACCCACCATCCCTTCTGGAGTCCTTAAAATAAAAGGATTTTTTTGGTTTGAGGAAGGAGGGAGGGAGCAAGAAATAAAAAAGCTGCCTGACAAAACCCCTGGCTGACGGAAAAGAGGAAGACGCAAGCTTCACCATTACAGCTGCCATCCCCACTGGGGTCCCAAGAGGCATCACACCACCACTGGGTCCTCATCGTCCTGATCCTGAGTGCTATCCTGACCAGACCAGCCCAGGGAGAGAGACCCAGATCACAGCATCACCTCCACCAACTTCGGCCAGATCCCCAACGCCACCTGGGATGTAGGAATGTGTCATCCCTCTCCCATCCACCCCCCGCCCAGGTGTCCTTTTCCTTCCCCACCTTACTTCTCTCCTCATCTTTCTAATCACAGTCTGTCTCAATTTTGCAACATGGCTGTGAGCCAGTAACAAAGAGACAAACAAAAGCAATGTCCTAAACAGCCCAATGCTGGTACAAGTTTGCCAGGCCTCAGAATGGCTAATAAAGTCAAGCGCCAGGCCTGTGTTTCCCCAGCAGCAAGTGAGAGTCAACAGCAGAGACAGAATCTGCATTTTTTATCTTCACTGTTTTCTTCTCCCTTCATGGGTTTTGTCTTGTCTTTTAGAAAATGGGAACAAATGTTACCAGCAACAGCAGCTCCAGCACCACTCAGCTACCTTCTTTTCTTTTCACCAAAAAGGACTAAGATCATCAAACACCAATTTTCCCTTTTAAAAATTCTACTGCTAAAAATCCAAGGGGAAAAAAAAGGGGAGGTGGTTAAAACATAAGCCTCACTTAATGCGTGAGCTGTTTCTCCTTTTCTGTGTCTTAAATAAAGAGATTTTTAATACTGTGTTTGCCATGGGCTTATGCAGGCTGGGGGCTCTCTAGCCAAACCTCAAACCTTGTTTAAAGTTGAACAGTGTCAGGGTCGTGCTAACACCTTCCCCTGCATCATGCGGGTCCGGAGGTCACTTCCCAGGATTATCTGGGCATCTCACAGAATCACTGCAGGGGCCCCCCGAGCACTGGTGCACCTCAGTCCCCTCCATTCTCTGCCTGTGGCACACCCCAGTCTAGTTTCCTGTGGGTCTTGTTTTGGTTGCTGGGCTAGTGTGCAAGTGCTGGTGGCCCGTGATGCACAGGTCAGCCTAGATGAGCCATCAGGCCCTTCTGGCCCTACTTAGACACTGGAAGAGCCCAGCTGCAGCAGCACCCGTTCCTCCCCATCAGGCTGTTCTCAGCCTGTTTCTTGCTGCACAGCTCAGTGCCATGTGCAGGCAGGGCTCAGTGCCAGCCACACCTAACAGCTTCACTCCGTTTGCTGCAGTGGAGAAGCCTCTTGCGCCAACCCAGTTCCCAGAGCTGGGCCATCTGCACCCTCCAGCACTACCTTCCCCCTCCCCATGCAGAAGGGGCTTCTTCCCAGACCATGGCCATGCCCAATCCCTCTCACGCCTGGAGAGAGACCCCAGCCTTCCACATGGCTGCAGCCTGATTCCCTCACCCTGCCCCTTCAAGCACTCGCCCAAACCAGCTAGGGTGATCCCACCCCTTACACAACAGAGCCAGGAGGGTGCCATGGCACCCCCCCCCCCCCGCTGCTCACATACCTATCATCTGAGCAAAATGAAGTTATTCCTGCCAGGACAAGGGCAAAGAAGGGAGGGGCCACCACACACGGGCCTCAGGACATCAATGGCCACCAGAACACTGAACATAAAGCTTTGAGCTTCTGCAGGCCCCAGCCAGGGAGGGACACAGCCCCTGGGCAGCAGCACCCAAGGCAGAGGAACAGCAGGGCTGGGTGAAAGCTGCCAGCTCAGGCAACTGGACACCAGCTCACTGGTCTCCAAATCCCATGCATGGCTCCCTAGGACCTACCCCTGGCCTTGGGAGGGTGCTAGCCACACAACCCTAGCACTTCCCAGCCCACATCTCTCCTATTGGCCTCATTACGGCTCCCCTCTGGAGGGACAAGTTGAGCTCCAGGTGTGAAGCTGCTGCAGTACCGGACAGTCGTCCACACGGCTCACTCTACCAAGCACACAGCAAGCCAGGTGCTCTCCTGGAAATGGGACAGCAGGCATGGAACAGCTCTGAGGACAGCCATCTGCAGTGCCTTCCTCCACCTGCCGTGCCCTCCTCCACCTGCCCGAGGGGTGAATGGGACAGGAAGGGAGGGGAGTGTGTGCCTGGCATAGCTCTGACTGCAGGCCCAGCCCTGCCTGACTCACTCAGAGCCAGCCCAGAGAGGGAACTCCCTTGGCTCCCCTGCCAAAAGAGACACTCCACCCACCCACCTTCTACAGACAACAGCCCCCTCTCTGCAGTTTCTGGGCAGGGTAGGCCCCAGCCTCTAGCACAGTGAAGGGCCCCAGGGAAGATGCAGAGACACCCCACAGGATGGGGGATGCCAGCCCCCAGCAACCAGCCAGGGAGGACACTGGTACACAGGAGAGATGGCACTGAGCTCTCTCCTAGAGAGTCACTGCCTCGCCCACAATGGCCACCCCATGGGTGGCAGCTCCTCCCCCATAGGGCACAGTTACAGCAAGAGTGACCCCACCAGACCCCATTCCACCAATCTGTTTGGCCACTGCCCCCCTCTCAGCACCCACCACTGGTGAGCTGTCTGGGGCCAGGGGGTGGGGGGATGACATGTTAATCCTCCCCACCCCCATGGCACCTATCTGAGGGCTTGTCTCAAGCTATGAATTCTGTCCAGTGAATTGTGGAAGAGAGTTTGTCTGTCCTGGTGGGCATGGGGGAAAAGGGAGAGAAGAGAATCATAGGAAGTCATTGGAGGACGAGGGGCATTCGTGTGGTGCTAACAGGCCATTCTGTGCTCTGGACACATGTTAACACAACTCACATTAATATATTCCAAGTCCAGAAGGGACCGTTTTTGCTCTAGTCTGACCTCCTGCATCACACAGGCCAGACCCATGCCCTGTATTAATTCCTGCTTCAATTCCAACAGCTGCGCTTGAGCTAGAGCATCTCTCTTTGGAAAGCAACCAATCTTCACTGAACCGTTTCCAGGGATGGAGAACCCACCACAGCTGTACCAATGGTTAATGACTCTCATTGTTCCAGCCTGGCACGTTATTTCTAGTCCGAATTTGTCTAGCTTCAGCTTCCACCCATTGCATTGTGGTAGCCTGGTTAGCCAAACTGAAGAGCCCTCTACTATCAAACATCTGTTCCCCATGGAGGTACTTATAGATGTAATCAAATTACCCCCAGCCTGTGATATGATAAGGAGCTCAGACTCTTTAGCTTGAGTCTCTCAATATAAAGGATTGGAAAATATGGCCTTAATCTCTCTCAGGGCTCTTCTGTGAGCACTCTTCAATTTTTCCATATCCTTCTTGGCTTATGGATACCAGAACTCAACCCTGGTGTGACAACCAGCGAGAATAACCTACTCCTCAAGAGTCCCCTTTCTACATCCAAGGATTGCATTAACATAAGAACAGCCGTACCGGGTCAGACCAATGGTCCATCTAGCCCAGTATCCTGTCTACCGACAGTGGCCAATGCCAGGTGCCCCAGAGGGAGTGAACCTAACAGGCAATGATCAAGTGATCTCTCTCCTGCCATCCATCTCCATCCTCTGACGAACAGAGGCTAGGGACACCATTCTTACCCATCCTGGCTAATAGCCATTTATGGACTTAACCACCATGAATTTATCCAGTTCTCTTTTAAACACTGTTATAGTCCAGCCTTCACAACCTCCTCAGGTAAGGAGTTCCATTAGCACTTGTGACTCCCACCCCCACCCTGCCGATTTGAATTAAACACACCATTGAAGTTTAGGGGCAACATGTAAGCTATGGACCACAGAATATGCCCCCAGAAACCTTTGCAGCATCCTCTACCTAAGAGAAGTGCAGAGAATGTGAGTCAACGACCCTGAAGACACATCCATAGAGAAAGAGCTCTTTAGGATATCTTGCCTGCCAACTCAGCAATATAATCAAAGCATTATTGCTATCACCCTCACACATCTCTTCACTCCTATGCCTTCGGCCCCTGCAGATTCAGGGCAGTGCCTGTGCTCCAAAGTCAGAGGGTACTGAGAAGCAGATGCACTGCCCAAACTCCCTGCAAGCCTGGGAAACCTGCCCAGCCTACAGAGCCAGGATGCCTGGATTAAGGGAGAGGTTCACCCAGCTGACCATGGGAATGAAGTCACTCTAAACATCAGCCAGCACTGCTGGCACCAGGATGACAGGGGACTACCCAATGCCACCAGCCAGTCAGTGCCAGAGCTGGAAATAGAGCCCAGGAGCCCCAGCTCATGCCCGGTGCTGAGACCACATGGTTGCTCTTCTTTCTGTGTGCTCCAGAAAGGGAGCTGGAGAGCCAGCAACTGGTTGGCACAGGGCTGGAGTACCATGGAGGCCCCAGCCAGATGACTGAAAGGGCTGGCTCCTGTGCCTCTCATCATGCTTGTCAGGAAGCAGGAGCTGGAGAACCATGTGGTGATGCCCAGGGAGGAGACCCCCCCACCCCACCCCACCCGCCCTGCAGACAAGGCCACTGCAGGAGTAGAGTATGCACAAAGGCCTTTCTGACAACAGCAGAAACCACAAGAGTATTGTGCATGGGAGCCCATCCACCTGGACTGCTGAGCATACATCCAGAGGGGCTGGAAGGGCCAGGCTCAGCACGCCTAGAGGGCACAGTGCTGGGTTTCCCGCAAGCCCATTCCTTGCTGCAGAGGCTGTAATTCCATTCAGTTGCCACCAATGCTTTCTAGCCTCTCAGCTGCAGAGAAAACTCTCAACCATGAGCTTCATAACTGCTGCTCCAGGGGGTGAGCTGCCCCCGGTCATCAACACTGAAGACTAATGGCAGCAATTTAAATGGCAGCCTGACGGATGCTCCTGCAGAAACTATCTGATGTGCTCACCCAGATATCGGACTGGGGGGAGGCAGCTAGCTAAAGCAGGGAAAGGGAAGCATGCCTCCTCCCCAGCACCAGATGCCTTGGCTGGATCTGGCTGCCTATCTCCTTCTGCAATGCCAAAAGCCCCAGCCATCACATGCAGCCACTAACACTCTGGCACCCCAAGAGACCCCCATCCATATGGAACTGCTGAACACTGAGCACCAGCAAGCCAAAGCCACAGGGTCTTGTGCAGAGCTGTCCATAAAAGGAGGTATCCTGCAGCTTCCTCAGAAGCACCTGGTACTGGCCAGACAGACAGGGCTGGATGGCCCATCGGCCCCACCTTGCCTAGGAGAGCCCATGTCCCGAAGGGCCCCACTGGTCTCAGTGCAGGCCCCAATGGGACAGGTGTGCACATCACCCCACCAGCACCAAGCAGTCCCTGTGCAGGTGGCCAGCAGATAGAGGTAAGCCCACCTCTGGCTCTGCTTATTTGGCACTGATGCAACTGCTGCTGGGATGCAGTGTCCAGTGCCGACACCCAAAACTGAAGACGGGTGTTGACAAATTGGAGAGGGTTCAGAGAAGAGACAAGAATGATTAAAGGATTAGAAAACCTGCCTCTGCTGCAGGTGAGCCAAACCTATCAGCAGGGAGGGGGTGCAGAGAAGGACCTGGCAGCTCACAGGAGGTGGTGGCGGCGGTGGCGAACCACACAGTTCCCTCTCCCAGCATGAGGGCTGGGACCATGCTGGAGAGTGTGCGCGCAGCACTCACCTCTCCATAAAACTCACTAGTGCCCAGCTCAAATGGGGCCCTTCCCCAGCCACAAGGGTGCCATCGCCTGGCTCAGGGCAGGCTTGTTTGGGAGGTTACATTAGCAGCAGTCTGGTCTCAGATTTCCTACTGGTGGAGTTCCAACCCCACCAATCAGTGACTGACCCCTCCTCATACTGGGGAGACCAGCTAGCAGCCACTGTCCTGCTTCGCAACTCCTACAGGACCATCCCTCCTCCATGGGGACATGGAGCCAGAAGGGCCAGCAACAGACCTTCTGAAGCAAATGGAGACAACAGGTCTCCAAATATCCCAGGGTCTCAGGCACTGCCGGCCCGGCCCCCAGAGTAAGCCCAGCACAAAGCTCAAAAGGCCTCACACCACATTTCCTACCACCCCAGAGATCAGCAGGGCATCTCTTCCCCTGAGCCGTGCTGAGAATGCACACCATTCATGAGTCACTGCCCTGAGGAGGAGTGCTGTAGCACCTGGTGCCAGCCCCGAGATAAGGCAGAGTGTCACACACACGCACACAGAGCTGGCTGAGCAGGGACAGAGATTCTGCTGCCTAGGAAGAGCAATGCACTGAAAACACCCAAGTGCTTTACAATGGTAGGAGCAGCTGCCAGCAGGAGTCAGTTCTACAGTTGGAGAATCTAGACCCCATGAGGCTGCAGGTGGCAGCCAGGAGACAGGGATGCTGTCAAGGGCCAGGACTTCCCCTTGTTCCCCCTCACCTTACACCCCCACTTTGAAGGGCAGGCTGCTCTACCTCAGCTGACCTTGCCCCCTCCATTCCAGGCTTGCGAGCCCTGCTCCCTCCACCCCTCTCTGCCAGCATTATAAATAGGGCCTTGAAGGGGTGGGAATTGATTTCTTACTTCCCCCACTCCCCAATTAACTCCACCGAAACACTGCACCAGGGCAGCCTGATTGGAACAGTCACAGACCTGTCACTATGGGCAGATCTGCACTTAATGCTCCTACACAGACAGGAGAGCTTCTCCCAAAAATGCAGGTACTCCACCTCCCCAAGAACTATGTTGAGGGGGAAGCCCTCCCCTCAACAGAGCACTGTCTATACTGGGCGACACAGGTACACAGACATAAGTTGCTAATGTAGATCAAGCCTAGGCAAAGCATCAGAGAGAGGGAGGGGCCCATAAGCGGGAATGCTGACAGCACACAGATCGCAGTGATGGGCCCTTTAGGAATACCCAGCAGAGGGCAACAGGAGATTAGACAGGGGGTTGCACTATGGTATGGCAGCAGTAGAGGCGGATGTGGTTAAGAGCTACAAAGGCAGAGGCCTCATGTCCCAGCCGGGAGGGGAAGATCAACACCTGGATACTACACATCAGAATGGTATGCACAGCACTGGTGCGACTGCACTTGAGGTAGTGCACTACACTCCAGGCACCTCAGTACTGGAGAGGCTGAGGAGCTGGAGGGAAGTCAGAGACTGACTTAGTACATGGCAAACAGCCATGGCCGATGATTAGGTCACTCGCAGAAGCAGCCATGGGATGCCGCCCAAGCACTTCTAGGAAGATGAGGGAGTGAATAAGCAAGGGCCAAGCAGTACCATCATGCTGCGGATACGCTATGTTCAAAGTTGCCAGGCTGAGTATTATGGGACAGCCAAGCCCATCTCTTCCCCCAGTATGGTCAGGGCAAAATCTCACTCAATGTCTGCCCCTTAGAGAGTTGAAGCAACAGACCAAAGTGAGGAAAAAAAAGCACTGAATTCAGGATTGTTCCCTATAGCCCCAGCGGCACGTGGCACACGAGGAAATTTCTAACTCTCAGAAAGGCAGGAAGCAGACAAGGACTCCACCATCCGATCAGGCTGCCTGACGTGTCTGTCCAAGGAGTAGACCATCCGGCAGTCTCATTTCCTGACAAAATTAAACTGCAACCCAGAGGTGCTTAGACCTGGTGCCTCCCAGAGTAGCTATGAAGATGCCATGCAAACAACTCAGCAGTCTCCTGTACCCAGCAGAAAATTCCAACATCATGGCACCAGCCTCTTGGATTCAAGCCTGGCAGAACCAGTTCAGCAGCTTTAAAATAGGGGAAAGGTGAGCTTTCCCTTCCTACCATTTGATTCCACATGCCTGGTGCAGGCTTGCAAGTCAGAAAAAGACTGAAGAGTTCTGCTGGACCAGAATACTCAAACACCAAGGTCAGTGCACTCCCGGAGAGTTCCCTAAACAGATCTCTGAAGGAGAACACCCTCAACCCAACAGATTCCTATGTCACAGTTCTGTGACCCAAACTATGCAGCCTGTCTAGGCAAGCAGCCACCCCAGGTCTCCTTCTTACCGACAGGCAGAGTGGCTTTAGAACCCAAGTATGCTAGGCTAGCTTGGGGCTGGTGGCCTCACACCAGCGAACTGATTGCATGCTCTGCATCCATTCCTCCAGTGCACTGGATTTCAAAAGTGTACGAGGCACAAGTGTTAACAGGGAGTGTTTAATAAATTCCATACGGGTAGGGAGGGTCTGGGATTCCAAAAAACACAACTGACAGCCCCTCTGCTAAGAGGAAGGGACCTGTGCAGTTACAGCACAGGCCTGGAGTCTGTTAGTCCGGAATCTATTCCTGACTCTACTGCAGAATCACCAAGTGACATTAGGCAAGTCACTTCCCATCTCTGCAAGTCAGTTTCCCCATTTGTGAAGAGGGGTGTGTTTCAATACCACTTCCTTGCCTTTCAAGGACTTGGACAGGCTGCAGCAATGTTTGTAAAGCCCTTCAAGGACCTTGAATTAAATCTTAGAAAAGGTGGGGGTGGGGAAGAGAGCAGAAGCAAGTCTCAGAACCCAGGTCCACTTGTTCATCCTTGCAAGGTTTGTGCTATGGGGATAAAAATAGCAGCATAGGCACTCCTGCTTGGGCTGGAGCCTGGGCTCTGAGATTGTGTGTATGCAGGGTGGGGAGAAATCATACACAGAGGCCAGGTCTCAGAGCCTGGGTGGGAACATCTGCATTGCTATTTTTATCCCTGTAGCTTGAGCCCTGCAAGCCCAAATCAGTTGACCCAGGCTCTGAGACTCGCTGTCACGGGTCTTTTTTGGCAGTGTAGACGTACCCTTCAATTCTCGTTGCCTCACAACAGTAAGAGTATCAGTAAAGAACAGCTGCACTAATACCATCTGAACACAGCCTGCACGAGCAGCAGAGCGCCACAGGATCAGAAACGGGCAAAGGTAACAAAGGGAGCAGCAACCAGAGAGGCTTGGGCAGAGCATCTGGAGCAGGAAGGGATGAGATGAGCGATATCCGAGCAAGAGCTCTTCCTGCCCTGAGCTGCCTGCAGCCTATGGCCAGTGTGGAAACTCCAACACCGTGCCAGTAATCAACAACAATTGTGGGGGCAGGAGATTAGACCGCACAGCCACAGGCAGCCCAGCCCAATGATGATTAAGGAGGTGGAACCCAGCAGCTCTATACAAATATCTAAAGAGTGGAGAGGCCAAGGCAGAGCAGAACTAGCTGGGGCAGAAGTGGGAGAGTGTGTGGAGGAACAGTGTTACAACAAGGAAGGGAAGAGTGAAGTTAAGTCCCAAGGGGAACAGCTTCCTGACAGGCACATGGGTTAGGCTGACAGCCTTCCAGAGGCAGAGCCGGAAGTCCCATTCCCTGGGCCAAAGCCCCAGAGGGGCCCACTACTTGGTGAGAGCAGACAGGGCTTCACCAGCACCCACCTTGGTTATTTGAAACACACAAGAGTGCAAATTCCATGCTGCAAGGCTTCAATTTGATTGCTGGGACAGGGCCTGTAGTTACCAGTTATTACTCCACTCTCTCGCCCTAGCTAGGCCTTGGCTGCAGCATCACACAGACAGGGACTGAACAGAGAGCTTGGAGAAGGGCACAGGCACACTAAAAGGTTTGGAAAGCAAGAACCAGGAGAAAGACTTTGAGGGCTCTAACGACTGAAACCCCACCCTGGGGTCAGCCCTGGCTACCCAAGAGATGACTCTCCCTTTGCAAGTACAACCTCCCCTGAGAGCTACCACCCAGCAGAATGCGGCTATCAGCCAGCAAAGGAAGCATGGAGAGGGGAGAGAAAGAAAGTTTACCTAGGAGCCAGAACTAGGCTATGGAATGCACTTCTGCAACATCTGAGACTCCAGGCCCCACACCCTGCTCTGAGAGGTGACTTCCCCTCAGCCAGCCTCTCTCTCTCCCACACCCTTTATGTAGGACAAAGGGTATTTGGTGTTGATAACACTCGGCAGGGGCTCCAATCCTATGGGGAAATCGCATGTCCTAATAAACCCAAGGCACCGAACATCTTCACCCAGGATCTCCAGCCCCCACCTCAACAATGGAGAGGCTAGTATCAGAGGGGGAGCCGTGTTAGTCTGGATCTGTAAAAGCAGCAAGGAATCCTGTGGCACCTTATAGACTAACAAATGTATTGGAGCATGAGCTTTCGTGGGTGAATACCCACTTCGTCGGATGCACCCACGAAAGCTCATGCTCCAATACGTCTGTTAGTTTATAAGGTGCCACAGGACTCTTTGCTGTTTTCAATGGAGAGACTGACAGCACAAGACCACAGAGGCAGAGCTGGGATCAGCACCCAGGCTGACCCTGTGCAACAAGGACGGGAAAGGCCTGTCCTCTCTGCAGCCCCACTCTTTCCATTGATCACGAGAGAAAAGCATGATCCAGAGTAACCTTTGGATCTGATGCCCATGGGGATGCACCAATCAACCCAGAGCCTGACTGCAGATTCCAAGGGGCCCCAGGCAGAGCCTGGGAGACTCTGGCTGACCTTCATATCACAGGCTGGGATGAGATAAGCTATCCCAACTGTCCTATAGGCAACAACCAGGACCATGGACTAAGTGATGCTATAACACAGGGAGCGAGCTAGCTGACCATACCTGGCATCAAAGCAAGGTAGTTTCCTACAGCAGGCTCTTGGGTTTCACTCCCAGTAAACAGCTGCCCACCCTGATCCATTCTGGGGGTTACCGGAGTGAATTTACTCCCATAATGATCCCTGCACAGGGCACAGGATAGGAAATGAAGACCCCATGAGATCCCCTGTCCCCAAGCATGTCCACAAACTCTCTAGCCCCCACTCCTCCACTGGAGCTAGAGAATGCTCCAAGAAGGCAGGAGAGTATAGTACCCAAACTGGATACTGCTGTTATCAGAAAGTGACAGCTTCCCCAGCGCTCTGGACCAGCAGGGATGACTGCATTCCCAGAGCCTAGCATCTCTGCTCTTCCCGGCATGGAGAAGTTCTTGTCTTTAGGGACCGGCTCCTTTCCAGAGGCATCTCAACCTGCTCCACCCGTCTAACAGGAAAGGGCAAGACATTCCAGCCAGAGAGCTCCCTCTGCCCCAACAGCTGTGCAGTGGCAAGGCACCATCTAATCCAATATGTGCAGGTTTCTTCCAGAGCCTCTGAGGGTTTATGCTCCTCTTGGCCCTGGAGCACTCGGGAAGAGCAGAGCACAGAACAACATTCATCCCTCCCCAATCTCTGCAGGAGGATCAGTGCCTGTACCTGCCCTGCTCAGTCTGTATGCAGGCCAGGTACGGGGAGAGAACGCTCTCTCCCTGCTATTACTCTGTGGGGCAAATAGGAGGTCCCCCGGAATCCAGACCAACATGGGGGGGAAGGAGGAGGCAATGAAACCTGAAAGAGACCCTGGGCCTCTCCCCAACTCACACAGCACCAGGAAGACAGACTCAGCATGGCTCAGAGATTCAGAAAGCACTGGGCTTGCTACCCACTCCCACACAAACAAACAAGTTGTCCTACCTGCTCTGGAGTGAGTGGGGAATTAGGTCTTGTGCTTCCTCCCACACAACTCTCTGCCCTAGGGGACCATCTAGTTCACATACCTCGAGGCATTACTCCTCCCTTCATTCCCCCTGAAACTGCACAGATCAGAACCCAGCAGAGGCCTGGCTTGTGTGTGGCAGGGCCTGGCAGCTCCACACCTGTGGTGTGGTAGAGAGAGCAGCATGCAGCAGCTTGGAGCCAGCATGTTACCCTCAGGGCTGGGCACTGTCACTGGAACAAAGAATTGCAGGTTGACCGGTATGCACTAACCTCTAAGCCAGGGGAAGTCAATAGGGGGACTGAGGGCCAAATCCAAATGCTTGAGCAGACCCCAAAATCTTATTTACTTATTATCATCATGGAGGGAAGAGAAGAGAATGATTTTTTTCCTCTGGAGTATGAACCTTGACTATATGTTGACCAAGAACCTTAACAAAAAAAAATAGACTAACCCTGCTCTAGGGGCGTGTCTACACTGCAGCAGGCAGCAAGCCTCCCAGCCCAGGCAGACAGACTCACTCTAGCATGCTAAGAATGGCTGTATGGACACTGCACCTTGGGCAGCGCTTTCACTACAAACTTACGTTGACCTAGTTCCATTGCCCAGGGAGTAGGAAAAATGCATTCTCCTGAGTGACATAGTTAAGCCAACCTAAGCCTCAGTGTAGACACTGCTAAATTGACTTTTCTTTATCAACCTAGCTGCCAGCTCCTGAAGAAGTGGATTTACTGCAGAGATGGATAACCCCTTCCGTTGCTGTAGTTAAGTGTCTACACTGCAGTACTGCAGCATTTCCAGTGTAGACACTCCCATAGGCTAGCCACCCGAGCTCAAGACCGTACAACTGCCCAGGCTTGAGCTCGGATGGCTAGCCTGACTCACTGCCAGAGCCACAATGTCCACACAGCTATTTTTAGCATGCTACCTTGAGCCCCTCTAGCACCCGCCTGCCTACCCAGGCTCATGAGACAGCACCCAGCAGTGTCACTCAAGTCCCTAGCCACTAGGCAGGCTGTTTGATTCAGGGAGCCCTCTATCCCTGGGTAGCTGTTTAGCAGGTCTTGCTGGAAGGTCAGCCCAGCCTGGAATCTGCCCTGCCCACATTCTGCAAGGTGGGGAGAGGGTCCAGCCCAGAGCCTGTAACCCACAGCAGCAGGATACATGCCTGCCATTCACACAATGCTTGTTGCCCTTCAGGCCTGGGGCAGAGACCTTCCCAAGGAGACTCTCCTCAGCTCCCATGCTATCAGCCCAGTCTGCCTACCACTCCTGCAGCCACTTGCCTCTCTCATTTCACCCCTCTCCACCACAGCCACTTCTTCACCAGGCTCGTGCCTCCAGTATCTCTGAATTCTCCCATTTCCCTAGTTACTAAGGTACCCAAAACAAAGCAAGTCATCCCAGGGGCAGCTGCACAGAGCATTCCAGAGAGACTGCCACTCCTGCTGCAGCAGGCGTAAGCCCAGGTGCACACACAAGAACTGCCCACCATCTCCACAATGCCTCTGTGCATAGCCCCATTTCACCCACCACACACGCCGACTACATCCCTAAGGAAAGGTTCTAAAAAAAGGCAACCACATGTGGAGGGGGAAGAGGCGGGACAGTAAGCTGCTGAGTCACCCCCAGTCCCGCCCAGGAGTGGGGGCTGACAGCTACTGAATTATATGGTCCAGGAGATTAGAAATTCCTCTACCTCCTCCCTACACAAGGAGCAGCACAGATCCCCTATGCATGATAACCCCACAAGCCTCACATGAGTCTGGCACTGGCATCCCAGTGCTAGTGCTGCACCCTCCCAAAAGCCTCCTTCCCACAGATGTTCCAGAAAGAGACCCACACACAGGCCATGCACCTACGCGAGCTGGAACTCATGAAAGCCAATGTTTTATTACAGGCAGCGCACAAGGCCTGGCACTGCCATCCAGCACAGGGAGGGGAGGAGGAATCTCTCAATGGGACATTGATGCAGTGGCCTGGAAGGGAGAAGGAGCTCTCATGCTACAAAGCAGTCAGCCAATCACAAGAGTCAGACTGCCTTTGCCCTGCAATGCAGAGGTCTGAGCATGGCAACTGCTGCAGGCTCAGCTGCAAAGGGACAGCATGCTGCCCTGCTGCAAGAGGTGGGCAATGTCACATGTGACTGTTCCCAACTGAAGATCTGACCTTCTGTGCCCCCAAACAACTCCCCTCAGCCACCTATCAACCTGGGTCCAGGGGCCTTATTTACACAGCACATCCAGCTTCCCTCCAGCTTTGGCTTCAGAGTGCAGGAGGCATGAATTTGAAAACAAGAGGAGAGGGGCACTGCTGATGCAGCCCCAGCTGAATTTTACCTTTTCTCCAATCAAAGATGCCTCTCTCAGGAACAGGCCCCTGAATTCTTCTCCGGGTCACAGATGTGTTGCTAGCTGTAATGAGACAGAAACTCCCTTAGAACTGAGGCACTCACTGAGGGAGGGGAAAACAGTAGCAACTGTTGGGGTCAGGGAGAATGGTCCAGCACAGAGCTGGGGTGGCACTAGGGAAGAGCTTCAGTAGCCCAGGTGAGAGATGATGCAGGCAGAGAGAGGTGCTCAGAAGGGTAGAGCCATCAGGTTTGTGACAAGGCTGCCAAGGTAGGACAGTGTATATGAGATGGGAGACAAGAGTAAAGGTCAGAGTGGAGGATTGGGAGTAGCAGAGACAAGCAAGGGTGTGAATGCAGAGGAAGAACAAGATGGCACTGGGCTCCTTTGCCTTGGAGAGATCACAGGACAAACCCGAAGAGGAACCTGTGTCACCCACTTGACATTTGCAGCTCCTATTGTTTGAGTACCTGGGCTGAGGCAAGCAGGAGGGGCAAGGTGTGTGCCTGGAGACTGAAATGACACCCAGCTCATGCCTGGGACCTACACGTTTTCACCCTATAGGCTGGAGTCACAGAAGGCTGCACCTGGTAAGGGGCGCTGGACAGAACTCAATCTGCGGCTGGGATAGGTGGTGAAGCTTTCTGCACAAGGGGAACATGTATGGGCAGTCCCTGCACTAAGTGGGAGCACACAATTGAGTCAGGCCAGCTTAGCCACACAGCCAGAGGTAAAGAGCCACCCCCTCCCCAACGTATTGCCACTATCTAGGAAACCCACAGCAACAACTTCTCCCTAGCTTAGCCAGCTGCCAGAGGCCAAAGCCAGCCAGCACCCCTTTCTGCAGGGACTCAGGATCGTCCCTCCTGGCCTCCAACCCTACCCGCTCCCGGCGGCTCACCCAGCACTCCTGGCCGGAGCCATTCAGCGGTTCACCCAGGCTGCGCTCTCCCAGGACCCCAGTACTCCCCCCAGGGTGGGCACCCGAGCGTGAGCGCTACGGGGCCCTGCTCCCCCCAGCCCGAGCCCCAGCGCCCGGCTGCAGTACCCGCCTCTGCGGACACCCAGGGAAGCGCGGGGCCCGGAGCTCACCTGGGCCGGGCCCACGGGAGAACAGCCGGCTCCGGCTCCGTCCCCTCCCGCACCGGCCGCGCTCAGAGCCAGGGCTCCGGCGGCCGCGGCCCTTGTGTCCCGGGAAGGGCCGGCAGCGGGGCCATGAGACACCGACCCCGAGCTCGGGCCGGGCCCCGCGGCCCGCCTGCGGGGAGAGGGAGGGGCCGGGGCCGGGCACAGGCACGGGACAGACCGACCCGGCCCAGGCCCCGCGGCGCGACCCGCCCTACGCGGCCCCCGAGTCCCCGGCCAGCGCCCCACTCACCGGGCCGCGGAGCCGCGCCGGCCTGCCCCGCCTCGCCTCCCCGCCGGCTGCAGTGAGCGAGCGAGCGAGCGGCGGGCGGGGCGCCCCCGGCGCTGGGCGGCCCGACTCGGCTCCGGGCACCGCCACGGGAGGGGGCGCCCGGGCCAATCACAGCGGCGGCCCCGCCCCGGGCGCAGAAGGAGGCGGGGTGGGGGCAGGGGCTGTTAGGGGCAGGGGCTGAGGGGCAGCCTGTGGGGGGAGGGGGCTGTGAGGGGAGGGGCGGGGCTCTGAGGGGGCAGGGGGCTGTCAGGGAGGGGGCTGTGAAAGCAGGGGAGGGGCAGGGCTCTGAGGGGGCAGGGGGCTGTCAGGGAGGGGGCAGGGGGCTGTCGGGGAGGGGGCTGTGAGAGCAGGGGAGGGGCGGGGCTCTGAGGGGGCAGGGGAGGGGGCTCTGAGGGGGCAGGGCTGTGAGAGCAGGGGGAAGGGCAGGGCTCTGAAGGGGCACGGGCTGTCAGGGCTCAGAGGGCTGTCAGGGAGGGAGGCAGGGGAGAGGGTTTGAGGGGGCAGGGCTGTGAGGGGGCAGGGGGCTGTCAGGGAGGGGGCAGGGGGAGGAGAGTGAGAGAGCAGGGGAGGGGCGGGGCTGTCAGGGAGGGGGCAGGGGGCTGTCAGGGAGGGGGCTGTGAGAGCAGGGGACAGGCGGGGCTCTGAGGGGGCAGGGGGCTGTCAGGGAGGGGGCTGTGAGAGCAGGGGAGGGGAGGGGCTCTGAGGGGGCAGGGGGCTGTCAGGGAGGGGGCAGGGGAGAGGGCTCTGAGGGGGCAGGGGGCTGCCAGGGAGGGGGCTGTGAGAGCAGGGGAGGGGCGGGGCTCTGAGGGGGCAGGGGGCTGTCAGGGAGGGGGAGGGCTCTGAGGGGGCAGGGGGCTGTCGGGGAGGGGGCTGTGAGAGCAGGGGAGGGGCGGGGCTCTGAGGGGGCAGGGGGCTGCCAGGGAGGGGGCAGGGGAGAGGGCTCTGAGGGGGCAGGGGGCTGTGAGAGCAGGGGAGGGGCGGGGCTCTGAGGGGGCAGGGGGCTGTCAGGGAGGGGGCAGGGGAGAGGGTCCTGAGGGGGCAGGGCTCTGAAGGGGCACGGGCTGTCAGGGCTCAGAGGGCTGTCGGGGGAGAGGGGAAGGATGGGAATGGGCAGGATACATCAGGCAGCAGGTGGAAACGGGCTGGGAGCCTCCCCCAGCTCAGGTGGAGGAGGGCCCTGTGGGAAGAGGCACAGCTGCCTTCCCAGCCTCCATGCAGCACAGGCCACTTCTGCCCCCTCCTTTGGTTGTGGCTTCTGTTGCTGTCACTCTCATGCCCCTCTCTTGTGGGGCAGGACCCCCCTTCCCAGTAGTCAGTTATTCCTGGGGTCCTGGCAGGCCACAGGACTGAGCTCTCTAGGGAGGCTTCAGGTCCCATCCTGGCTCTTGCACTCTATGTATCAAAATGCGTATTGTGCCCTGCCCCATCTACCAGCTTTGCTGAAGGGGAAGTGCCAGCTTTCATAAGCCCCCCTCCCCATGGCCCCCAACACACCCAAGGGTTTCAAGTGGAACTGGCTTCTCACATAGGGACAACTTTCCAGATAACAAGGGGCTGCTAGTGCTGCTTGCTAGAGGGTGCATGCTCTGTCCCGGGAGGGTAGCATAAATATTTAATTCTCAGGGCACCACCTCCAGGCTAATCTGAAAGATCTTCTCAGGCCAAACACTCCCCATCCTCCATTCTGTCTCACATACCATCCCATGACATTGCATCAGTATGATGCACTGTTGCCAAAGTCAGTTAAGAGCCACAAACTCCACAATCAACAGCAAAGTTACAGTTCAAATCAGAGATGGGAGAATACAAAGGTTCAGAGTTCAGACAGATATCCATAAAGAGATGCTTGCATGACTCTGTGGAGGCTTCTAATGCTTCCTGTGACCCTCCCTTTAAAGGGCTTGGCTACACTTGCAGGTGTGCAGTGCTGGGAGTTACAGCTGTCTTCGTACAGCTGTGTAGGGAAAGCACTGCAGTGTGGCCACACTGAGAGCTACCAGCGCTGCAGTGTGGCCACATTTGCAGCGGTGTTGGGAGTGGTGCATTATGGGCAGCTATCCCAGCGTTCAAGTGGCTGTAATGTGCTTTTCAAAAGAGGGGGGTGGGGTGGAGTGTGACAGGGAACGTGGGGGAGAGAGAGAGAGAGGGGATTTTTGGAGCCGACACTGCGTCAGCTCCCTGCCTTGCAAATTCTGACCACTTCCTGGACCCCTCATTCAGCCTGCAGACCGGATAAGCAGCTGCTCCAATGGACTCCCTTTCCTGCCCCCCTCGTGCTGTTTCTCTCCTCAAGCAAACACTAGGCTGTGGACATTCATCCCCCTGCCTGCCTCATTCACAGAAAACAGGAGCTGTGTTTGTTTTTTAAATAAGCAGCTCCGGGAGCCCCGAGTTCACAACAAAACAAAGAGTTCTTTAGTTAAAAGCATTATGGGAAAATTCTGCTGGAGGCCAATTACAGCGCTTTTGGTGGCCACACTTGCGGAGCAGCGCTGCATCACCAGCGCTGCAATAGTTATACACGAGGCAGAGCAGAAGTACAGCCAGCGCTGCATGTGCCTTGCAAGTGTGGACGGTGTGTAAGTTGCAGCGCTGTAAACCCACCACCAGCGCTGCAACTCTCCAGTGTAGCCAAGCCCTCAGGTAGGCCTTGATTTCTACTCCTTGTCTCCTCAGCAGCACCAGATACTACAATGACTGGAGCCAAATTGATTGCTTACATTAGAGCCTCTTAGAGTAGTGGTTCTCAAGCGTTTGTACTGGTCACCCCTTTCACATAGCAAGCCTCTGTGTGTGATTTCCCCCTTAATATGTTAAAAAGTGTTTTAAATTTATAACACCATTATAAACGCTGGAGGCAAAGCAGGATTTGGGGTGGAGGCTGACAGCTCACGATCCCCCATGTAATAACCTCGTGACCCCCTGAGGATCCCTACCCCCAGTTTGAGAACCCCTGTCTTAGAGGGATGGGAAAGTTTAGGCACCGCCAAGCCAATATTTAATGGGAAGTCAAAATTTTGATAGCAGAGACCACGAGTGTGATATGGTAACAAAAGCAAATTGACTGCAATGTTCCAGTGTGGTACTAGGAGGTGCAATGCTGCAGGAGTAGGGTGGGGACTCATCAGGGGACCCTCTCCCCGCAACGCATTGTCTAGACTAATATTTAAAAGCGTGATGCTAGCCAACATTACAAATGCCAACCAGGACAGCACATGTTACAGGCAGTGTGCCATGCCTACACTAGTCCTGAGCACTGGTTGGTAACATATGCATACATCAAGCTTTTAAATCCTCATCTAGAGAAGGCCTCAATGAGTCCAGATCCCTGTGTCTTGGCCTTGGGCTCCTGAAACTGCCATCTTCCCAGTGATACTTCAGGAGCTTTATTTAGTCAGATTTTTTTGAGGCCAGAGGGAACCATTAGTTCATCTATGCAATTTGGCACCTGTTGACTCAGGCTGCAGGTCTCTTTAATTGGGCTGTAGACACTCTGGGTCAGGCTCCAGCCTGAACTCTGGAACCCTCTCACCTCACATGGTTCTAGTGCCCAGGCTCCAGCCTAAGCCCAGAAACCTACACTGCAATTAAACAGCCCCACAGCCCAGTGAGCCCAAGTCAGCTGGCATGGCCCAGCTGGGGGGTTTAATTACAGTGTAGACATACCACCAGTCTGATCTCCTGTCTATCACAGGCTAAACAATTTTATTAATTTACCCCGGTATTGCGACCAATAGTTTGTGCTTGACTAAAGCACCTCTTCCAGAAAGGCCTCCACTTCCTTGGGAGTTTGTTCTAGAAGTAGATCACCCTCAGTGGGAAATATTTGTGCCTAATTTCTAATTTGATGGTCTGGCTTCAGCTTCCAGCCATTGATCCTCCCATGCCTTTCTCCATTAGATTAGAGAGCCTTTTAGTGCCTGCTGTTTTCTTCCTATGAAGGTACTTACTTGCTAATCAAGTCACCTCTTGATTTTTTTTTTAATCAAACAACTAAACAGATTGGAGTTCTTTAAGACTCTCTCACTTCTAAGGCATTTTCTCCAGCCCTCCAATCCCTGGTGTGGCTCTTCTCTGCACCCTCTCCAATCTTTCACCATTGTTTTTATAGAAAGAGCTTGGAATTGGATCTAGGTGTTTTTGTCAAATATTTAAAAATGATAAATCTAAATTTCATCTCAACCCCCATAGCAAGAGACAGCCAGACAAGAAAAACAGAAGGGGTACCTCCCCATGCCATCTCCAAAGGGCCTGGATGGCCTTTACAGGACACACTACAATGAACAGAACTGAGATATTTGGGGTGGGGGGGAATGAATTCCAGGGCAGAAGGGCCCTCAGAGAACACTCACTCCAGCATCCTCCATTTAAAACAGAGGCAGCTCAGCTTGAGCCTCTACACAGACATAGACACTTGTGAACACGAAGGCTATGTCTATGCTACAGACCTTACAGCAGCACAACTACACCCTACAATGGCACAGCTGCAGCAGTCTCCTGTGTAGCCGATCTATGCCAATGGAAGAGCGCTCTCCTGCCAGCATAATTAAACCGCCCCCAATGAGTGGCAGTAGCTATATCCGCAGGAGAGCGTCTCCCACTGACATGGCACTGTGCGCACCAGTGCTTTTGTCGGTGAAACTTGTGTCAGTCAGGGGTGTGATTTTTTTTTCCACACCCTGAGCAACATAAGTTATACTAACGAAAGTGCTAGTGTAGACAGCCTGAGAATCCCATAACACCTTTCACAAGTGCAGGGATGTTTGCTGCAGGCTCTCAGACATCTCCCAGTGTGAGGTCCTCCACCTTCCTGCAGGTTAACTGGGACACCATCCTCACCTTCCTGCCCTGAGTTTGGCAAGGGGAGGGATCCCCATGCTGTGCAGAGTGCTACGGACTGCAAGTGTAAGGTGTTAGTGTTACTACAGCGCTGTAAAGGAAGAGGGAGGGGAAGAGATTGTCTCAGATGTTACAAGCCCCACTCCCAAGCTGCGGCAGCACTTGGAAGTGAGGGAATGGGGGAGAGCGCTAGCTTAGCTCCCCAGAGAGCCACACTCTGAGGATACACTAAGAATCTTTGAATCTTTTTCCTCTGTCCAGTTGCTCCTCACCTCGCATCTCAGCTACCCACCCCAATCAAAACACTGCTGCCAAAAAATCAGTTTCCAGGCACATCACTTCAGTGTGTCACAATTCTGTCTTCCCCTTCCCACTCCCTCTATAAGTCCCTCCACTGGCTTCCACTCCCCCTAGTTGGGGTTGGTCCTGCTTTGAGCAGGGGGTTGGACTAGATGACCTCCTGAGGTCTCTTCCAACCCTAATATTCTATGATTCCTTATTTCCTCAGACACAAGCATCTCATCCTCACCTTTAATACTCCTCATGACCCATCTCTGCCCCACTTATTGCATCTATCATCTTACTGCATCATTGCCTCCTGCCTCTGCTCTGAAAATGTCCATCCTTCACTGTCTCACACAAGCATATCCCTCCCCACTTTTTCACAGCTGCCTCTGGCACAAACTCTGTAGAGTCATCTTTGTCAAGAGGCCTCCCGGCCTCAAAGCTGATAGCAGATACTTGTTGCAGCAGGCACACAGCTAACCTATGCATAAGCTTGCTCTGATTATTGGTCCCATTTCTTCCCACACAACCACCCACTTGACTTCACCTGTGGTGACTTGTTAAGTGTAACCCAGGCCTAAGTTAATGACATGTAAATTGACTAGCTACAGTGCGCAGGGTGCACCCCAGCCAGGCTGACCTAACCCACGGGGAAGCTGCTGCTAGGCTGATGGAAGAACACTTCTGTTGACCCAACTGCTGCCACTCAGGCAGGTGCAACTCCTACAGTGAGAGGAAAAAACCCTTTTGTCACTGTAGGCTGTGCCTACACTGCAGGCTTATGGCGACACAGCTACAGGGCCACAGCTGTGCTGCTATAGTCCCCATGGTGTAGACATGGCCCGAGAGCAATGATACTCAGACCTCAGTGGTTTATTAGCGATCATCATTACCCAAAAGAGCCACAATGGTGTGAATTCATTTCCCTCCCTTTACTATAGCTTCAGCATGACTATGTAGTACAATATGACAGGGGAATATATACATATATTCTCATAGCAAAGTGACTGACCAAGTGTTATTATATCAACTACAGTTCACTAACATAGTAAAAGCCTCCTGATTGGTGAATAATTAAATCACATGGTTTTGATATCATGCACGGAAAAGAGCCACAGAAGACACATCAAAGAGTCACTTGGGACTCACAAGCCTCATTCTGAGTATCACTGGGCAGGGGTTATCACACCTGAAACCTCTCTCCAAGGAACACAGAGGGATAGCCTGTCTCAGCCTGGCCACAGGCCTGGCCCTGGGAAAGTTTTGCAAGCAAGAGAAAGGGTCTCCTCCAGGTAATGGGTAAAGTTGATGCCAACTCAGGATTGGAGGGCTTTCAAAAAGCTAGGCCAGAGCCCAAAGCAGAGCTATGGGCTTGATGCAGGAATCAGTAGGTGGGACTCTCTGGCCCATGTTATGCAGGAGGTCAGAATGGATGATCGTAGCAGTCCCTGTGAAGTTGGCTGAATCAGCTTGAGTCTTTGAAGCTCTTCTCTAGCCAATTCCAAGCCCTGCGGACTCAGACTACTATACTATTACTGCCAACCACAGGGGCACCATGTGCAGTTCTCGGGGTAAATGGGCCAGACTCTCATCCCCTTCCCCAGCAGGGGACAGGGGGCACCATATCACCCAGAAGGAGCCACCCTGCTCTTCCCCCAAGAGCTCAGCACAAGGGCTTCCAGCAAGAGATCAGGAACAGTCAGCATGGATTCACCAAGGGCAAGTCATGCCTGACTAACCTAATTGCCTTCTATGAGGAGATAACTGGGTCTGTGGATGAGGGGAAAGCAGTGGATGTGTTATTCCTTGACTTTAGCAAAGCTTTTGATAGGGTCTCACACAGTATTCTTGCCAGCAAGTTAAAGTAGTATGGGCTGGATGAATGGACTATACAGTAGATAGAAAGCTGTCTAGATCGTCAGGCTCAACGGGTAGTGATCAATGGCTCCATGTCTAGTTGGCAGCCAGTTTCAAGCGGAGTGCCCCAAGGGTCGGTTCTGGGGCCAATTTTGTTTGATAGCTTCATTAATGATCTGGAGGATGGCGTAGACTGCACTCTAAGCAAGTTTGCAGATGACACTAAACTGGGAGGAGTGGTTGATACGCTGGAGGGTAGGGATAGGATACAGGGGAACCTAGATAAATTAGAGGATTGGGCCAAAAGAAACCTGATGAGATTCAACAAGGACAAGTGCAGAGTCCTGCACTTAGGATGGAAGAATCCCATGAACTGCTACCGACTAGGGACCGAATGGCTAGGAAGCAGTTATGTGGAAAAGGACCTAGGGGTTACAGTGGACAAGAAGCTGGATATGAGTCAACAGTGTGCCCTTGTTGCCGAGAAGGCTAATGGCATTTTGTGCTGTATAAGTAGGAGCATTGCTAGCAGATCGAGAGATATGATCATTCCCCTCTGTTCGACATTGGTGAGGCCTCATTTGGAGTACTGTGTCCAGTTTTGGGCCTCATACTACAAGGAGGATGTGGAAAAACTGGAAAGAGTCCAGGGGAGGGCAACAAAAATGATTAGGGGGCTGGAGCACATGACTTATGAAGAGCGGCTGAGGGAACTGGGATTGTTTAGTCTGCAGAAGAGAAGAATCAGGGGGGATTTGATCGCTGCTTTCAACTACCTGAAAGGGGGTTCCAAAGAGGATGGATCTAGCCTGTTCTCAGTTGTAGAAGATGACAGAACAAGGAGCAATGGTCTCAAGTTTCAGAGAGGGAGGTTTAGGTTGGATATTAGGAAAAACTTTTTCACTAGTAGGGTGGTGAAGCACTGGAATGGGTTACCTAGGGAGGTGGTGGAATCTCCTTCCTTAGAGGTTTTTTAGGTCAGGCTTGACAAAGCCCTGGCTGGGATGATTTAGTTGGGGTTGGTCCTGCTTTGAGCAGGGGGTTGGATTAGGTGACCTCCTGAGGTCCCTTCCAACCCTGATATTCTATGATGCTATGATCAGGGCTGGTAATCAGATCCTCAGGTATGCTCCTGCCTAGCTGTGCACAGCTCTCTTCCCCCACCATAGCAGTGCAGAGAGTACCCTCCCCACACAGCCCTGCAACCCCCACCTAGGGTGACCAGATGTCCCAATTTTATAGGGACAGTCCTGATATTTGGGGCTTCGTCTTATATAGGCCCCTATTACCCCCCACCCCATACCAATTTCACATTTGCTGTCTAGTCACCCCCCCGTAACGCAGAGAGCCCCCTGCCAGGGGACCAGTCCCGTGCCCCCCTTCCCCGTCCTGCACCCCCTGTAACGCAGAGAGCCCCCTGCCAGGCACCTGCCCCGTGCCCCCCTTCCCAGTCCTGCACCCCCCGTAACGCAGAGAGCCCCCCGCCAGGCACCTGCCCCGGGCCCCCCTTCCCCGTCCTGCACCCCCCGTAACGCAGAGAGCCCCCTGCCAGGGGACCAGTCCCGTGCCCCCCTTCCCCACCCTGCACCCCCGTAACGCAGAGAGCCCCCCGCCAGGCACCGGCCCTGGGCCCCCCTTCCCCGTCCTGCACCCCCTGTAACGCAGAGAGCCCTCTGCCGGGCACCGGCCCCGGGCCCCCCTTCCCCGTCCTGCACCCCCCGTAACGCAGAGAGCCCCCCGCCGGGCACCGGCCCCGGGCCCCCCTTCCCCGTCCTGCACCCCCCCTAACGCAGAGAGCCCCCCGCCTGGCACCTGCCCCGGGCCCCCCTTCCCCGTCCTGCACCCCCTGTAACACAGAGAGCCCCCCGCCGGGCACTGGCCCCGGGCCCCCCTTCCCCACCCTGCACCCCCCGTAACGCAGAGAGCCCCCCGCCGGGCACCGGCCCCGGGCCCCCCTTCCCCACCCTGCACCCCCCGTAACGCAGAGAGCCCCCTGCCGGGCACCGGCCCCGGGCCCCCCTTCCCCGTCCTGCACCCCCCGTAACGCAGAGAGCCCCCCGCCGGGCACCGGCCCCCCCTGCCCTGCGCCCCCCATGGCGGAGGCGAGGCCAGGCCCGGCCCGCACCCCCCGGAGCCATGGCGGAGGCCCGGCCCGGCGCTCCGCATCAGGACTCACCCGCCTGGCGCTGCCGGGAGCTCGCGGCGCTTCCTGACCAGCCGACGCGCCCGGCTCGCGCTGTCACCCCAGCGCTACGGGGGCCGCCCCCGGCGCTCGGCGGCCGCTGATTGGCCCGGCGGCCCTCCGGGGCGGGGCGGGGGAAGCCGCCCCTCAGCGCCCCCTCCCGGCGCGGGCGCGCACAGCCGGGCTGACCCCCCGCACCCCGGCCCCGCCCGCCTGGCAGCTCCGCTCGGGCGGGCGGCGGCGTCTCGTGCGCGGAGCTGGAGCCCCGGTAGCGCCGCCTCCGCGTCGGAGGCTCCCTTGTCCGCGGGGCGCTAGCGGGGGCCGGGCCAGGCCGCGCCGCGTCGGGCGGAGCCTGCGGGGCGCGGAGCCCGGGCACTGTGCCAGGCGCTGTACGGACAGAGCCGTTTGCCCCTTTTCCAGGGTCTGGGGCGGCCCAGTTTAAAAGACCCCGGTGCAGGGGGGGGGCTCCCTGGTGCCGCTTCCCCTCAGGCGGTTCCTCTCTTCCCTTCGTCCAGGGGCTCTGCAGAACTGGTCTCTCCCCCTTCATGGCGCACAGCCAAGCTGCGCGTTTCTCTCCGCTCAGCCTCTCACTTCCTGGCTGGTCTCTGGGCTGCCTCCACTTTGCGCCCATCTCCCGGAGACAAGGGCCTTCCTTCCCGGATGCCTCTGTCCCTACAGCCCCAAGCAGCCGGTTTCTAGCCCTATTCCAGTGCAACCTGGGGGTGCTATTTTGGAATAAAAGTGATTTTAGCCCACTATGGGAGTGCATTGATTATGCGGGAATAGAGCGATTTAAAGACGAAAGTGAATAAAATGACAGGGAGCTATTCCAGAATAGTTTATTATTATGAATAGCTTATTATTGTAAGGGTTAAAGCTTGTGCCAGTCAGTTTCCCTGTCCTGACAAGACATCAGTCAAACAAGAAATTTGGTTCAGTAAGGAGTAATGGGGTGAAATTCACTGGCTGTGATATACTGGGAGTCAGACTAGACAATCTAATGGTCCATTCTGGCTTTAGAACATAAGAACATAAGAACGGCCGTACCGGGTCAGACCAAAGGTCCATCTAGCCCAGTATCTGTCCACCGACAGTGGCCAATGCCAGGTGCCCCAGAGGGAGCGAACCCAACAGGCAATGATCAAGTGATCTCTCTCCTGCCATCCATCTCCATCCTCTGCTGAACAGAGGCTAGGGACACCATTCTTTACCCATCCTGGCTAATAGCCATTTATGGACTTAGCCACCATGAATTTATCCAGTTCCCTTTTAAACATTGTTATAGTTCTAGCCTTCACAATCTCCTCAGGTAAGGAGTTCCACAAGTTGACTGTGTGCTGCGTGAAGAAGAACTTCCTTTTATTCGTTTTAAACCTGCTGCCTATTAATTTCATTTGGTGACCCCTAGTTCTTGTATTATGGGATTAAGTAAATAACTTTTCCTCATCCACTTTCTCCACATCACTCATGATTTTATATTCCTCTATCATATCCCCCCTTAGTCTCCTCTTTTCCAAGCTGAAGAGTCCTAGCCTCTTTAATCTTTCCTCATATGGGACCCTCTCCAAACCCCTAATCATTTTAGTTGCCCTTTTCTGAACCTTTTCTAGTGCTAGAATATCTTTTTTGAGGTGAGGAGACCACATCTGTACACAGTATTCGAGATGTGGGCGTACCATGGATTTATATAAGGGCAATAATATATTCTCAGTCTTATTCTCTATCCCCTTCTTAATGATTCCTAACATCCTGTTTGCTTTTTTGACTGCCTCTGCACACTGCGTGGACATCTTCAGATAACTATCCATGATGACTCCAAGATCTTTTTCCTGACTCGTTGTAGCTAAATTAGCCCCCATCATATTGTATATATAGTTGGGGTTATTTTTTCCAATGTGCATTACTTTACATTTATCCACATTAAATTTCATTTGCCATTTTGTTGCCCAATCACTTAGTTTTGTGAGATCTTTTTGAAGTTCTTCACAATCTGCTTTGGTCTTAACTATCTTGAGCAGTTTAGTATCATCTGCAAACTTTGCCACCTCACTGTTTACCCCTTTCTCCAGATCATTTATGAATAAATTGAATAGGATTGGTCCTAGGACTGACCCTTGGGGAACACCACTAGTTACCCCTCTCCATTCTGAGAATTTACCATTAATTCCTACCCTTTGTTCCCTGTCTTTTAACCAGTTCTCAATCCATGAAAGGACCTTCCCTTTTATCCCATGACAGCTTAATTTACATAAGAGCCTTTGGTGAGGGACCTTGTCAAAGGCTTTCTGGAAATCTAAGTACACTATGTCCACTGGATCCCCCTTGTCCACATGTTTGTTGACCCCGTCAAAGAACTGTAATAGATTAGTAAGACATGATTTCCCTTTACAGAAACCATGTTGACTATTGCTCAACAGTTTGTGTTTTTCTATGTGTCTGACAATTTTATTTTTAACTATTGTTTCGACTAATTTGCACGGTACCGACGTTAGACTTACCGGTCTGTAATTGCCGGGATCACCCCTAGATCCCTTTTTAAATATTGGCCTAACATTAGCTAACTTCCAGTCATTGGGTACCAAAGCCAATTTAAAGGACAGTTTACAAACCTTAGTTAATAGTTCCGCAACTTCACATTTGAGTTCTTTCAGAACTCTTGGGTGAATGCCATCTGGTCCCAGTGACTTGTTAATGTTGAGTTTATCAATTAATTCCAAAACTTCCTCTAGTGACACTTCAATCTGTGACAGTTCCTCAGATGTGTCACCTACAAAAGCCAGCTCAGGTTTGGGAATCTCCCTAACATCCTCAGCCGTGAAGACTGAAGCAAAGAATCCATTTAGTTTCTCCGCAATGACTTTATCATCTTTAAGCGCTCCTTTTGTATTTCGATCGTCAAAGGGCCCCACTGGTTGTTTAGCAGGCTTCCTGCTTCTGATGTACTTAAAAAACATTTTGTTATTACCTTTGGAGTTTTTGGCTAGCCGTTCTTCAAACTCCTCTTTGGCTTTTCTTATTACACTCTTGCACTTAAGTTGGCAGTGTTTGTGCTCCTTTCTATTTGCCTCACTAGGATTTGACTTCCACTTTTTAAAGGAAGTCTTTTTATCTCTCACTGCTTCTTTTACATGGTTGTTAAGCCACGGTGGCTCTTTTTTAGTTCTTTTACTGTGTTTCTTAATTTGCGGTATACATTGAAGTTGGGCCTCTATTATGGTGTCTTTAAAAAGGGCCCACGCAACTTGCAGGGATTTCACTTTAGTCACTGTACCTTTTAACTTTTGTTTAACTAACCCCCTCATTTTTGTATAGTTCCCCCTTTTGAAATTAAAGGCCACAGTGTTGGGCTGTTGAGGTGTTCTTCCCACCACAGGGATGTTGAATGCTATTGTATTATGGTCACTATTTCCAAGCGGTCCTGCTATAGTTACCTCTTGGACCAGCTCCTGCGCTCCACTCAGGATTAAATCTAGAGTTGACTGTCCTCTTGTGGGTTCCCGTACCAGCTGCTCCATGAAGTAGTCATTTAAAGTATCGAGAAATTTTATCTCTGCATTTCGTCCTGAAGTGAAATGTTCCCAGTCAATATGGGGATAATTGAAATCCCCCACTATTATTGGGTTCTTAATTTTGATAGCCTCTCTAATTTCCCTTAGCATTTCATCATCACTATTACTGTCCTGGTCAGGTGTTTGATAATAGATCCCTAATGTTATATTTTTATTAGAGCATGAAATTTCTATCCATAGAGATTCTATGGAACATGTGGATTCGCTTAAGATTTTTACTTCATTTGAATCTACATTTTCTTTCATGTATAGTGCCACTCCTCCCCTGGCACGACCTGTTCTGTCCTTCCGATATATTTTGTAGCCCGGAATGATTGTGTCCCACTGATTGCTCTCAGTCCACCAGGTTTCTGTGATGCCTATTATATCAATATCCTCCTTTATCACAAGGCACTCTAGTTCACCCATCTTATTATTTAGACTTCTAGTATTTGTGTACAAGCACTTTAAAAGCTTGTCCCTGTTTATTTGTCTGCCCTTTTCTGATGTGCCAGATTCTTTTTTATGTGACTGTTTATCATCTGATCCGGCCCTTACATTATCCTCTTCCGTCCTCTGCTCCTGACTATAACCTGGAGATTCTCTATCATCAGACTCTCCTTATAGGCTTATGAATTGATGGAGGTCAAGTTCTGATGTCTGCCAGGCCTTGTCTCCACACAAACTTTCACCGGTGTCAGTGTAGTCAAACTGGTGCAAACCTGGGTGTAGATGTTCTTACTGCAGTGTAATTTAAACCTGCTCCTAAGCAGTTTAAACCAAACTGAAACCAATGCAGTTTAAACTGAAATTAAAGTGTCCGCACAGCCTCTTTCCAGCAGATCAGCTAAATCAGTTTAAATCCACACCTTCATCTGCATGTAGACATGCTCCAAGCAACACACAGGCAACAGCACCATACTGACCATCCCCTCACAGGTTTCCATGTGGGATGGTCCTGCTGTGTGGTGGCCAGACATTTGTCATTAACTCAGCAACCCATAAACCAAGCACAGTGCCTTCCATTTCTGTCTATTGAGACAGCACATTGAGAGAAGGCCAGGCACCGTACCTAGCTCTAATGGCTCATTGAGACATTGACCATCACGTTCATGCCAACAGCTTTTCATAGAATCACAGAATATCAGGGCTGGAAGGGACCTCAGGAGGTCATCTAGTCCAACTCCCTGCTCAAAAGCAGGACCAATCCCCAACTAAATCATCCCAGCCAGGGCTTTGTCAAAGGGCTTTTCCCACAACCACCTTCATACTTCCTCCCACACCACCTGGTCCCCATGGGGAAACTTCTGACTAAATCTGCTTTGCCACGGCCATCATATTCCTCTGAAAACTCATCTGGGCCACAATGCCTGCAGGCCGCTGACAGCTGGTATTGGCCAAGGAGAGGGGAGTCATAAATCATTCTAAAATGCAGTGTGCTTGAGCAGTTAACCTCCTTCCCCTATGACCACACCCACCACGCTCTGCTCCACTTATCTGTGGTGCCCTATAAACTGTAAGTGCTTAGGGCAGGGATTGTCTTCTTAATACATGTTTGTTCAGTGCTGAGCCCACAGGGAGCTCTCAGGCACTGCTGGAAACACACACATCCCAACACACAAGAACAGAAGCAGGAGGAGCATGCAGCATCCCAGCAGAAGCGACAGCACTCAACATTCTGAAACATATTGCTTCACACAGGGACCTGGAGACGGACCTTTCAGAGCAAGCTGGGTTTGGGGTTTCATTGATTGGAGACGCTCTATCAGAGAGAGAAAGTGCACTACACACGTACCCCAAATTGTAGGCAGAGACCCGTGTATGACACAGCCCCACAACCTCAATTTTAATTTTAAAACAATTGTTTCTAGCTCTAATTATGAAGAAAGGCTTGACACCATGAGTGTAACCAAAGCAGCAAGACACCCAATGCCATGTCTACATTAGAAAGCTTTACCAGTTGCCAGCATACAGCTACTGACTTACTATGTCACCAGAGTGTGTTCACACTTGTTTGCCTTGGCCAGTGCCATATGTCCTTATGGTGAGAAGCTATCCTGGCAAAAGATGTGCTGCCCTGTGGGTAGAGGTCCCAGTGTCCCCTGCACCACCATACGGGACACTGCCTTGTGGGGCATTTTTGCAGTGTGTGTAGAATAACACTAGGAGCTTGAGGTCATGTTCTCCCAATTCCCTTTGCTCCAAACCACAATCTGCTATTTTTGTGGCTTTCAAAACAATCCCCACAGTTCCTCTGTTACAGCCCATAAGCAGTTTCCAAGTTCTTGCCACTCCAGCTTCCTCTTCATGACCCAGCCCTCGCCCAGGTCACTAACTGGTTTCCCCTTCCAGGGTGGGAGACTTTCTAAGTGTCTCTGGACAAGCAGCGTCAACAGTCCTCACACCCGCTGCCCTGCCTCTATCACTCCTGCCATGACTCAGACAGTCTGCTAGTTCACTGCTCCGGCAGTACCATCCAGCCATGGCTGGTAGGGAGCCCAGGCTCTCCCTCTCCTCTGGGTTTCAGACCAGGGCCCTGCAGCAAGCAGTCCAGGTTTGCAGCTTCCCTGACCTTACTACTCTGGACTACTAACTACCTTGCTGCCAATATTCTCGTCAGAGCCCTCTCTCCTAGCGTCTGCTAGGTCACCCTGCAGCCCTATCTCTGTTGCGCCAGTCCCCTTCCAGTTAGCAGGCTTCTGGTAGCCTAAATCTCTCTCATTTGCTGCTTAATTGGTTGATTTGCCCTGCCTGGCCTAATTCAACCCTCTCTGGGCTGGTGTGGGGAGTAGACCCCATCATAGCTGCTCTGGAGAAATGTACGGCCATCGCACTGTGGAAGCTTGCAACTGCGGATTGCTATCAGTCAGTGGGTAACCAATGGGTGACTGATACAATGGGAGCTGCCATCACCAGGTCTGCAAGGCCATTAAGCAAGTCCTGCTGCACAAGATTGTGAGTGTGGGCAGTAAGTAATTGAGGGATTCAATGCAATGGGCTTCCTTAACTGGAGCATGGTGGGGTGACAGATGGGACATGTATCTGGACTATAACCCTCCACCTACCTTGCTTCTGAGTACATACAGCAAGAGGGGTGTTTTCCAGTGGTGATTTAACGCTGGTGGGTCACCAGGAATGTTTCACTGAGATGAACGAAGCATGGTTGGGGAAAGTGCATGATGCTCACAGCTTTACTACTGGATTGTCTGAAAAGATGCAAGCAGGGACATTTTTCTCAGGCTGGCACATTCACATCAGTGGGGCTGCAATGTGGATAGTGACCTTCGGAGACCAGCCTATGCTTTGCTTCCCTGGCTCATGAAGCCATACACCGGGTGCCTGGAAAGCGGCAACGAAAGATCTGACTGCTGCTCGAACAGGTGCAGAATGACAGTTGAATGCATTTGGTAGACTGAAAGGATGCTAGTGCTGCCTTCTGACTAGTCTGGATCTCAGTGATCCAAATATTCCCACTGTTATTGTTGCCTGTTGTGTTTTATGTAATATTTGCAAACCGAGGCAGGGCCGGGGGGAGTGACCAGCATAGTGCCAGGGGAAGTGGAAAGACTCTCTGGCTGTTCACAATCAGCAGACACAAGGACCTCAGCAAGATCACGTCAAGATGCTGTACTGCTGAAGGAAGCCTTACAAGATCACTTTAACAGTGTGCCTGGGTCCTGGAGTGTATTGGTTTGGTGTGCTTAGCTTCTATATGAATTTTAAACAATTTGTTAACACCTGTTATGAGTCTGGTGGGGGGGGCTGATTTCTGCTATCACATGTCTGCTTTAGAGAGACCAGGTGGGAGAGATAATATCTTTGATTGGACCAACTTCTGCTGCTGAGAGAGACAGACAAGATATTGAGCTCACACAGAGCTCTTCTTCAGGGCTGGGAAAAGTACTCCGAGCATCACAGCTAAATGCAAGATGAATCAGATTCTTTAGCATAAGATTTGCATAACTACTTCTGCTAAACAACCTGTTCCACCTTGCATTGAGCCAGGACACTCAGAGTACCTTTCACAGACCTGAAAAAGAGCTTTGTGTAAACTCTAGATAAATTCATGGAGGACAGGTCCATCAATGGCTATTAGCCAGGATGGGCAGGGAGGGTGTCCCTAGCCTCTGTTTGCCAGAAGCTGGGAATGGGCGACAGGGGATGGATCACTTGATGATTCCCTGTTCTGTTCATTCCCGATGGAGCACCTGGCACTGGCCACTGTTGGAAGACAGGATACTGGGCTAGATGGACCTTTGGTCTTACCCAGTATGGCCGTTCTTATGTTCTCAAAAGCTTGTTTCTCTCACCAACAGAAGTTGGTCCTCACCCAACTTATTTCTCTAATACCCTGGGACCAACACAGGTACAACTACCCTACATGTCTGCTTTGTGAGACATAAATAAATCATGATTTTTACCAATCAATCTTCTGAGCAGTACAAACAACCAACTTATTAAATACTTTAAAACATTAAAAATAGGTTGAAAGCAAAGTCCAAAATGCTCACTGCTCCTGCATGAATTCACGGGTCAGCCTATGGACAGTCATAGCAGTTCTCTTTGAATCATAGAAGATTAGGGTTGGAAGAGATTTCAGAAGGTCATCTAGTCCAAACCCCTGCTCTGAGCAGGACCAACCCCAACTAAACCATCCCAGCCAGGGCTTTGTCAAACTGGGCCTTAAAAACCCCTACAGATGGAGATTCCACCACCTCCCTACGTAACCCATTCCAGTGCTTCACCACCCTCCTAGTGAAATAGTGTTTCCTAATATCCAACCTAGACCTCCCCCACTGCAACTTGAGACTGTTACTCCTTTTCTGTCATCTGCTACCACTGAGAACAGTCTATATCTATCCTCTTTGGAACCCCCCTTCAGGTAGTTGAAAGCAGCTATCAAATCCCCCCTCATTCTTCTCTTCTGCAGACTAAACAAGCCCAGTTCCCTCAGCCTCTCCTCATAAGCCATGTGCCCCAGCCCCCTAATCATTTTTGTTGCCCTCCGCTGGACTCTCTCCAATTTGTCCACATCCTTTTTGTAGTGGGGGGCCCCAAAACTGGACGCAGTACTCCAGATGTGGCCTCACCAGTGCTGAATAGAGGGGAATAATCACTTCCCTCGATCTGCTGGCAATGCTCCTACTAATGAGTTTGCTGTCTGAGGAGCTGCATTATGTCTTGGCGCACTTCTCGTTGCATCTCTCGGTTCTTTTGCTTTTCCTCCAGCATGTGCGCTTTCCAATCCCTTGCTTCTTGTAAACCGGCCTCAGAGCTCATAAGAAGATCTGAAAAATGTCCTGCCTTGTGTGTTTCTTCTCTCTCCTCAGGTGCGGAGGAGTGTGGGGTGGGGGTGGGGGTGGGGGTGGGGAGGAGGACACTGAGGTTGCTCAGGACCAAGACAAAGACATTGTTAGATTTAAAGGCTTTACGAGCAGGAAAAGATATGAATGTCAGAACGCCCTACACTTTCCCCATGAAGTTCTTCATTATAGTGGTGCTCCTGTTCTGCTGCAGTGAAGGTTCTGTCATGACTTCTCTGCAAAGATTGACCTTTCTAAAATTGGCATGCTTATTCAGATTCCCTTGAAATTTGGTGTTCCTCAGGAGGATGCAGGGTAGTGTTAGTGACTCAAATTTGGGGCCATTTGAGCTAAGAGTTGAGGTGATATAAGCCCTGAAAAAAATAGCAATTTTTGAAAAGCTCTTTAAGTGGTTGTTTTTTTTGTTTGTTTTTTTTTGCGCAGAGCTAGGGATCAAACTACTGATGTGACCTTGTTAAAATGGTCTCAGTCTGTCAGGTTTTACCCAAGGCAGTGCATGGCACCCACTACACTTTTGGGACACCCAATCCGAGAACATTGTTTAAGAACAGGTTTATTTCTGCACTTACAGAGATGTGCAGCCTGGAAGGCTTCCACTGCGCATGCACCAATTTGAAAAAACAAATGAGAGGGTTTCTATGGAGCCACTTTGCACTTGCCTGGGTAGCTCAAAGGAATGTGCTGACACTATTTCCTCTGGGGAACGCCCCTCCGCTGACATTCAAGCCCAAGCTTTGTAAACCTGTGCGGATTGTAAAGATTTAGTAACTCGTGTTGTTGTAAGTAACTCTTATCTCTGTTTTAATATAACATGTTTTATTTTATGGGGAGGTTTACTGTGAACACAGCAGAACAGTCAGCAGCTGGAGTACACCGTGACATGGAGGTTGATGACTACAGGCTGATTGGGACAGAGAGAGGTGGTCTGAGTTGGCATCTTGTTTTGCCACTCTGCAGCCTCTCACCGGTGACTTACGAGATTGTGAGCTACTGGACATTGTGGTGATTCACTCAGGTTGAAATGATCTGGGCGTTAGTCCTGGTGCACACCTCACAAAAGGTATGAGGGCAGATTTGGACCACATCAGAGCTTTGTGTCCAGGAGCTGTGATCGTTTTCTCTGGGTTGGCAGAGCATCTGAATATTTGCTTCAGTGATGAGATGAAAGCTGTTAATCAGTGTTGGAAGAACATTAATTGGGAAATTGAAGGGTTCATGGCTGACCAGAAAATGTAGGGGGTGGCATAGAAACATTAGGAGCTCTGACACCTCACTGGTTCTTAGAGAGGGGGTACGTCTATTGATCAGGGGTCGGAGGATCTCTCTCTCAAACGTAAAGCTGTCAGTGTTTTGGAACAGAAACCCAGTCTGTGATGTCTCTTGCTGGCCCTGCTACAAACTGCCCCCTCCAACCATTCTGCAACACAACCAGACAGTAGGGAGGCCACTCGTCTGGTTTTGATCTTATGTATGTAGTGTCGTCGTAGCCCTGTCGGTCCGAGGATCTTAGCGAGACAATGTGGGGGAGGTAATACCTTTTATTCGACCAGTTTTTGTAGGTGAGAGAGACAAGCTTTCCAGCTACACAGAACTTTTCCTCAGGTCCGGGAAAGGTGCTAAGAGTGTCACAGCTAAATACAAGATGGAACAGATGGCTTAGAACGGGTGGCCAACCTGGGGCTCCGGAGCCACATGCGGCTCTTCAGAAGTTAATATGCGGCTCCTTGTATAGGCTCCGGGGCTGGAACTACAGGCGCCAACTTTCCAATGTGCCGGGGGGTGCTCACTGCTCAACCCCTGGCTCTGCCACAGGCCCGGCCCCCACTCCACCCCTTCCTGCCCCCTCCCCTGAGCCTGCTGTGCCCTCGCTCCTCCCCCCACCAAAGCCTCCTGCACACCACGAAACAGCTGATCGGGAGGTGTGGGGAGGGAGGGGGAGGCACTGATCAGTGGGCTGCCGGTGGGCAGGAGGCGCTGGGAGCAGGGGTGGGGGGAGCTGATGGGGGAGCTGCTGACGTATTACTGTGGCTCTTTGCAGGGCTGGCTCTAGGATTTTTGCCGCCCCACGCAAAAAAAAAAAAGTGTCTGGAATTGTGCTGCCCCTGAAATTGTGCCACCCCAAGCACATGCTTGGTTTGCTGGTGCCTAGAGCTGGCCCTGGCTCTTTGACAATATACATTGGTAAATTCTGGCTCCTTCTCAGGCTCAGGCTCAGGTTGGCCACCCCAGTTTAGAACTCTCGCATAAGCAGTTAGCACATGTTCTAAGGGCCCATTCAAGGTGAAGTGGCCCATTAACACCCATTAATAGGACAAACAGGGGTTAGTGGGTTACAGATTGCTGTAATAAGCCATAAATCCAGTGTCTCTCTATTCAGTCCATGATTTTTAGTGTCCAGCAAAGTTATGAATTTAAGCTCCCAGGCGCATCTTTTGAAAGTGCTGTGCAGCTTTCCTTGGAGGATGAGGACTGAGAGGTCAGATATAGAGTGATTGCTTTGTGTAAGTGTTCACTCACATGTGCCACAGTGTTTTTGTCTTTTATCATTTTCCTGTAGGAGTTCATTTGAGAGCGTGGAGGTTGTGATCTTGACAGTTCTCTTTTGGGTTGGTTTGTCCCCCATCCGGGACAAAAGTGCACGTGCCTTTGTCTGGTGTCATAGAATCATAGAATCATAGAACTTAAGATCAGAAGGGACCATTATGATCATCTAGTCTGACCTCCCTCAAGATGCAGGCCACATTAGCCGATCCCCCCACTCCTGAAATAATTCTCTCCCTTGACTCAGCTGTTGAAGTCCCCAAATCCTGATTTAAAGACTTCAAGTAGCAGATAATCCTCCAGCAAGCGACCCCTGCCCCATGCTGCGGAGAAAGGCGAAAAACCTCCAGGGCCACTGCCAATCTACCCTGGAGGAAAATTCCTTCCCGACCCCAAATATGGCGATCAGCTGAACCCCGAGCATGCAGGCAAGACTCTCCAGCCAGACACTCAGGAAAAAGACTTTCAATATCCCAACATTGACCCTCGGTACTAATTACCAGTGGTCGCACATTATTGACCTATTGACTAAATCACGTTATCCTATCAAACCATTCCCTCCATAAACTTATCAAGCTTAATCTTAAAGCCAGAGAGGTCCTTCGCCCCCACTGTTTCCCTCGGTAGGCTGTTCCAGAATTTCACTCCCCTGATGGTTAGAAACCTTCGTCTAATTTCAAGCCTAAACTTCCCGACTGCCAATTTATATCCATTTGTTCTCGTGTCCACATTGGTACTGAGCTGAAATAATTCCTCTCCCTCCCTGGGATTTATCCCTCTGATATATTTAAAGAGAGCAATCATATCTCCTCTCAAACTTCTTTTGGTTAAGGAAAACAAACCGAGCTCCTCAAGTCTCCTTTCATACGACAGGCTTTCCATTCCTCGGATCATTCTAGTGGCCCTTCTTTGTACCCGTTCCAGTTTGAATTCATCCTTCTTAAACATGGGAGACCAAAACTGCACACAGTACTCCAAATGAGGTCTCACCAACGCCTTGTATAACGGGACTAGCACCTCCTTATCTCTACTAGAAATACCTCGCCTAATGCATCCCAAGACCGCATTAGCTTTTTTAACGGCCACATCACATTGCCGACTCATAGTCATCCTGCGATCAACCAGGACTCCGAGGTCCTTCTCCTCTTCCGTTACTTCCAACTGGTGCGTCCCCAGTTTATAACTAAAATTCCTGTTAGTCATCCCTAAATGCATAACCTTACACTTCTCACTATTGAATTTCATCCTATTACTAATACTCCAGTTTACAAGGTCATCCAAATCTCCCTGGAGGATATCCCGATCCTTCTCCGAATTGGCAATACCTCCCAACTTCGTGTCATCTGCAAACTTTATCAGCCCACTCCTACTTTTGGTTCCAAGGTCAGTGATAAATAGATTGAATAAGATCGGACCCAAAACCGAACCTTGAGGAACTCCACTGGTAACCTCCCTCCAACCCGACAGATCACCTTTCAATACGACCTGCTGCAGTCTCCCCTTTAACCAGTTCCTTATCCACCTCTGGATTTTCATTTCGATCCCCATCTTTTCCAATTTAACCAGTAATTCTTCATGCGGTACCGTATCAAACGCCTTACTGAAATCAAGATATATTAGATCCACCGCATTTCCCTTGTCTAAAAAATCTGTTACTTTCTCAAAGAAGTAGATCAGGTTGGTTTGGCACGATCTACCTTTCGTAAAACCATGTTGTAATTTGTCCCAATTGCCATTGACCTCAAGGTCCGTAACTACTCTCTCCTTTAATATTTTTTCCATGACTTTACATACTACAGATGTTAAACTAACAGGCCTGTAGTTACCCGGGTCACTTTTTTCCCCTTCTTGAAAATAGGAACTATATTAGCTAATCTCCAGTCAAACGGTACAACCCCCGAGTTTAGAGATTCGTTAAAAATTATCGCTAACGGGCTTGCAATTTCACTCGCCAATTCCTTTAATATTCTAGGATGAAGATTATCCGGGCCACCTGATTTACTACCGTTAAGCTGTTCAAGTTTGGCTTCTACCTCGGATACTGTAATTTCCAACCCCGCACCTTCATTCCCATCAGTCACTCTGCCACTATTCCTAAGCCCTTCATTAGCCTCATTAAAGACCGAGGCAAAATATTCGTTTAGATATTGTGCCATGCCTAGCTTATCCTTAATCTCCACTCCGTTTACAGTTTTAAGCAGTCCCACTTCTTCTTTCCTGGTTTTCTTCCTATTTATATGGCTAAAAAACCTTTTACTATTGGTTTTAATTCCCTTCGCAAGGTCCATCTCTACCCGGCTTTTGGCCTTTCTCACTGCATCCCTACACCCTCTGACCTCAATAAGGTAGGTTTCTTTGCTGATCCCTCCCATCTTCCACTCCTTGTACGCTTTCTGTTTTTTCTTAATCACCCCTCTGAGACGCTTGCTCATCCAGCTCGGTCTAAAACTGCTACCTAAGTACCATTTTCCCTTTCTCGGGATACAGGCCTCTGACAGCTCCTGCAACTTCAACCTGAAATAATCCCAGGCGTCTTCTGCCTTTAGATCCCTAAATATGTTAGTCCAATCCACTTCCCTAACTAGTCGCCTTAATTTAGTAAAGTTAGCCCTTTTGAAATCGTAAACCTTAGTCTCAGATGCAATTTTGTTTATCCTTCCATTTATTTTGAACCGAATTAGCTCATGATCACTTGAGCCAAGGTTGTCCCCTACAACCATTTCCTCAACAAGGTCCTCACTACTCACCAAAACCAAATCTAAAATGGCATCCCCCCTCGTCGGTTCAGCTACTACTTGATGAAGGAATTCATCAGCTATCACGTCTAGGAAAAGCTGAGCCCTATTATTATTACTAGCATTTGTTCCCCAATCTATATCCGGGAAGTTAAAGTCTCCCATGATCATACAGTTCCTATTAGTATTTACCTCCTTAAAAACATTAAAGAGTTCTCTATCCATATCCAGGCTAGATCCCGGCGGTCTATAGCACACCCCAATCACTATCCCAGGGGAGGCTCTAGTAGTTTTCTTCCCTAATGTGACCATTGCCCAAACAGACTCTGTATTATCCATTCCATTACTAGTTATTTCATTACAGTTTACCTCATTATTGACATACAATGCTACTCCCCCACCTTTACCTTTGTTTCGGTCTTTCCTAAACTGCACATACCCTTCCATACCTGTACTCCAGTCATGACTACCGTTCCACCATATTTCGGTTATTCCTACGATATCCGGTTTCAATTCTCGGACCAGGAGCTCCAATTCCTCCATTTTGTTACCTAGATGGGGGACACCATTTTCAAGAGTGTGCTGCTCCACCACCGGAGGCAGGGTCATGCCCATGGGGCGGGCCCACATGGTCCCAGGAAGTACCAGGATGTCTGGTAGTCCAGAAATGGATGAGTGGCCACCCTAAGAGGAAGACCATGCTATTGTAACACAGCTGTCCTTTGCTCTCAGCAATGCATGCGAGTGGGGTTCTGGGGAGCAGGGCAAGTAATGGCTATAGAAATGTTTGTATACCAGGGAGTGACGACTTCAGGAAGACGTGTTCCCTGCTTGTGGGGGAAAGGGGCTGGGTACACTAATGTGAAGGAGGCCAGGTTGGAAGGGGAAGGCAGTAAATGGGTTGGGCGGTGTGCTGAAGCAGGGCTGGTGGGGCTCAGCTCATGGGAGGGGGGAGTGGCTGGTTTGATATGGAAAGCATGTGACATGATACATACAACCGGCAAAATGACTGCTAACTCCCACCACCACCATGTCTTTTTCTGTTCAACCCTACTAGGAAATTCAATGGCAAAACCCTAAATTAATGCAGAATCAGGGTTGCTTGGTGGCATGTCATTCCCTTGTAGAACGTTGAGCTGAGCAAAATTCAAATGTCTGAAAACCAGGAAAATGAAGGTTACTTACATGTTACTGAGGTTCTCGCATATTCATGCTAATGGGATACCCCAGCTGGTGCAGCCTGAACGGTAGAACTCTAGCTAGCAGTAGCCACTGGAGCATCTCACCCTCCCTTCCCCCACCGTGAATGCTGAACATTCCAGGGCAGGGGTATAAAAGGGACATGGCGCTCCAGCCGCCTCAGTCCCTTCCATTGTGGCCCCAAACCCCTTGGTAAGTAGGAGGTGGGCGGGGAGTGTCAACGTGCAGAGTCCATCTCGAAGCATCTCCGTTACAGGTAAGTCACCTTCACTTCTTGGGGCAGATTAATAAGCAGTTCTCTGACCCAGGCCAGTGGGATCATGGAGTCCTCACTGGAGGAGTACAGCAAGAAGTCTGTGGCAAATCTCACCTCAGCTCTAGATTCTAAATCTAAGGTACAGTGTTTAGTAAAGGTGTGACCAGAACTCCACGTTGCTACTCTGCAAAGCTCTATTAGAGGTGTATGTCTAGAAAAAAATATAGAGGCTACCTTTGACCTAGTAGAATGTGTTATAATTCCCTGGGGAACAGACAAACTTTTATATTTATAAGCTTTGTTAATACAAAATCTAATCCAGCTTTAAAGTATTTGTACAGAAATAGCTTTAACCTTATCTCTCTTTTCATAGGCAATAAACAATCTTGGAGCCTGTCTAAATTGCTTAGTCCTGTCTAAATAAAAGGCTAAAGCTCTTCTAACATTTAGCATATGTAATTTAGCTTCCCCTTCCTGAGCACAAGGGTTGGGAAAAAATGGTAAAATTATAGACTGATTTATGTGGAAGTCTGAGACTACCTTTGGTAGAAATTTATGAAGAATTACTTTATCTTTACAAAAGACAGTGAATGGTGGATCAGCCATTAGTGCATGTGATTTACCTATGTGCCTTGCAGATGTACTGTACTTTCACCCCGTGTAGTAATAATAATGTTTTTATTAGATTACACATTTGAATTTATATTCTTGCAAAGCGCCATTAACAGATAGGCCTGCAGTATTTGGGACGCTGTGAATATGTATGTAATCCTAGATAATTATACATGTATACATAGATATCTTAAGATATTTCAGCATGGCTCTCTTAACCCGTGGTCCATTAATATGCAGTCGTGACGGCTTGACTCCCGACATCCATGTGTAAACAGGTCTGTACTGTATTCACTATACAAAACACTGTCGTAATAGACAGCTGAAACAAAGTACAACTTCCCAAAGGTTCAAAGGGAGGTTTCATCAATTGCAATAGCACTAGGTTCATATCCTAAGATGGCACAGGATGTCTTATTGGAAGATATAAATTATTAAGGCCTTTAAAGAATTTTTTGACTACATCATTAGTGAAAATTGATTTATCACCTGCAGGAACATGGAGCTATGGCTGAAAGGTGAACTTTCAGAAGATAGTGAGAGAGTTGTTGTCTTAAGAGTCAATAAGTATTCTAATATATAGCTAATTGGTTCTGTATACCTCAGACACAGAGATCCACAATAGCAATCTTTTCCACTTATGACTATAACATTTTTCTGTGCACTCTTTCCTGGAATGTAACAAATAACCTTTTTCTAACAATCCCAGACTCCTATGCCCCTGGCTGTTAGACGAAGAGCCTGAAGATCTGGGTGATAAACCATCCTGTGTTTTTGCGACAAGTCCGGTACTAACGGTAGAGGCTACTTGATCAATGAATTAAGTCTGGGTACCATTGTTGTGCGGCCCATGCTGATGCTATTAAAATTATCCTGGCTTTGTCTTGTCTTATCTTGTTTATCACTCTCTGAATGAGGGGAAATAGGGGACATGCATATGTTAATCCCTGACCCCAGTGTTTTTGGGGGGTGCCCAATATTGGGTCCCTGTCTCTGCTGGATCTTGAGCAAAATTTCTGACGCTTCTTGTTGCTGCTGGATTCAACAATATCTTTTATTGGATTCCTCCAGAATTGGAAGAGGTGTGCTACTATTTCGTCCTTCAGAGCCCACTTGTGCATTTGACCTGGCCAGATGATCCGCAAGGGTGTTTTGCTCCCCAGATACAAGATTGATGTTGGGTGAACATCATGTTTTACAAACCAGTTCCAAAGGCTCTTTGCCTCCAGGCATAACTGTAAGGAATGAGCCCCTCGCACCTTGCTTGTCCAGATAAATATAACACGGTCATATGGTCTGTTACCCTCAATTACCCTGTGTTTGACCTGAGGTAGAAATGACTATAGGGCCAGTCTGATTGTTCTCAGCTCTAATATATTAATATGTAGATTCTTTCATTTTGGTGACTAATGAGCTCTGACTAACAAATTGTTAGAGACAAGGTAGGTGAGGTAATATCTTTTATTGAAATAAGCTCCCCATACCATTGTAGATGCGTCAGAGGTAAGTATTGCTAATGGCAGAGGGAAATTACAAAGCACACCCTTCATTACATGTTGACGGTTTGTCCACCACATTAAGGATGGTATCACCTGCTGTGGAATTACTAGTTTGCGATGCATGTTGTTTAAACCTGGCCTGTAACTTATCGCTAACCAGTGCTGAAGATCTCTCATCTGAAGATGAGCATATGGTGTCATTGAGATCGGTGATGCCAACAGACTCAGCAACTGGAGAACGGAAGAGAATTGATTGTTGTGGGGATTGGAGAAGGAGATATTTAGATGTTTTTATAAGTCTCTCCTCTGGGAGAAAAGTTCTTGACACAGCTGAATGTAGTATGGCCCCTATAAAAACATCCTCGGAATTGGTCTTAGCGAGGAACAACTTTTCCCAGTCTAGTGGTAATCCCAGATGGGCAAAGAAGGACCGTATTTGTTTTACATGTGATGGGATGTAGGTATAGGTGTACACACATCCTCTGCCTTCTTAGGTTCACTGCTATTACTACAGGGAAGTATTCTGTAAACACTCCAGGAGCTCTGGCCAGCCCAGAAGGCGCTGCAAACCAAACCTGAAGGAAAAAGGAAGGGATTAAAGAGGTAAGAGGTAACAGGAGGAAACAAAATTTCTTTATATAGGTGTTTATAGTTTTCTTAAATCCAAGATAGGGCAACAGCCTCACCTTTTTTAAATTAGAAAATATCATGAATAAAACCTCATCCCTCTCTGATCTCGCAGTACTGTCTTGATCACTCCTGACTACAGTAGAGATTGAGCCTCTCTTCTTAGCAAATTAAAGCAAACTTGATCCCTGACCTGGGATGAAAGAGGTGGGTTGTTCGGGGGAAGGCTCTCAAACTGAACTGTATAATTGCTTGCAAAAACTTCCAGGATCCACCTATCAGATGTTATTAATTCCCACTGCTAATAAAAATGGGACAAACGGTCCCCAAACTGTGGATAAATGATGTCCAACTGGACTGGTTTGTAACCCCACATCCTCATGTCAAACCTGAGACCCTCCAGGAATCGCAGCAGCTGAAGAAGTGGAAGTTTTCCCTTTATTATTATGAGGTTTATACGACTCCTTCCTTTGATGTTGCTGCTGAGTGAGACGATACTGAGGTTGGTGATGATAATTCCTTCTGTGATAATGGTAAGGAATTGATGCAGAGGAAGTCAGATGTTGTTGTTGGTATCTGAATAATGGAGTTGCAGAGGATCTCTTCTCCATAGTAAAGAAACCCGGAGATCTAGCTGTTGATCTCACATTTTAAATCTTTTCTAACACTTAATCCCTCTGTACACTAAAGAGACCTTCTCTTTCAGAAGGAAGGTTTTCAATCCTCATCTTTGTCTCATGAGGCAGACCTACTGACCTGAGCCATGCAGGCCTTCTTACAGTAATGGCTGAAGCTACTGCCACTGCCAAAGAAGCTGAAGAATCAAATGCTGCTCTCAACTGATGTTGGCAACATCCTGCCCCTCGGGGAGAAGAGCATCCGCTAACCTCAAATGTTCTTCAGGTAGAGTATTGAGGAATGATAGCGTTTCCCCCCATAGATGGTACTGTACTGGTATCTCACCAGGTCAGCTTCATAATTCAAAACACACATGACTAAAGTGGCTGAAGAATTTTTTTTTCTCACAATACCATCCAGTGTTTTCCCTTCTTCATCAGAGGGAGTGGAGCCCACCTGAGCACCTTCTGATCTTTGTAATGCCGCTTCTACAACTCATGAATGGGAGATGGGTGGGTGGGTGTGAAACATGGCCAGAGCTTCCTGTGGAAACCGATACAATATGTCTGCCCTCTTCACTAAAGGCGGAGAGGATGGAGATTCCATACTGCTTTTGCTAGGTGGAACAATCCTTCCAGTGAGGGGAGTGTAACCCCTTGTCGGGTAGCTGCTCCCAGTATATCAAAAACTGATTTTGAAATTATTCCTCCAATGAGCTTGAAGGAATATCCAAAGTCTTTACCATGCAATCCATCAGCTCATGGAATGCCACTGCATCTTCCGATGGTGCCGAGGCCGACTTGTCCCCCACACTTTTATCTGGACATGTCATCCCTCCAGAGTCTGGAGCCGACTTCTGAAATTCCATTAGTTCCTTCTCTGACAAGAGATCCCTAACTGCTGTATGAGACCCATCAGGTCTTATAGGGCTTGTCGGACATATCCTTCCTATCCGGTAACTGAACATCCTCTCTGTACCACACTGCTGAAAGACTATTCTCATACCTAGGGAGCTCCAGATAAGGTGCAGGAAAAGCCAGTGTGACCATCTAAGCCAAGGGCGACTTGCCAGTCTGGTCAGAAACCCATATTCAGACCTGATCATAAATATCTTTGTCCACACGGATCCGAGGTACATGAGTGTCTGGGCCTGGATGTCTGACCTAACGGTCTGATCCCAGAGTAGAGTCATGGTCAGGAATCACGCCAAGAATCATAGCTGGAGTTGGAGCCAGAAGCCACGTCCAGCATTAAACCAACATCAGAGCCAGAAGTCAAAACCACAGTCAGAATTATGTCAAGGGTCAAGCCAGAGTCAGCAACTGGGGCCAGGACGAGGGAGCAGGAACAAGGAACGAGGTGAGGTAAGAGGAACAGCGGGAACCAGGCATGGAGGCAGGAACGTGGTCTCAGGGGGTCACTCAGCAGCAGGCCTAGCGACGGGGCATGGGCAGGAACAGGAAGCTTTGTGCTAGGTGGTGACCAATTAGCAGTCTGCTGCTAGTCAGCTGAACCCGCGGAGTCAGCTGGTGTAGCCCGTTTGCGGGGTATCAGCTGCAATTTGTAGCACAGGAGTGCAGAGAAACAGACTCTTGCTCAGCAGCCCTGGGAGGCCTGATGCTCTGCCCACTGAGGGTGGTCCCTGGGTGGCCCAGGACCAGGCTTTTCAGAGTGATCCCTATAGAAAGCCTGTACTTTTGCAGGGGTGTGCACGCAATCAGCTGGCTCCCAAGAGCATTCTTTGGGCCCATAACCTTCCCATTCAATCAAACAATACATTGTTCCTGGGTGTATTTAGGAATCCAGGATGTTCTGAACTACGTATTCCTTGTGGTTCTGTACCTGAACCGGGGTGATGGACTCTGGCCAGGAAATGGATCACTGAGAAAAGACTTTGAGAGGAATACATGAACTATCGGCTGGATCTTCCAGGATCGAGGGAGCTGCAATTCAGATGCCACTTTATTGATGGTGCAAGCGCCTGCGTATTGGTGGTCCAATTTGTGCCCAGGTCGGCTGGCATGTAGATGCAAGTGGACAGCCACACCTTTTGACCAGCATTCAGCAGTGCGGTATTTGTCAGTGTGATGTCTGTAGGCTGTTTTGGCAGTCTCCAGGTGATCCTGCAAGTTAGCTTGTGGCTTATGAATAGTCAGTACCAGATCTGAGGCAGCAGGAACCGCCATGGACAAGGGGACAGAGGGATCAAACTGTGGATGAAAATCATAATTGGAGTAGAAAGGACTGAATTGGGTGGAAGTGTGTTCTGCGCTATTATAAGCAAATTTGGCTAATAGGCATAACGCAACTGTGATAGGTGCTCAGATGACTGAGTGGCCTAGTGGTTAGTGCACTTGACCTCCAACCCCTTATCTCTCTGTTGTGGGGGGGGGTCAGTAACAGTCCCTGGTTCCTGACCCCAGGCTGGGAATGTCTGGGACTCCCCCCCTGCATCGAAGTCTTTGAATGGAGACTAGGAGGAGGACCCAGACCTCCCTCTCCACGGGGACCCACCCCAGGGCCCTGTGGGAAGTAACACTGGCAGGTTCTTCCCTGTAGGAAATCCGACAACACAGGGTCAGGAAGAGTATCAGGAGGCCAAAAGGCTTGCTTTGGGAGATCTTACTCACAGCACGAGTGTTGCAGGACCTGACATAGGCTGGGACATCATCCTGCATCTGCAGCCACTGAATGAGCGATCTACTGCACGCCAGGTCTTGGATTGTCCAAAGAAACACGGGGGCTGTGATGGTGCATGCGCAGCATCTCAAGTCATGGGGGACCCTCGGTGACATAGAGATGGCCATTAATATAGACGAGAGTGTCAGCCCAGGAGTAACGCTGGAGGCCGGTGCCAGGGAGGCCCTCCTTGGATAACGTTATAAGCTTTACAAAAGGAAATCCGACGACACAGATCCACAAAGGAAATGGTGTGGTTTCAGTAGGTCAGGTGGTGGTTCTCTGGGGTTCATAAGCTCTGTATAGCATTCCCCCTTCTGTGGAGGCATGTACTGGTCTTGTGGCCTGGATGGTACATGATCATGAAGTCAAACCTTGAAAAGAACAAGGCCCAATGAAACTGCTGTAGATTCAGCGCCATGGCGGATTATACACACTCCAGGTTTTTGTGGTCTGTTAAGATGATCATGGAGTGCTTAGCCCTCTCAGGGTAGTGTCCCCATGTCTCAAGCCCCACCTTGATTGCCAGTAATACTGTGTTGGCTGCTTCATAATTGCATTCAGCTGAAGTAAGCTTTTGAGGGGAAAAAAGCACATCCCGTTGGGATCCCATTCTTTTGGGCAGAACTGCCTCACTGGCTACATGGGAGGTGTCAGTTTCAAGGATAAAAGGTTGGTCTGGATCTTGGTGGGCCAGGACTGGGGCTGAGTCGATGAAGGCTACCTTCAGATGTTCAAATGCTTGATGGGCCTCTGGGGCACAGTGAAACTTTGCAGGTTCATGAAGGATAGTGGTTATGGGAGATGTGATTTTTGAAAAGTTGGGAATAGATCTCCTATAGAAGTTGGCAAACCTCCTGAATTTCTGAATGTCTCAAATAGTCTGGGGCTCTGCCCAGACTGAACTGCAGATACCTTCTGAGGATCTATCCATAGCTCTCCCGCTGACAGGATAAACGCCAAAAATTCAATGGATGATGACTGTTTGAACGCACACTTCTCTAGCTCTGTGTACAATCTATGCCAGTGTAATCTTGTGAGAACCTCATGGATCTGGTGGTCATGGCTGGCTTGGTCAAAAGAGTACATTAAGAGATCATCCAGATATGTGAACACATATTGGTTGAGGATGTCTCAAAGAATATTGTTAATTAGGTGCTGAAAGGTGGCAGGGGCATTAATAAGGCTGAAGGGTATTTCCTAATATTCAAAATGCCCATAGCTAGTTCTAAAGGCTGTCTCCACTCATTCCCTTTACTGGTGTGAACTAGGTTATATGGTCCCTAAGATGCAATTTGGTGAACACCCAGGCTGACCGTACTTGATCCAAAAGCTCTGGAATTAACAGCAGTGGGTACCAATAGCATATAGTTATTTGGTTAAGTGCCCTGTAGTCCACACAAAATCTCAGAGAGCTTTCTTTTAACAAAGAGTACCAGAGCACCTGCAGAGGAGGTAGAGCAGTGGATAAAGGTTTTCTAGGTTTTCCTGGATGTACTCTCTTAAAGCTGCAAACTCCAGCTTGGACATAGAATATATGTATCCAAACTAAATTTTAGCCCCGGGTTGAAGGCAAGGCAAGATTTTGAAACCTATAAGAGAGAAATCCTACAGGAAAAGAGTAGTCAGCAGGGAGATGTCTTGTTTATTACTAAGATCAAAAGATTAGACTTGTGTGACGTAGTAGGGTGCGGGGTGGACTGACCTGGGAATGTCGTTTAGTTTTACTGGGACTGTCTGCCTGGGGGATGGGAGAGCAGGGGGTGACTTTAGGTGAGGGACGGTACCTGAGCCTGTAACCTGAGCCAGGAAGCGGGGTGGGGCGAGTCGACACCTTTGCCCGGGAAGCTGGACACAGGGAGAGGGGGAGAGAAGAAGGGGGAGAGAGCCGGCTGGAGGGGTTTTGGTTTCAGTTCTGGGCTGGCTGGGAAGAGGCAGGGACCCTAAGTCTGGGGTCTAAGCTCCTTGCCCCCCAGAGGGACCTGACTGAGGGGTCCTGGTTGTACCTACGAGCCCTGCTTGGGACCGTGTTCCTGTCATCTAATAAACCTTCTGTTTTACCGGCTGGCTGCAAGTGGGGGGTGCAGGGCCCTGACTCCCCCACACTCTGTGACAACTTGTACATCAGGTAACTCCAGGAAACACACAGCATTCTTCACCCAGGACACAAGCTGGTGGCATGGCTTGTCTTACGGAAAAGGCAACACAGCCTGTCTATCTGCCTGGAAAGCACTGGTGAGCAATACTTTATTAGATGTGTGAAATTCTCATTAAATAAGTGTAGACTCCAGACTGTGTTATGATTTTATTTTATATGTAACCATTTGTTCCCAACACATCTACTTGCTACCACTCAAATCGCTGGACTTTGTTAAATAAACTTTTACTTGTTTTCCCTGTAAACTTATCTAAGTGCCGTGTGTGAAGCAGAGTGATCTAAGGCGCAACTGGTGAACTGGGGGCCCTGTTCCTTTAGTAGCAGTGACTCTGAATACTGCGAGTGCCCTGTGGACACTCCAGGGAGATGGTGGGAGGGTTCACGAAGTGTGCCTATCACTAACCTGAAGATAGAGCAGGGCCTGCATAGGCTGAGAGGGGAGTGCTTGTGTTGCCTGTGGCTGGTGGAGTTGGGGAACGGACCCCCAGCATGCATAGGTAAGGCTTCCACACACTTACCGCAGGTGGTAGCGAGGTGCTTCCAAGCTAGGATGACCAGAAAGCAAGTGTGAAAAATGGGGATGAGGGGTAATAGGAGCCTATATAAGAAAAAGACCCAAAAATCAGGACTGTCTCTATAAAATCAGGAAATCTGGTCACCCTATTCCAAGCCCTGGGAAGCATCACTGTAGTCGGCAGGATCTACAGCCAGTCTGCTCATAAGCCAAGGTTCATGCTCCAGACACTTATGCACCAGATAACACAGATATTGAGAAATTCAAAAGGTGAGCAGCTTGAAAACGGGTAAAGATAAAAGGTCACAGTTTGTTATTTTCCATTTGTTTATTTGGGGTAAGGGAAACAGAACAAAGGGAAGGACAAGGTGAGTAAGCCGGAGACACCAGCTAAACATACCACACTGCAGTGGGAAAAGCTCAGTGTCAAGCATGGCCCAGGAGGTCCAGTAAACACTGCAGAGGGGATGAGACCTGTGCTCCTGGAAGATGATAGACATCAGGAGGAACTGACTAATCTATTCAAAGTGCCTGAGGCCAAGAGGGGTGTGGGCTTCGGACACCAGCCTGGCACAAGTCCCAGTGAATAGCAATGCAGTTGGAACTGGCCAAACTAGAGATGAGAAAACTGGAAATAAAGGAAAGAGTCCAGGAAATGGAGATGCTAGCAAAGAAGCAAAAGCAGGAAGCACAGACCAGGCTGGTAAGAGCAGGTGCCTCCCCCCTGGCTACCCCTGGGAAGGGTCACAGTGTCCTACCACGGTGAATGAGCCGAGGCTGTCCTTCCCAGGCATGTTCAGTCACAGATTAAAGAGCATCTGCTTCAAAACGTTACTGGGATTGTGCGAGAGGACAAAAAGGGATATATGCAAGATAAGTTAAAATTTCACAAAAGCAGAACTCTGCTGCTGCAGCTACTTAGCTCTTCAAGCCAGTACAAAGCCAAGCCCCCTGAGCCAGCAATGACCATCTCTACCTCTTTGTATCCCTGAATCCAAGCACACCATGTGAATGATTTATTTTGGACTTGTGCTCTGGGACTGGAAAACCAAAGCCCTGACTTTTGCAATGGTGATGTTGCACATTCAGTTTTCAAGTTTATTCATAAGGATCAGGTCATCTGAATGGCCAGTTACTGGGCTGCTTGCAAGGGTTATTTGAATTTTTTCGTTTTTTATTTGAATGGTCCAGTATCAGTGTTTGCAAGGAATGCATTGATTTTTGTTGGTAGAAATCCAATCTGGTGGCCTGCGAAAATCTAGCAAGGTTTATATGCTGGTGATCTTTACAGTACTCTAGCATTACTGCCAGGGCACATTTTTGAAATACAATTTCTTCTTCAAAAGGCAATATATGTGTTCCCTGTGTGTGCGCTCTTGGCCACCATTTTGGATGGAGAAGGGGGAGGTAGTTTCAGGGCCTGTGCAGAGAGTGAAAGGAAAAGAGCAGCGTGAATTAATACAGCTCCTTATGCTGCCTTCTGCCTTGAAGCTTGTCTAGCTCAAGTCCTGCTGGGTCTCAAAAAACTCCTGGCAGTCACAGGCCCTGCATCCCCTTCCCCAAATGAGCTCGTCATCAGGGCACCGGTGGGGGTTCCTGCCTGCAGGGCTTGTCAGGTGTCCACTGTCACTCGCAGGGTGGTGGGGGGTCCCCATCAAGGGTGGCATTCAGCTCCACACAGAAGCGGCAGGTCTGGGGTCAGCATCAGCTTGTGTTGGTCTCCTTTGCCTTTTGTTAAGACGGGCGCGGGTCCTCCCGTTCATCCAGCATTGCTGCTCATCCTCCAACTGCTGCACGCCCTCTGCAATATCTGAAGACAGATGTATTTCGGCAGCGGGGTTATTATGCAGCTGTGTTTGCATTGCCCCTTCTTCCCACAGGCCAAGGAGATCCAGGACTTCCCTGGATCTGGGACCAAGCACAGCATGAGGTTTAGCTGTAGCTTTATGTGGAGCCAGGCCTGGGCCTGCTCCCCAAGGCGGGTGAGCAGGAAGATATGCACTTCAAAAACACGCTGGAGATTTTAAAGCGGGATGGGCTTCTGGTCACCACCGCAGGGACAGGGACACTGCAGGACTGTTCCTACCGGCACAGGCAGTGCAGTGTCCGTCCTGACGCTGTACCAGGCAATCAGTGCCAGCAGGCAGTGTCATTTGGTGAGCGGGTTTTCAGCCACTGCCAGAAAGTCAGAGTTTTACCGCCAAGACCTAGAAGAGGGCGATCACGCCCACAGCGATTACCAAGAAAAGGCAAGTTTTGCTAGTAAAACCTTCTAATGTGGCCCAGGTCTGAGGCTGAAGACAGCCAGGAACAGCTCCGAGAAGGGGAACTCCCCAATTATTTCAATGGGGTATTAAAATTGCAACCAAAGTTGGTAGTATCAGAGGGAACACCAAACTAGTGTGTTTACCCCTTGATCTGAAATCATCTCCTCAGCTGCCCAACCCCCCAGCTCCCTCCTCACGGTGCAGTCATGTGGAGTCAGTGCCTGGACCAAAAGCAGACTCATTTTGGGGAGCACGTATGCCGAGCAGCCCAGCAGCCCAGCTCCTTTGAGGACTGCTCTGCGGGGAGAAAAAATGTCCTGTATCTGAAGCTGCTGCAGAATTTCCATGGACGCAGCAGAACCTAGGAGCCCCGATGCAGAACTTAGGTCCCAGCTGCCGTGGGGCACAGGGGCCTTGGTCACCAGGCGCTGGCATCCAGAGAGGGGCAGGGGAATTCACTGGAGTCTGGCTGAACAAGCTGCTGTTCTCTGTGGGACAGAGGGATCCATTGTCACAGCAGAGGACTGTGCTGGCAGAGAGGCCACACAAATCTGGAATTGTTTCTCAGCCCCCAGCTGGTCTGGACTTTGGCCTCCTTGCATTTCTGAATGCTGAGCATAGAAGTGGCCTGGAGCATTGCTGAAGTGACTGTTACAACAGTTACATTTGTTAAGGGCCAGTGACTTTCCAAGGACATTCTGGCCATCGCCCCAGCACACATGTCCTCTTCTGTGATCCTTCGAAAGCCCAACTAGCAGCAGAGACCTGCCCCAAGCTCTTGGGGTGAGTGGGGAGGAAGAGACTCTCAAACAGCTTCCCAGAACGTCTGAGAGGAAAAAACGGTTACTCGCTTTTTGTAACTGTTCTTCGAGATGTGTTGCTCATGTCCATTCCATTGTAGGTGTGTGTGCTCACCACATGCACCGGTGCTGGAAGTTCTTCCCTCAGTGGTTTCTGTAGGGGACCGGCTCTGGCGCCATCTGGAGTAGCGTGTGTATCTGTCAGTATAAGGGGCGCAGCCGGCTCCCACCTCCCTCAGTTCCTCCTTACTGGGACTCCGACAGAGGGGAAGGAGGGTGGGTCATGGAATGGACATGAGCAACACATCTCGAAGAACACCAATTATGGAAGGTGAGTAACCGTTTTTCTTCTTCGAGTGCTTGCTCATGTCCATTCTAATGTAGGTGACTCCCAAGCAGTACACCTCCAGAGGTGAATAGGAGCTCATGGATGTGTTGATTGCAACACAGTTCTGCCAAATCCAGCGCCATCCCTGGCTTGCTGGGTGATGGCGTAATGCATCGTGAAGGTGTGTACCAACAACCACGTCGCAGCTCTGCAGATGTCCTGGATGGAGACAAGGGCCAGAAACATGGCCAATGATGCTTGAGCTCTCGTGGAGTGAGCAGTTATTATTGGTGGGGCGTCACTGTGCCCATTCGTAACAGGTATGGATGCAGGTGGTGATCCAGGGACGACACTGGAAGTCCCTTCATTCTGTCAGCCATCGCCATGAAGAGTTGAATCGATCTGCGGAAAGGCTAGGTGAGCTCCAGGTAGAAAGCCAGAGCATGCCTGGCGTCTAGTGTGTGCAGACGCTTCTCTTTAGATGCGTGCGGCTTTCGACAGATCGCCGGGAGGAAGATGTCCTGGCTGACATGGAAGTGCGACACCACCTTTGGAAGGAAGGCAGGATAGGGACACGGCTGTAGAACACCGGGTACGGGGGATCCAATGGAAGAGCTTTTATCTTGGAGACTCACCTCACCGATATAATAGTTACAAGGAATGCAACCTTCCACGGCAGGCGTGAGAGAGAGCAAGAGGGTAGAGGCTTGAATGGAGGACCAGTAGGCCTAGAAAGGACTAGACTGAAGTTCCATTGGGGAACCGGATCCTGGACCGGAGGAAACAGCCTCTCGAGGCCCTTGAGGAACCTGATCATCATCTTATGTGAAAATACTGATCTACCCTGAACGTGTGGATGAAAGGCTCATATGGCCGCCAAGTGCACCTCGATCGATGAAAAGGCAAGGCCCTGGCGCTTTAGATGAAGGAGATAGTCCAGGATGGATTGTAAAGAGGCACTAACAGGAGAGATATTCTGCTCCAGGGCCCAGCAGGAGAAGCGCTTCCACTTGGTGAGGTAGGTAGCTCTGGTGGAGGGCTTTCTGCTTTCCAGAAGAACCTGCTGGACCTGAGTGGAGCAGGCCTGCTCCTCAGGGCTCACCCACACAGCATCCACACTGTGAGATGGAGAGAGGTGAGATTCGGGTACAGCAACTGTCCGTGATTGTGAGAAGGCAGGTCCGGACGGCCGTGAAGAGTCCATGGGGCTGCCACTGCCAAGTCCATGACAGTGCCGAACCAATGCTGGCCAGGCCAGGCCAGGGCAATCATAATGACTCGTGCCTGGTCTCTCTTGATCTTGAAAAGGACCCTGCTGATCAGCGGGATTGGCCGAAAGGCATACGTGAGACCCTCTGACCACAACAGGAGAACAGCATTCAATAGTAAGTTGCTGTCGAGGCCTTGTAGTGAGCAGAATTGGTGGCATTTCCTGTTCTGTATGGTGGTGAACAGGTCTACTTGGGGAGTTCCCCACCTGGCAACATTCGAGTGGAGGGATCACTTGTGGTGAGAGAAGAAGGACCTGCTGAGGCGATTTGCCAGCATGTTCCGGATGCTGGGAGGTGCAAGGATTCCAGGGAGATAGCGTGCTGGATGCAGAAGACCCACAAGTGAAAGGATTCCTGACACAGGGCTGATGACCGAGTTCCCCCGTCTGTTGGCGTAGAACATGGAGGCTGCGTTGTTTGTCAGTACCTGCACCACTTGACCAGATAGATGGGGAAGGAACATCTTGCATGCCAGACGAATGGCCCTAAGCTCTCTGACATTTATGTGAAGTGACAGCTTCTCCCAAGACCATAGTCCTTGAGTTTTGAGGGCCCCGAAGTGTGCTCCCCAGCCGAGGTCGGACACATCTGACATCATGGACACTGTGGGCTGTGGAACCATGAACAGAATCCTTCCATCACCGGATTCGGGTTGCACCACCATTGGAGGGAGGTGAGTACCCAGGGTGGGATGGTGAAGAGCCTGTCCAAAGGGTGTCTGTCTGAGGAATAGACTGACAATAACCACATTTGAATGGGCTTCAGCCGCAGCCTTGCGTGCTGGACTACATAGGTGCATGCAGCCCTGTGCCCCAGGAGTCTGAGACAGACCCAAGCTGTGGTGAGCAGGCGTGTGGTGACTTGGGCAATCAGATGTGACATTGCTCTGAACCTGACTTGGGGTAAGAACCTCTGGTTTGGGTAGAGTCGAGGACTGCTCCAATGTACTTTATCCTCTGAGCAGGGACCAATGTTGATTTTTGTTTGTTTATCAACAGGCCGAGGGCGTGACAAGTGACTTCCAACACCTCGATACTGCGCTGTACCTGCCCTTTTGAGCGGCCCTTGATGAGCCAGTCATCCAGACAGGGATAGATCTGGACCCCCAACATCTGAAGTAAGCTGCGACTACTGCCATGTACTTTGTAAATCACTCTCAGCGCTCTTGCTAGGCCCAACAGGAGCACTGCGAACTGGTAATGTGTCTGACCAAAAACCACAGAAATCTCCTGCAGCCGGGAAATACTGAGATGTGAAAGTAAGTGTCTTTCAGGTCGAGGGTGGCATACCAATCTCCAGGATCCAGGGAGGGGATGATGGAGGCCAGGGAGACCATGCAGTACTTCAATTTTTTGAGATATTTGTTGAGGTCCCGCAGGTCTAAGATGGGGCGTAGGCCCCCTTTGGCCTTCGGAATGAGAAAGTACCAGGAGTAAAATCCTTTCCCTCTTCGTTTTGTGGGAACTTCCTCCCCAGCCTCCAGCCGCGGGAGGGGCCCTGCCTGAGGAATCACAGCCACTAGAGGAAGTGGTCTTGGGCCCCTTGGACCGATGCGACATCTGAGCCCAGGGGCAGTCGAGACACTGAGGCCGAAGGTCTTTCCAATGCCCTTGAGACTAAGCTCTAGGTCTGAGGTCCCCCAGCCTGGGGAACTGCCCATGGGCTATAGATTTGCTGCTCATGGGCCTGGTAATAATCTGGAGAACAATGCCACCCGCTTCGGTAACGGTGCGCAGGCTCCAGGGACTGGGAGCGCGGGGATTGTCTATGATGCTATGGTGACTGATGTCTGGGCTCTGGCAATGGTATCGGTGTTCTGGTGATCCGCAATGGGGCTCTGGTGACCGGTGTCAGGGCTGTGGCAACGGGTGTTGCTCTGAGGAGCGGTGCTGGGATTCCGGAGGGCAGCAAGGAGGCTCTGGTGAGCAGTGCCTGGGAACCACGGAGCGGCACCTTTTGGGTAACTGCTGCTCTGTGACCTGGTACCGTGGATCTGGTGACCAATTTGTGGATCCCGGAGATTCGTGCCTGGAACCTGCCAAGTGGCCATGGGTCTGTGATTCAAGACATGGCTCCGGAGATCATTGGCATGGTCCTGGTGAGTGGGCCAGAGTACGGTGCCGCAGGGGTGACTTCTGCAGGGGCGCCATTGAGAGCTTTCCCCTAGGAACAGCGGGTGGGAGGGGTCCTTAGGCCTCTATTCCCGAGGAGTAGGCGGCACCGGGAAGGAGAAGATGTCTTTACCTGCTTGAAAGGCTTCTGGGGTGGACGGCACCATGACGTACTCCACTATTCCCTGGGATAGGAGGCAGGTCGCGTTGGGGTGGACTAGGCCCAACAGGCGAGGCTGTTGCGTGGCTGCACTCCAGAGATGGCAAGATGGTCTGACTTGTTCTAAGCTCCTCTTCTCCCTTTTCCTTACCCTTATGGGACCGTGGGGAGCGCCCTCTCCTGGGGTGCTTTTTGTGCCTTTTGGCCAGTACCAGCGACAAGGATTGGCATCAGGAGGCAGCCAGTGCCGGGGGCACTTTTTGTCAACGCCAAAGTACTCGGCACTGAATCTGAATGTGACGGCTCTGAGGCTGGTGCAAGAGCAGACTCCATGAGGAGCGGGAGGAGCCTAAAGTCTCTCTCCTTTCTGGTCTGGGGCTTGAATCCCTTCCAGATATGGCACTTTTCAGGAATGTGGGACTCACCCAGACACTTCAAACAACTAAGATGTGGATCGCTGACTGACATGGGCTTCTTACAGTGATCCAAGCCCGGGGACTATGAATAACTAAGTATACTAACACTATTAGGAACTGTTAACTATCTCTAACTGCAACTATTTACACAAGAAAAGTTCCAGGAGCCACTGAAAGAGAACCACTTGCTAGAGCAAGGGGAGCCTTCGACACTGGTGATAAGAAGGAATTGAGGGAGGGAGGGGGCTGGCAGCACCCCTTATACCAGCGCACACGCATGTCACTCCCGAGGGCACTAGAGCCGATCCCCTACGGATACCACTGAGGGAAAACGTCCGGCACTGGTGCATGGGGCAAGCACACACACCCCTACCCTGGAATGGACATGAGCAAGCACTCGAAGAACTAGCTGTACCATACCTCCGGCAGGAGACTTCCACAAGCCTGCCAGGCACCACCAGAGGTGCATGGACGCAGGCAGATGGTAGGGAGAAGTGCCCAGTGTTCAGTGGAGAGGGCTGGCCAAGCAGCAAGGGGCTGAGATCTTTCAGCTAGGTCACTAGGCCCAGCTGCCTCACTTGCCCCACTCGGCCGTTAGGGGAGGGCTCAGCGAGGAGCAGAAACGTGGAGGCTCGAGTTGGGAAAGGCGATGGCTTCCTTTTTGCAGGCAGGAGCATGGAAAGCTGCTGAGCAAGCCTGGCTGGCTACTTGCTGCAAAGGAACAGGGTGGTTACAGAGGGTTGCAGATTGAATATCAGACGACAATGGGCTGCAATTCCGAAAAAGGCTACTCTCATTCTGGGGTGTCTTAAGAGGAGTGCATATGTAAGACATGGGAGGTACCTGGTGAGGCCTCCGCTGAAGTACTGTGACCAATTCTGGGCCTCAGACTTTGGGAAAGATGTGGACGACCTCAAGGAAGTCCAGAGGAGAGCAACAAAACTGATACAAGGTTCGGAAAACCTGTCCTATGAGGAAAGATGTTAAAAACTGAGCATGTTTAATCTTGGGAGACTGAGCGGGGACCTGATAACAATTGTTACATGTGCTAAGGGCTGTTAGAGGAGAGTGATCAATTGTTTTCCCTGTCCACTGAAGGCAGGACAAGAAGTGATGGGATTCATCTGCAGCAAGGGAGATTTAGGTTAGAGACCAGGGCTGTTAAGCTTGGGAACAGGTGTGCAAGGGAGGTTGTGGAATCCCCATCATTGGAGGTGTTTAAGAGCAGGCTGGACAAACACCTGTCAGGGACAGTCTAGGTTTATTTAGTCCTGCTATAGCACAGAGGGCTGGACTCAATGACCTCTTGAGGTCCCTTCCAGCCTGACATTTCTAAGATTCTGTGCCCATTGTGCTGGGCACTGCCCCACAAGCTTAGTCTAAATAAGGGGGCGTGCAGGGCCCAACAGAGGGAACACGGGGAGGACAGAGCGATGGCACTGGGAACACAAAACTGCAGCTAGGAGCTGGTGTCTCTGTTGGAGGCTGCAGAGTTAATTATTTTCTTTATTTAAGTAAATGAAAGAACAAGAACTGTTAATGAATAACTAACAGCCCCCATCTCATCAGCACTAATCCATCCCTCTGCTCCTCCACAGGCTTGTATTACAAACCTGTGTTCCGGGCAGCTCCCCTCTGCCACTGTGGCCTACGCTCCTCTGTGGTCAGCTCTCATCCCTGTTGAGCCAGATGGTCTTTGGGTCAGGGATTGTACTTTATGTTCATTGCATGCCCCGTGAAATGGAGTCCTGGTAATGGTCACCGTGTTATCCATTGCAAAACCCACAAACAACTACACTATTGCTGTTATTACAGCAACGCCTAGAAAAAAATTAAGTGAACAAATTCAAAATAATCAGAGTTGTGGTTCCTCAGCAACATTAAGTAGGACACACTTCACATGGGTAACACTCTGTAATACTGTATATATTTGCTGCTGGAATTACATTTGTACAGTGCTTTAAAGTCGTTTCCTAAAGATGCTGATAGATATCTGAGTTTTTACAAGAATAGAAGGATTGTCTTGTGAAAGGCACTGGACTGGGACTCAGAAGATCCTGAGTTCAATTCCTAGCTCTGACCCAGACTCTCTGTCTAGCTCTTCAGGACAGGGCCTGTCTCACATTCATGTACAGTGCCCTGATCTCAGCTGTGACCTCTAGGCACTACTGCAATACAAATACCTAATAATAACAACCAGCTGCATCAAACACCAAATTTCAATCTGTGACTCACAGGGACAGCTGCACTCCTCTGGGACAACGCAGCTCACAGCCCATAATGCACCGCATGAGAGCGGGGATAAAACATTCTCTGCCAAGGGGATCTGGCTGTGAAACTTCCAGAGGAGATCTGGCAAATCCAGACTCCGAGCCTCTGTAGGAATTGTTGCAGAACTGTCCTTTTCAAAAGGATTTTCTACCATAAGAATGACATTCTCACACTGACAACCTCCTCTAGCCAAAAACCCAAGCAGCCAACCAAAAGGGGAAAAAAGAGGAAACTGGAAATTAATAGAATACAATAAATAAATAAAGAAGTCAATCACACAAACCTTCCCTCAAGCAGGGTCTTTACAAAAAAGCAGGCAAGCCAGAGACCACATGAAATCCACTAGGAACTTTGCTGTTGCTACCATCTTGATGTGGTAGACGCTCAGATACTATGGCAATGGATGGCCAAGTTAATTGCTGCAAGAGCTGAGACTTTTTATTTCCTTTAGGATGCTTACATCTCAACCTGGGCACTGCATTAATGTTGTTTACACTGAATTTCCTTTTAAAAAAGAAAACCAAATTAACACACCGCCCTTTAGCCCAGAGCTCTCCTAGATACACAGGGTCACCCATTCAACGTGATCACAGAGGTAGTTATTAATGATGGTGCAGAACTTCATCGAAACCAGTGCTCATGAATGTAGCTGGAACTGCATCACCGTAGCTAGCCATAAATGTACCGAGAAATCACATCCATCCAAGGTGCTTTCATGGCCTCTGGCAGTGTAAACACTTCCTGATTTCTAATGAGCGAGCTTGTCTGTCAGGGCCAACTAGCTACTAGCTAAGTGAGCACTAGCCTCCTGTCCCTTGAACACCCTTCCTGTGTGTTAGCAAGGGGGCGGAGGGGACATAGGCTGTTGTAGGGGAGAAGGGCTTAGAAGCCAGACACTGAGGCCTGGTCTACACTAGAAAATTAAGCCACCTTAACTACGGTGCTCAGTGGTGAGAAAAATCCACTCCCAAGTGGCGGAATTAAACTGACCTAATCCCCAGTGGGGGCAGCGCTAGGTGGATAGAAGAATTCTTCCATCAACCTAGCTACCCCTCTTGGGGAGGTGGGTTACCTATGCCGATCGGAGAACCCCTCCTGTTGGTGGAGGTACTGTCTACACTGAAGCACTGCAGTGGTATGGCTGTAGCATTTCAAGTGTAGACAAGCTCCAAGTGACCGAGGAGCTAGCACCTAGGGGAGTTGAGAGGCAGTTTGTAGCAGGGAGACAAGAGTAAAATCACATGGTTCCAAAAGGCCACACTGCCTATGCTACGCCTAGTTCCTCCATCTGCACCTGCATCCAGACAGAGAAACCAGCCATGGATGCCTCAATCCAGTCACTGGTGTGGATTTGCAGGGTCTGGGGCCTATGTTTTCCCCGTCGCAGAAAGCCAGGTTGGGGGCACTGTCTGATGTGAGAGATGCCTACAGGTAGAGTCTCTCAGGAAGAAAGTAAGAGAGCTGCAGGAGCAGGTGCTACACTGAGAAGCATCTGTGCACACGAGGAAGCCGTTGAAAATATGCATATGGAGATCTCCAAGGCTGAGGAAGCAATGCAGCTGGAGAGGACTGCAGGAGCGTCACCAGGGCAGGAGGAAACAGTTCCAGCACAGGGCGGAATCTGGCTGCAGGTTATTTCTGGCAGCAAGCATTGCTACACCTCTGCTCCCAATCCACCATCCCTATAGATAAAAACTGTATGCTGCTCTGGCATCCAGGTGTGAGGAACCTCCCTGAAAGGTGGAGGAGGAGAAGCCGCATACTCCCAAGACTGGGAGGATCATGGCCACCTCTCCCAGGAGGAAACAAAGGGTGGTGGTGGTTGGTGACTCCCTTCTAAGGGGGAAGTGAGGCATTCAGCTGCCAGCCTGACACGGCATATCCTGGAAGGGCCCATATCTGAGACATTCCAGGAGGACTGCGGAGGATCATCCGCCCTCTGTCTACAACTGCTCATCCACGTGGGCACTAAAGGTTCTGCAGGGTGTGACCCTGAACAGATCAGATGGGACTACAGGGCTCTGGGAGTGAGGGAGTTGGTGGTGCAGGTGGCACTGTCATCAATCCTTCCCATCAAGAGTAGCGGCCCAGGCAGAGCCAGACACATCCTGGAAGTGAACCCATGGCTGCACGGCTGGTGTTGCCAGGGCTTCAGCTTCCTCAGCCATGAGAGGCAGTTCTGAGAAGGACTGCTGAGCAGAAACAGGGTCTGCCTATCAAGGAAGGGGAAGAATATCTGCATACAGACTGGCTAACCAGTGAGGCAGCCTTTGAACTAAGGCCTGGTCTACACTACAGAGTTAGGGTGACGTAAGGCAGCTTACGTCAATCTAGCTCTGTAAGCATCTACACTACAATGTAGCTCCCGCCAATGTAAGTCGCCTGTGTAGACACTGCGTTACTTACAGCGCCTGTTGCCAGGCGGAGCTGCAGCCGGAGCCCCCCCATGTGGCACTGACAGCCTGAGCCTGGGCGGGAGGGAAGGAGAGCCTGACCCCAGGCAGCAGGGCTCTGGGGGAGGATGTGCACTGCTGACAGAAACAGCAGAGTGTGGACATTAAAAATCAAATTAATTACTCCAGTGGCTGTATGTCGACTTAAGTTGACTTAATTTTGCAGCATAGAAATGCTCTTAGTTTGATGGGGGCAGGAGACAAAGGCCCACAGATGCGTCCATAACACAATAACCTGGGTGAATGGTCAGAATCTGGAGGGCACATGGACAATCATAGCAGGGTCAAAGGAGAGACAGAAGGGAATGTAGGAGGGAAATCTAATGAACATCTTATCTGTCTGTATACTAACATAAGTAGTTTGGGGAATTCACTAGTATTTCTAGTTCTTCCTGTTAAGAGTCACAATTACAACAGACTCAGTGGGATAATTCACATGACTAGAATATTAGTATTGGAAGGTACAGGCTGTTCAGGAAGAACAGGCTAGGAAAAAACGGAGGCGGTGTTATCTTATATGGCAAAGATGTCTTCACTTGGACTAAGATCGAAATAGAAGTGGGAGGCAGCCCTGTTGAAAGTCTCTGGGTAAGGATAGAAGGAATAAAAAAAAACCAAGGGTGATGTCATGGTAGGAGTCCGTACAGACCACCTGACCAGGAAGAAGAGGTGGATGAAGCTTTTTTTAAACAACTAGCAAAATCATCCAAAGAAGTAGTGACAGGGGACTTCAACTTACCCAGACATCTGCTGGGACAGTAACACAGCAGGGGACAGATTACCCAACAAGTTCTTGGAATGTATTGGAGACAACTTTTTATTACAGAAGGTGGAGAAAGTGACTAACAGAGAGGTTTTAGATTTGAGTCTGAAAAATAGGGAGGAACTGGTTGAGAATTTGAAGGTGGAAGGCAGCTTGGTAAAAGTGATCATGAAATGATAGAGTTCATGATCCTAAGAAATGGTGGGAGGGAGAACAAGCAGAATAAAGACATTAGACTTCAAGAAGGCAGATGTTAGCAAACTCAGAGAATTGGCAGGCAAGACCCTGTGGGAAGCAAGTCTAAGGGGAAAAAAGAGTTCAGGAAACTTGGTAGTTTTTTTTTGTTTTTTTTTTACAGAGACATTATTAAGGGCACAAGAGCAAACTATCCCAGTGCATAGGAAAGATAGGAAGTAAGGTATGTGACCATCCTGGTTTAACCAGGAGATCTTCAATGACCTGAAAGGGAAAAAATGTCGTACAAAAAGTGGAAACTAGGTCAAATTACAAAGGGAATATAAAAAAAACCAAGACAAGCATGTAGGGACAATATTAGAAAGGCCAAGACACAACATGAGATTGCACTAGCCAGGGACATAAAAGGTAACAAGAAAACATTTTATAAATACATGAAAAGCAAGAGGAAGACCAAGGATAGGGTAGGCCTGTTACTTAATGAGGAGGGAAAGACAACAGAAATTCAGCAATGGTGGAAGTGTTCAATGCCTTTTTTGTTTCAGTTTTCACCAAAAAGATTAACAGTGATTAGATGACTAATGTAATGAACATCAGTGTAAATGGGGTAGGATCTGAGGTCAAAGTAGGGAAAGAATAAGTTAAGAATTACTTAGACAAGTTAGATGTCCTCAAATGGGCAGGCCCTGACAAAATATAACCTAGAATACTTAAGGAACTGGTTGAAGAGATCTCTGAGCCATTAGCATTTATCTTTGAGACGTCATGGCGGATGGGAGAGACCCCAGAGGACTGGCAAAGAGCAATATAATACCCATCTATAGAAACAGGAATAAAAGTAACCCAGGGAATTACAGACCAGTCATCTTAACTTTGGTACCCAGAAAGATAAGGAAGCAAATAAACAATTAGATTGTAAGCACCTTGAAGATAATTAGTAACAATTAACATGGATTTGTCAAAAACAAATCATGTCAAACCAACCTAATATCCTTCTTTGACTGGGTAACAAACCTTGTGGCTAGGAAGGAAGCAGTAGATGTGATATAGCTCAACTATAGTAAGGCTTTCGATACTGTCTCATACAGAGGTTTGGAGCGAAGCCCGGAGCTGGAGTGTGGAGCAGCTCCAGAGCAGTGGAGCTGCAGGTTTTTGCCTGGAGCTGGAGCAGAGCCAGACCACAGCTCCAAAGTCCTGGTCTCATATGACCTTCTCATAAGCAAACTAGGGAAATACAGCCTAGATGAAACTACTGTCAGGTGGGTGCACAGATGATTGGAAAACCATACTCAGAAAGTAGTTATCAATGGCTCACAGTCAAACTGGAAGGGCATATTGAGTGGGGTCCCGCAGGGACCTGTCCTGTGTCCGGTTCTATTCAGTATTTCCATAAAAGATTTGGATAATGGCACAGAAAGCACATTTATAAAGTTTGTGGATGATACTAAGTTGGGAGGGGTTGCAAGCGCTTGGAAGGACAGGATTAGAATTCAAAATGATCTTACAAATTGGAAAAATGGTTTGAAATACATAAGATGCAATTCAATAAGGACAAATGTGAAGTACTACACTTGGGTAGGAATAATCAATTTCACAAATACAAAATGGGAAATGACTGCCTAGGAAGGTGTACTACAGAAAAGGTTCAGGGGTTATAGTGGATCACAAACGAAGTATGAGTCAACAAAGTAATACAGTTGCAAAATAAGTGAACATCATTCTGGGATGTATTAGCAAGAGCATTGTAAGACCCAAGAAGTAATTCTTCCTCTATACTCAGCACTGATAAGGCCTCTGTTGGAGTACAGTATCCAGTTCTGGGTACCATACTTCAGAAAAAAAGTGGACAAACTGGAGAGAGTTCAGAGGAGAGCAGCAAAAATAATTAAACGTCTAGAAAACATGACCTATGAGGAAAGATTGAAAAAAAATGGGTTTATTTAGTCTGGAGAAGACTGAGGGGGGGACATCATAACAGTCTTAAAGTATGTAAAAGATTATTATAAAGAAGAGGGCGATACATTGTTCTCCTGATGCACTGAGGACAGGACAAGAAGTAATCAGCTTAAATTGCAGCAAGGGAGATTTAGGTTAGACGTTAGGAAAAAATTCCTAATCGCAAGGGTAGTTAAGCACTGGAACAAATTACCTAGGGAAGTTGTGGAATCCCCGTTCGTTGGAGGTTTTTAAGAGCAGGTTAGACAAACACCGGTCAGGGATGGTCTAGATAATACTTAGTCCTGCCTCACTGCAGGGGACTGGACCGCATGTGGGGGGACCAGGTGTCCGGTGAAAAGGGACCCTGGCGGCTCTGGTCAGCAACCATTAAAAGTCTGGTGGGCGGTACTGCGGAGCTATGACAGGCTAGTCCCTACCTGTCCTGGCTCCGCGCTGCACTCTGCTGGCTGCTTCCGGGGCACAGCGTGGTCCATGGCGCCAGGACAGGCAGGAAGCTTTGCCCCCACACTGCGCTGCTGACTGGGAGCCGCCAGAGGTAAGCCTGTGCCCCAACCCCCTGCCCTGAGCCCCCCCGAACCCAGAACCCCTTCCTGCACCCAAAGCCCCTCATCTCTGGCCCCACCCAAGCCTGCACCCCCAGATGGAGCCCTCACCGCCCTGCACCCCAACCCTCTGCCCCAGTCCAGAGCCACCTCCCACACCCTGAACCCCTCTGCCCCACCCCCAGCCTGGAGCCCCCTCCTGCACCCTAAGCCCTTCATCCCTGCCCCACCCGAGCCCACACCCCCAGATGGAGCCCTTATCCTCCCTACACCCTACCCCCCGCCTCAATCAGCGGCCCCCTCCCGCACCCTGAACCCCTCATCCCAGCCCCACCCCAGAGCCCACACCCCTAGATAGAGCCCTCACCTCCTCCCATACCTCAAGCCCCTGCATCAGCCCAGTGAAAGTGAGTGAGGTCCCGCGGCTCTGGTGGAGCATCCGCAGGCACGTCTGTGGAAGGTCCACCAGAGCCGCGGGACCAGCGGACCCTCCGCAGGCACGTCTGCAGGAGGTCCACCGGAGCCGCGGGACCGGCGACCGCCAGAGCGCCCCCCGCAGCGTGCCGCCCTGCTTGGGGCAGTGCAAATCCTAGAGCCGCCCCTGACTCTACTTGGCGCGGTAAGGCTTTAGCTGGAGTGTCATGTCTAGTTTTGGGAACCACACTTTAAGAAAGATGTGGACGAACTGCAGAGAGTTCAGAGGAGAACACCACAAATGGTAAGTACACCTCTACACCGATATAACACAACCCAATATAACACAAATTTGAATATAATACGGTAAAGCAGCGCTCTGCGTGGGTGGGGCTGCGCGCTCTGGCGGACCAAATCAAGTTCGATATAACGCGGTTTCACCTGTAACGCGGTAAGATTTTTTGGCTCCCGAGGACAGCATTATATCAGGGTAGAGGTGTAGTTTAGAAAACATGACCTGTGAGGAAAGATTGAAAGAAATAGGCATGTTTTTGTCAAGAGAAGACTGAGGGGGAGAATTTATAACAGTCTTCAACTATGCAAAAGGTTGTTATAAAGAGGACTATGATCAATTGTTCTCCATGTCCACTGAGGATAGGATAAGAAATAATTGGTTTCGTTTGCAGCACGGGAAATTTAGGTTGGATATTAGGAAAAGATTTTGAACTATGAGGATACTTAAGCACTGGAGCAGGTTACCTACAGATGCTGTGGAAGAGAAAATTACTGATGTTATAACAGGAGGTTCTTTGAAACGTGTGGTCCCTATCTGTATTCCCCCGTGAGTATGCATGTGGTCCATGCACCTGTACTCGGAGAACTTTGAAAGCAGAGTTCATTGGTCCACACACACACCCTTGCTCTCCTTGTGCCTCCAACTGAAGATACAAAGGGTAAAGTGGACTAGCCACCTCTCCAGTTCCTTCTCTACTGCAAATCCAAGAATGATGCAAAGCAGAGGGAAAGGAGGGTGGGTAGTGGAATATAGATAGGGACCACACAGCTCAAAGAACCTCCACTTACTATAAAGTATGTAACTTTATCTTCTTCTCTGCGGGGTGGTCCCTATATGTACTCCATTGTGGGGACTGACAAGCAGTCAGGATGCAAATGCTATGAAACTTTGTCTCCACAGAATGTGATGTAAGGTGGATCCACCATCAGTGCTCCAAGATCACCCACTGCTGGAATGATAAATAATCTTTGAAATTATTAATATGGAAAACCACTAATTTAACCATTGTGGCAGGGCACTGCAAGAGAAGCCCTTAATCAGCTCCTGCCACTCCAGGGCTGGGTGAACTGCCCTATGTTTGCCTGGTAACTGACCACACCTGCCAGCCTCATTAGCAGGAGCTATAAGGCTGGAAGGAAGTGAGAGAAGGGTGCGGGGGGTGGAGACTAGGGGCTGGTCTACACTGGGGGGAGGGGGGGAATCAATCTAAGATACGCAAGTTCAGCTACGCGAAGTCGAAGTATCTTAGTTCAATTTACCTGGCTGTCCTCACAGCAGCAAGTCGACTGCCGCAGCTCCCCCGACGACTCCGCTTACTCCTCCTGCCGAGGTGGAGTACGGGTGTCGATTCGGGGATTGATTTATCAGGTCTAGACGAGATGCGATAAATCGATCCCTGATAGATCGACTACTACCCGCCGATCCGGCGGGTAGTGTAGATGTGGCCTAGGATTGGGAGGTCAGGCTCAGAAGGAGTAGAAGTCTCCTAGTCTGTTGCTGGCCAGGCTTGTGGTAGGCCAAGCAGCTGTAAAGCCCGTATATAGCTGGAAACTGATCACAAATAAAGAACACAGGTGTTGCACCAGATTGAAGTGCCCCTGATTCATGGAGTAGAGGGCCCAAGGGGCCAAATCCAGAGGGGTGCAGTGTGTACCCCATTACAACCATAAATTCCTTTATTAAATCCAAAAACAAACTTATAAAATTACTCTAAACATGCTTAAAAAGCCTAAATAATAAGCAATGCATCCAAACAGGAACAAAACAACATGTATAAGCATTTGATCAAGATATTTACAAATGGGCTAAAAGTAAGGAGTGCTTAGACCCATATTGGTCGGCTCCAGCTTGGTCAGGCAGATATTATCAGTGAACCCTTTAAGAATTTACTATTTATATCTTTAACAAACAAGTTATACCACTGCCAATTACTGACTTCAGCAAAAGACAATTGGATACAGTTCACCCTTATTTCCAGCCTTAATCCAGGTAAGATTTACAACCTCCTTTCTTCCCAAAGCCTTTCCTCCCTCCTTCTTGCTGTCCAACAGTTTTCCCATTGCACCTGGGTTCACACAGGCGTTAACACTGGTTTGTGGGCTGGGGAAGGGAAGGGTTGGCTCATTTAAAGACAGATTATCTTTGTTTTATTTAAAGCCATCTACAGCTTCCCCTGTTGGTCAGAGGCCTTCTGTTTAGAAACTTCCCTTTATCTCACTAGTTGTTCTTTGAACCAGACGTCCTCCGTACTTCAGTCCTTCTTGCCTTATCACTTAAGCTAACTTCAATTCTTCCTCCTGGCTGAGGTTATGGCAACCAGGAACGCAACCTTCATAAATAGGCGAGACGTGGAACATGTAGACAGCGGTTCCAAGGGCAGCTTTGTGAGCACCAAAAGAACAAGGCGTAGGTCCCACTGAGGAGCAGGGTTCCTTACTGGCAGAAAGGTTCTAACTCACCCCTTCCAGAATCAGGCAGTCAGCAGGTAAGCAAAAATTGAGTTCCCATATGAAGGTGGGTGGTATGCACCGATAGGTGCCAGGTCAACTCATAAACAGCTGATGGAAAGACCAGCTGCTTTGAGGGAAAGAAGATAGTCAAGAATAAGGGGAATACCTGCAGCTTCTGGGGATATAAGTTGTTGTTGTGCCCAGACAGAGAAACACTCCCACTTGGCTAAGTAGCCTTTCCTAGTGGAATCTTTTCAAATATTAGTAAGGATGCTTTGCATGGCTTCAGAGCAGAAATGTTCTAGAGTTGATGCCCATCCAAAGACTCATGCCTGAGATGGAGTGCTTGGGGGTTGGAATGCTTGATTCTGCCCTTCCCCTGGGTCTGGGTATTGGAAAAGGGCTGAATATTGATCGATGACAAAGATGACAGGAGTATGAGACTCGGGAATCAAAACTGTCTGGTCCAGTTGGGGGCAATGATAATGACTCGTGTCTTGTCCTGATGAATCTTCCGCAAGACTCAAGATAGGAGTGGTAAGGGAGGGAAGGCCTAGTTCAGATGATCTGACCGCAGAAGGAGTGTTATGCAGAAAGATTTGGCAAGATTAAAACATAGTCTGGATGCTTGCACTTAGACTTAGACAGGGGTTTGAGTAGAAGATGATGCCGAGGTAATGGGCCCTAGTGACAGGCAGGCGATGGTGTTGTCATAGAATCATAGAATGTCAGGGTTGGAAGGGACCTCGGGAGGTCATCTAGTCCAACCCCCTGCTCAAAGCAGGACCAATCCCCAACTAAATCCATAGTGATCAAGTAAGCAGGTAGTAAGGAGGACATGGGGGGAAGGTCAGGAGCTGTTTTAGCCATGTTGAGCTTGAGCTGATGGCTAGACATCCATGAGGAGCTGTCAGAGACAGGCCAAGATTTCAGTCTGGACAGAAGGACACATGCCTGGAGCAAAGTAGGGATCTATATAATATATATAGATATAACAGTAGGGATCTATTATCGACCACCTGACCAGGACAGTAATAGTGATGATGAAATGCTAAGGGAAATTAGAGAGGCTATCAAAATTAAGAACCCAATAATAGTGGGGGATTTCAATTATCCCCATATTGACTAGGAACATTTCACTTCAGGACGAAATGCCGAGATAAAATTTCTCGATACTTTAAATGACTGCTTCATGGAGCAGCTGGTACGGGAACCCACACGGGGAGAGGCGACTCTAGATTTAATCTTGAGTGGAGCACAGGAGCTGGTCCAAGAGGTAACTATAGCAGGACCGCTTGGAAATAGTGACCATAATACAATAGCATTCAACATCCCTGTGAGGGGAAGAACATCTCAACCGCCCAACACTGTGGCCTTTAATTTCAAAAGGGGGAACTATACAAAAATGAGGGGGTTAGTTAGACAAAAGTTAAAAGGTACAGTGACTAAAGTAAAATCCCTGCAAGTTGCGTGGGCCCTTTTTAAAGACACCATAATAGAGGCCCAACTTCAATGTATACCCCAAATTAAGAAAAACAGTAAGAGAACTAAAAAAGAGCCACCGTGGCTTAACAACCATGTAAAAGAAGCAATGAGAGATAAAGACTTCCTTTAAAAAGTGGAAGTCAAATCCTAGTGAGGCAAATAGAAAGGAGCACAAACACTGCCAACTTAAGTGCAAGAGTGTAATAAGAAAAGCCAAAGAGGAGTTTGAAGAACGGCTAGCCAAAAACTCCAAAGGTAATAACAAAATGTTTTTTAAGTACATCAGAAGCAGGAAGCCTGCTAAACAACCAGTGGGGCCCCTTGATGATCAAAATTCAAAAGGAGCGCTTAAAGATGATAAAGTCATTGCGGAGAAACTAAATGGATTCTTTGCTTCAGTCTTCACGGCTGAGGATGTTAGGGAGATTCCCAAACCTGAGCTGGCTTTTGTAGGTGACAAATCTGAGGAACTGTCACAGATTGAAGTGTCACTAGAGGAGGTTTTGGAATTAATTGATAAACTCAACATTAACAAGTCACCGGGACCAGATGGCATTCACCCAAGAGTTCTGAAAGAACTCAAATGTGAAGTTGCGGAACTATTAACTAAGGTTTGTAACCTGTCCTTTAAATCGGCTTCGGTACCCAATGACTGGAAGTTAGCTAATGTAACGCCAATATTTAAAAAGGGCTCTAGGGGTGATCCCGGCAATTACAGACCGGTAAGTCTAACGTCGGTACCGGGCAAATTAGTTGAAACAATAGTAAAGAATAAAATTGTCAGACACATAGAAAAACATAAACTCTTGAGCAATAGTCAACATGGTTTCTGTAAAGGGAAATCGTGTCTTACTAATCTATTAGAGTTCTTTGAAGGGGTCAACAAACATGTGGACAAGGGGGATCCGGTGGACATAGTGTACTTAGATTTCCAGAAAGCCTTTGACAAGGTCCCTCACCAAAGGCTCTTACGTAAATTAAGCTGTCATGGGATAAAAGGAAAGGTCCTTTCATGGATTGAGAACTGGTTAATGGACAGGGAACAAAGGGTAGGAATTAATGGTAAATTCTCAGAATGGAGAGGGGTAACTAGTGGTGTTCCCCAAGGGTCAGTCCTAGGACCAATCCTATTCAATTTATTCATAAATGATCTGGAGAAAGGGGTAAACAGTGAGGTGGCAAAGTTTGCAGATGATACTAAACTACTCAAGATAGTTAAGACCAAAGCAGATTGTGAAGAACTTCAAAAAGATCTCACAAAACTAAGTGATTGGGCAACAAAATGGCAAATGAAATTTAATGTGGATAAATGTAAAGTAATGCACATTGGAAAAAATAACCCCAACTATACATACAACATGATGGGGGCTAATTTAGCTACAACGAGTCAGGAAAAAGATCTTGGAGTTATCGTGGATAGTTCTCTGAAGATGTCCACGCAGTGTGCAGAGGCGGTCAAAAAAGCAAACAGGATGTTAGGAATCATTAAAAAGGGGATAGAGAATAAGACTGAGAATATATTATTGCCCTTATATAAATCCATGGTACGCCCACATCTCGAATACTGTGTACAGATGTGGTCTCCTCACCTCAAAAAAGATATTCTAGCACTAGAAAAGGTTCAGAAAAGAGCAACTAAAATGATTAGGGGTTTAGAGAGGGTCCCATATGAGGAAAGATTAAAGAGGCTAGGACTCTTCAGTTTGGAAAAGAGAAGACTAAGGGGGGACATGATAGAGGTATATAAAATCATGAGTGATGTTGAGAAAGTGGATAAGGAAAAGTTATTTATTTATTCCCATAATACAAGAACTAGGGGTCACCAAATGAAATTAATAGGCAGCAGGTTTAAAACAAATAAAAGGAAGTTCTTCTTCACGCAGCGCACAGTCAACTTGTGGAACTCCTTACCTGAGGAGGTTGTGAAGGCTAGGACTATAACAATGTTTAAAAGGGGACTGGATAAATTCATGGTGGCTAAGTCCATAAATGGCTATTAGCCAGGATGGGTAAGAATGGTGTCCCTAGCCTCTGTTCGTCAGAGGATGGAGATGGATGGCAGGAGAGAGATCACTTGATCGTTGCCTTTTAGGTTCACTCCCTCAGGGGCACCTGGCATTGGCCACTGTCGGTAGACAGATACTGGGCTAGATGGACCTTTGGTCTGACCCGGTACGGCCTTTCTTATGTTCTTATGTTATGTTAAAGGTAGATCTGAGAGTCATCAGCATCCAGATGGTAGTTGAACTTGTATTTGTGGATGAGATTACCCTGTATAAACATGTAGAGGGAGAAGTGGACCAAGGGCAGAGCCATATGGAGCCACCATATAATGTTGGAGTGCAGATGAGGATCCCCCTCCAAAGGGCATGTTGAATGTGTGACTAAAGACGTAGGAGGAGAACCAGGAAGGGGCAAAATCACCAAAGCCAAGGGAGGACAGGATTTCCAAAAGAAGAGCATGGTTGATGGTGCCAAAGGTGGCTGACAGATTGAGGAGCTTTGTCTAGGAAGAGGTTATTAGAGACTATGGCAAGAGTGCTTTCAGTGGAGTGTAAGGGCAGAAGCCAGATTGGAGAGGGCCTAGGATGGAACTCCAGACAGCAAGTTCTATACTTTGTTTTAGGACGACAGACAAGATGATCAGCAGTGGTCCCTGCTGGCCTTGATAATCTATTATTTTAGACAGTGTGTTCAATTAGCTTTATAGATGGAAGGGAAATGGGGCAGTAGTTGGGGAGACAAGTGGGGTCAAGCGAGGGTTGTTTAAAATAGGAAAGGCTAAAGCATGTTTGTATTGCGAGAGGAAAGAGCACAAGGAGAGTGAGAAATTACGGAGAAGAGTGAAAGTTGGTGCGAGGGAGATCAGGACATGGGATGGGATCAGGGCAAGTGGAGACATTAGAGGTGCGTAGATAACAGAATATTTGTGCTTCTGTTCCTGCAGCTCCCTCTGCTATGACCCTCACAACACAGCATCTTGACGGGTGGTACAGGGTTACTCATTTTCCCCTTGAATGGATTTTCTTTCATTCTAGGACTGGTGCCTGGGGAATAGCTATTTGTGAGTTTTACAGTAAATAAAAATTATGCTGCTCATGGCAGGGAGTGCTGTGTCCAGGTGAAACCCAACAGCAACTCCTGGATTCAGCCTCCATATCAGTATTCAATAGAGAACAAGATGCCATATAAATGGCCAGCTCCATGCCATGTTTAGAGACAAAGCTGTTCTACAGCCATTCCCAAAGGGAAATGAGACTCAGGCTGTGAGGCTCCTTGGAACCTGCACACAGACAGCAGTGGTCACACTTGGCATAGTACAGGGTCTTTATTCAACAATGGGAGGCAGGGGAAAGGGAGGAGGCAGTGCAACCTTCATGCGCCTCCTTACACAGAAGCCAGGAGAAGAGTTTTCTCTGAAGCCGTTCAGGTTCTGCATTTGGATGAATGAAGAGTATGGGTCCTCCAGGCCAGATCAGGTGGCACACAGGCTTTCCCTTGTCTAGGGAGCTCCCACCCCAAGCACGTGGCCACCAGCAGCTATGCACAAACCCTCCAGCACGGAATAAAACCAGATGGAGGAGACAGCCTGGAGTTCACAGGAGGGGAAAACCCACCCAGAAATCTCTCTGCTGGGGATGATGAGTGGAGGCTTGAGGGGATCTGACAGGCATGGAAGGAAATCCTGGAGTGGCAACTGACAGGAACAATGCTGGTGTTGTATGGTCAGCCAGGACGAGGCTCCTCTCTGCTCATCTCTGGTATGGATGCATTGAGGCAGATTTGATGTTGGTTTTTATGCCACTGGGTATCTTACCTAGAGAAGAAAAAGGAGTCGTGCAGTCACTTGATAAGAGAAAGGGTCTATGCAGGACAGCACCACATCAGTGCAGAAACAGCCCTATTGGGAGTCATCCAGTCTCAACCCCAGGCTCCAGGGCAGGATGGTTAGAACATAAGAATGGACACACTGGGTCAGGCCAATGGTCCATCAAGCCCAGTATCCTGTCTTCCAACAGTGGCCAATGCCAGGTGCCCCAGAGGGAATGATCAGAACAGGGCAATTATCAAGTGATGCTCTCCTGTCATCCAGTTCCAGCTTCTGTCCCATCCTAAATAAACTCTTCCCTTTTCCTTACTGGTTACACCCTTCATCACATTTGCAGGCAGGTAGGTTTGCTACCATTGGTCATTACTTTGGCCAAGCCATACATTATAATTTGTTCTTCTATAGCACTTGCCACTTCACAAGGATCTGAGAGCATTAATGACTAACACTACACTCAGTCTTCCTCAATGTTAATTTAGGGTTAAGGCTGCTGCTCAAAGGTATTTTCCATCAACACTATCATTGCACATCCAGGAACTCACCAGTAGGCAGAGTTACATCCACGCTAGCCTCAATTAACACCTCCTTCCCCAAACATCATACCCACCATCCCTGGATTCTGTGGCAGCTTCAAGAATAATTTAGAAAATTGAGGTTTTTAGTGAATTAAATAGGCTCATGAGTAATTCAATCAGCGCAGCTTTCCTTATGATATTTAATTCAGTTGTTTCTGGGCTGCCCTAAATTCAGTGTTGTGTGCTACAGAATTCTGTATTGACACTACATTGTCATTTCATTCCCAAAGCTGTGGGTGGAAGTGGAGGTGTGAGCAGCTGGGCCCCCCACACCCTTGGAGTAACACATTAACTGGAGGTTTCTGCTAACAGGACCAACCATGAAATCGCTAACAATGCTGACATTTACATTGTCATTGTCAGGGTTCATAATTATCACCCCACTGAGATAAATGAGGTCATTCTACCTCTCTGGGCCATTGTTTCAGGCTGTTTGCTGGCCCCGGCAGACACCACTGCACTGGATATGCTGGGTTATATTTCAAAGGATTCCTTCACAACCATAAGGGCTAGAAATGTGCATTTTGAATAAAGCTGAGTTTCTGGAGGACACTTACACATCACAAATCCATGGGCCTGGAGTGGATCCTAGCACTAAACTTAGCCAGGGTCTGCACCTACGTAACTCCCTGCTGCTTTGAGCATCCACAGCACTCACGTTCTATTGCTCGGAGTCATGCCAAGGAGTGCCTTACCGCTGACTTCGGCATTTCTGGCTAGTGACCGATATGACAATCAAGGTCCAGACACCCCGGGGCAGAAGGGGAGTGAGGCACTGATTTACAGAACACGAATACCGCATGCAAAGTACATTGAGTAACGTCTTGTATCACAGGCTGTCGTGTTCTGAACATGATGGCCATAATGAAATAAGTATAATGACTGGTTATGACTCTAAGTATTTTTATCTATAGAAGAGTGTGCTAATAACCTGTACTAAAACTTCAGCTCCACCTCACAACAAGGAGGGGCACATCCTAAGGCAAGTGGCTCCATGTAATCATCATGGTCCAGCCCAGGAACAGGTAATGATGAGAGTTAATGGGGAGACATTGAGACATCCCCTGCTATCACCTTAAGAGGGAATTTCCCCAATCTGAATAACCACGAGTCACCATGGTTTTGGGGGAGATCCCTTTAAAAAGGAGGCTTTCATCCAGAAACCGAGGGACACTTCTAGGCAGGAAGCTGCCAGTGCAATGCCAGGTTCCACCCTTGTATTAGGAGAATATAGGTTTATTTCACAGTTTGTGTCCCTTTGTTGACTCCAGCTCTGAATTGGTATTTTATGGCAGTTTGGATCGTATTATGGGTTAACCCAGATCCCCAAGATACCGCAGTCTACTCAGCTACACCCTGGTGTCCTCCACAACCCCACATACTGGCACTTATTGTAACTCCATGTGTACAGTTATTCAGCCAGGTTTAAAGTTGTGGGAGTATCAGAGCCATGACAAACTGAATTCTTCTGTTAAGAAAACAGCATCAAATGGAAATAAGATGCAAACAGTGAGGGTAACTAACCTTGAGAACAGGTTCCCAAGGGACATAAGCAAGTTCTCCATTACCTGATGTCTCACGACAGAGTTTCTGTCTAAAAGATCTGCTCTAGCTCAGCCACAGGGTACTGGGCTGGAGACAGGAGTCTCTGGCCTGTGCTATACAAGAGGTCGGACTAGATGGTCATAATGGTCCTTTTTAGCCTGAACACCATGAATCTGTGAACAGTTCCATAATATCTAGATTTTAATAACGAGAGGTGTCCCTCCAAGCCAGGTCTCTCCAGCTCCATGCTACGTATGCTCTGCTCTCCCTGTCCTGAGCCCCCACCTTGCCACAAAGAAGTCTCTATCAAAGCCAGGTTTTCCCAGCTCCATACTGCGTATCCCTCTGCTCTTAGGGCCAGCTCTTCCCGGCAGCACAGCGAGCGTGGTGCTTGGGGTAGGACTGCTGATGTCCCTCTTTTTCTCCCCATACACCAAGCACTCTTAGGTGTTCTTATTTACCTGGCTGGCCTGCCTGTGACATCTGCACTCCTCCAAGCATTGGCTGCTGTTGGCTAGAAGCACCTGACATCTGGACCTGCTGGATCCCTGAAGCCCCTGCTATGATGGCACCGGCACCTGGCTGACTTGCTTGGACAGGTCCCCCTGAGCCTGGAGGCCTCCGGTTCGACAGCCCTTTTCCAAATGCCACGGCTGCCACCAGTGCATTGGTATCAGCAGGGTTAAAAGTCTGCTTGTTCTGCCGTAAACCTGCAGGGAAAGAGAAGATTTCTGGAGCATTTCAACAGCCAAGCCCATTGCACACTTCCCAGCAGACAACCTGGGCTCACTACTGTCCTGAGTCTGTAACAATGAACTTGGTGTGGATACCAGTAGATGAAACTGAATAAGGATGGGCCAGCGTGCTAGTGGCACTCAGGAGACTGGGGCTCTATACCCCTCAAGGACTCCTTGTATGACCTTGTGCAAGTCAGTCTCTGTGCCTCAGTTCCCAATCTGTAAAACAGGGACAATAGCCCTGCCCTGCCTTACCAGGGTGTATGATGGTAAGTTCACTAAAGATGGTGAGGTGCTCAGACACTATGGGACATCTACGATACACCCATGAGGCCCCTTTCTCCAAGATGCCATGCTGTGGACTGGCAGATAGCTATGGAATAAGATGGCCCAGCCCACCCAGGCTGTTGGAAAATCAAACCTACTTTCAAGAACTGAACATACGTGGGTTCAGGTAACAGGGTCATGCTGTGCATGATCAGTCCATGTTGGCCATGGATACTGGAAATACCTAAGATCTGTTTTTAAAAACAGTAGATTTCCTGTATAGATAAAAACTTATTTCCCCATGCTAATTTCCCCCTACTGTTACTCACACCTTCTTGTCAATTGTTTGAAATGGGCCACTCTCATTACCACTACAAAAATGATTTTTCCTCCTGTTGATAATAGCTCACTTCCACTTTTAATTCAATTATCTCGTTAGAACTGACCCCCCACTTGATAAGGCAACTCCCATCTTTTCATGTAAAGTTTGAAATAGGCCACCCTGATTACCACTACAAAATTTGTTAGTCTCTAAGGTATATATTCTGCCTACTGTATTTTCCACTCCATGCATCTGTAGTAGGCAGAATATATATGCACAGTACATTTATTTGGGCATAAGGTGCCACAAGTACTCCTCGTTGTTTTAACTTTAGAACTGAGACTCCTAATGGCATATAAAATGGTTATTTGCCTGTTCAGTAACTGCTGCCCTTCACCATGTGTTGCACAAGTCCATTCCACTTCAGGGTGAGCACATGTGTTCAAGTGCACCAAAGCCAGAGCTCTTTTTCCTACACCAGTACCCATAAAGCAGCGCATGCACTATCCACATGCTTATAATAAAATAAAATAATAATTGGAGATATATCAATCTCCTAGAACTGGAAGGGACCTTGAAAGGTCATCAAGTCCAGTCCCCTGCCTTCACTAGCAGGACCAATACTGATTTTTGCCCCAGATTCCTAAGTGGCCCCCTCAAGGATTGAACTCACAACCCTGGGTTTAGCAGGCCAATGCGCAAACCACTGAGCTATCCCTCCCCTATCCTTGTGTTGCAAGCCAATGGTATAAAGGGGTAGAGCTGAGCTGACCTTCCCTCAGTTCCTTCTTACTGGAAAACAGTAAGTTGGAGTCTAATATAGAGGGGAGGAGGGTGGGTCATGGAATAGACGTGTGCAATACAGCTCAAAGAACAATTGTTACAGAACAGGTGAGTAACTTTTTTTTTTTTTCCTTCAAGTGATTGCTCATGTCCATTCCACTTCAGGTGCAGTGCAGGAAGGAGGAAGGATTCAGAGTCTATCAAGAACAAGAACTGCAAGACAACTCGTCCAAATCTGGCATCTTCCCTTGATGCTTGCACTTAGGATGGAAGAATCCCATTCACTGTTACAGACTATGGACCGAATGGGTAGGAAGCAGTTCTGCAGAAAAGGACCTAGGGGTTACGGTGGACGAGAAGCTGGATAGGAGTCAACAGTGTGCCCTTGTTGCCAAGAAGGCTAATGACATTTTGGGATGGATAAGTAGTAGCATTGCCAGCAGATCGAGAGATGTGATCATTCCCCTCTATTTAACATTGGTGAGGCCTCATCTGGAGTACTGTGTCCAGTTTTGGGCCCCACACTACAAGAAGGATGTGGAAAAATTGGAAAGAGTCCAGCGGAGGGCAACAAACATGATTAGGGGGCTGGAGCACATGACTATGAGGAGAGGCTGAGGGAACTGGGATTGTTTAGTCTGCAGAAGAGAAGAGTGAGGGGGGATTTGATAGCTGCTTTCAACTACCTGAAAGGGGGTTCCAAAGAGGATGGATCTAGACTGTTCTCAGTGGTGGCAGATGACAGAACAAGGAGTAATGATCCCAAGTTGCAGTGGGGGAGGTTTAGGTTGGATATTAGGGAAAACTTTTTCAGTAGGAGGGCGGTGAAGCACTGGAATGGGTTACCTAGGGAGGTGGTGGAATCCCCTTCCTAAAAGGATTTTAAGGTCAGGCTTGACAAAGCCCTGGCTGGGATGATTTAGTTGGGAATTGGTCCTGCTTTGAGCAGGGGGTTGGACTGGATGGCCTCCTGAGGTCCCTTCCAACCCTGATACACAGAATTCAGCTGAGTGAAGCCAACGTTTGTTTCTACTTGGGTACATACCTGCTAAACCATAGCACACATGCTACAATCTTCTGACAGACCCTGCTCAGGGAAGAAGCTCAGGCTTCACCATGATGAGAGTGGGTTCCCCCACCTCTTACTGTAATAGTTACATCGGACGCCTCCAAAACAGGTTGGGGAGTGTGTCAACAATCTACTGCTATAAATATGTATTTGGCGTTTAAACTTCATGAAAACTTTGGGATATTATATGCATTCTTTTCACTTATCTGTATCCTGTTATAATGGAAAACATTTACATTCTCATTTATTTAGTTGCAGAGATATGACAAAGACGCTTTGTATAATGCAAACAAAGAATTTTAGCAGGAAAGCACTAATTAGTGTGCATTTGAAGGCAAGTGGTAATTGTGTGTGATAATCAGAGATCCAAGACCCTAAATAGACTCTGGGTGGTGACCCTGTCAGTTTGCTTTCTGTAAGAAGCAGCTGTAAGTATGGATTCAGGGAAAGATTCTGCATCTCTGGCCTGTTTGGACTGGATGCAAAGCAGGGGTCCCAGAGAATCTGGCACCTTGAAAAGACTGTTGGGAAGTTGGCAGTTTGTTACATCGCTGCCATCATTTGGAGTTACCAGACTGTGACTACACCATGACAGAAAGAACCGGAAGAGATGAAGTGCTTGATTTTGATGGATATTTTGGATTCTTTAGATACGTTACATTGGTATGATACAGGGCTATTATGTTTTTAGGCTGCGGATCCTTAGCCAACGTTGGACCCATACTGAATTCACAAACCAAGGGATCTGATGAATAACCTGAAATGGGCAATCTTTTCCAGCTCTGAGATATGTTTCATCTTGGCTTTCTGTTTGCTTGAACTGATGTCCGCAGGTCTGACGTGATGTCAGGGGGTTTAAGTCCTGTATCCTGAACGGTCTCAGTAGAGGGCTGTACCTTTCTTGCAATAGGGTCTGAATGTTTAGCTACTGAATGCTCGGTTGCCTTGGAACTAGAGCTCAGTGCAGAGGTTGATGCCTTTGGCGTAACCAACTTCCTCAGTCTGGAAATGCCTGGGGCTGATTCAGGCCACCTGTTCTTTCCCTCAGATAATTCTGACCCCCCCTCCACAATCCCAAAGGGGTAACAGTCAAAACTTCTTGTAATAAGAGGGCTTGAAATCTTTTGTCTCTCCTGCTGGACATGGGGAGTGAATGTGCGACAGACAGCACAATACGAAGGATGGTGTCTTTTCTCTAGGCATTTAAAGCACCTGGAGTGGGCATCCAAAGCTAGGAAGCCCACGGAGCATAATGCACATCTTTTAAAGCCACACTTCTTTGTCTTCGGCCCCACCATAGACACTGGTAATGTCACTAGATACTAAAACCGAGACTAAAGCTATTTACTATGAACTACTGGCTAACAAACTAAACGTACTAAACTGACTGACTATCCTAAGAGAATAAAGGCACTTATCAAAGCCCTTAGAGATCTACAAGATCCGGAGAAGGTCCATATCCATCCCCAGTGCTGCACTTGGAAGGAAATGAGATGGTTGGGTTGTGCTGTCTCTTTGTGCTAATATTTTTGTTTCCGTTTTATCTAAACCAACCTAGTGCTGGGTCTGAACTGAAGTGATTGTTAAGTCCAGTTAAAGTAGTGAACTGCGATTTTGTCTCTTTAGAGGAGCAACAAACTTGTCCCCAGAGAGGGCTGAGCAGTTCAGGACAGATGGTTTTGGGGTGCTTTGGGGCTGGGGGTGTGTTGAGGTCACCCTTCAAGTAGTAACCGAGGCTGGGGAAGACCAGGGGGAGGGGAGGGCCTGCTGGAGTCAGATCGCTGAATCAGGGCTGCAGAGCACACACCACTCAGGGCACTGCATGCTTGTCTGGTGGCTGTTGTTCTGCAGGCTGAGAGTCACAGCAGCAGAGCAGAGTTACAGGGCCTCTCACTGGCCCGGGTGGAACTCCAAAATGTGACAGCCCCTAATAATGAGTCAAAAAAAGCAAAGCAAATACCTTAGCCCCCCTCACCCCCGCCCTACATTCTGGGCTTCCCAGGGTGCCCTGTCTGTTACACATCTGTCTTGGTTAGATGGTAAGCCCTCTGAAGCAGAGAAAACCTATATTTTGGATCTTGGACAGCACCACTCACAGCATCAGCATGGAAAAAACAAGAAATAGAAGCCTGCATGGAGCGGTGCTGTTTATGCAGACAGAAGCATGGCTGGAGATAAAATGCAAGGGTGCTCAACATTGTGTCACTCAAAGTGAGACAGAGCAGGCTGTTGCATGTCTTGAAACACAGGGCATGAACAAGCCTAGGGCAAGGCTACGAGCTGGCACATTCTTGACTCATTCAGAACATGGCTAAGGGGTTTCTTGTTTTCTCCTGTATTTGCATGGTCATTCTAATTACTTTATGCTGATTAAGATTGTGTGTTGGCAAACTCCAGGAGCAGCATTTAGGGTCACCTAGAGGGATGTAAAGTGAAGTTGCAGAGATGGCCAGAATGACATTCCTGATGGGATCAGAACTCACCTGAATGATGCTAGTTTGGATCAATTAGATTTCCCTAAAGCAAAGAATAGCTATTGCCTGGCACAAAGGAAACCCATCTCACGCTGTCTGGATTCCTTTCTAAAAAATGGCTCTCCTGGCTCAGCTTCTCTTCCCCCCCGCACACCCCGAACTCTTCTCCCATAAGGCCCTTCCGCTATCCCCATGCTCTATGGTTTGTGTTCTACTTGGCCTCTCAAGCCTTCCCCTTGGACTCTCTACCCCACCTCCACCCCAGTGCCATACCTCCACTCTCAGACTCTCGCTCCTCCTTGCTGATTTTCTCCAGCAGATTTGAGCACATTTTGTTCAGGCTCTGGATCTGTTTCTGCAAAGTGAAAATAATGAGAAAATGCAAGGACATCTCCAGCATGGTACAGGACAGCAAGGTTAGTGTATAAAACCTTTCCCAGCGGCTGTGTGACTGAATGCAGGCATTTAGGGAGCCTGGATCCAATAAAAGGTTGGCCGGGAAGCCATGTGAACGACTGCGTACTCCTCATCTCTGCTGATCAAACAGCAATTCCTACAGAATGGGAAGTGGTTATGGTGCTGTCACTTTAGAATCATAGAATCATAGAACTTAAGATCAGAAGGGACCATTATGATCATCTAGTCTGACCTCCCGCAAGATGCAGGCCACAAAAGCTGACCCACCCACTCCTGAAATAATTCTCTCCCTTGACTCAGCTGTTGAAGTCCCCAAATCCTGATTTAAAGACTTCAAGTAGCAGATAATCCTCCAGCAAGCGACCCCTGCCCCATGCTGCGGAGGAAGGCGAAAAACCTCCAGGGCCACTGCCAATCTATCCTGGAGGAAAATTCCTTCCCGACCCCAAATATGGCGATCAGCTGAACCCCGAGCTCAGCTGAACCCCGAGGAGGTGGAGCCCAATGGTCTGGGGCAGCTGGAGAAATCACAGAAGGGGAGAGGGAGAAGGGCCTAGAAGAAAAGCAGATTGCGACAAGGACAGAATGGCAGGATGTAGCAACTCAGGAGCGAGACAGAGAAATGGGGAGCCTGCACCTGTTCTCTTGGTTGAAGGTGGGTGCAGCACCTAGCTGTTCCTCCCCTACCTGTGCCACATCAGAGCTGATTCGAGCTGCATCTGTGATCAGCTGCTTCTCCTGCTCCTCCACCTCAGGGTCGGGCTTGGTACGGAGGTGGTCCGGCACCACCTCATGGCTGAAGACTGGCACACGCCCTTCTGTCTGTCGCTGGAACAATCAGAGAATCTATGCTCAGAGCCCAACCCTCCAGCAGAGCAGTCACACAACTGGAGCAAAGAACGCTGGCTAGGAAGCTAGAGCCCTGCTAACAATTTGCTGTTGAGGGATTTTGATCTATAAAGCATTAAATGGTTTGGGTCCTATCTAATTAGGTTCTTACAATACGCTTGTCCTCATGGTATCTAAACATTCTAGGGGCTACCCGAGATCCCTCTTCTCTCCCACGGCGATGCCTGCCAGGACAGCCACGTTTAGCTGGCATGCTTGTGCTAACAGCCCTCGCATTTCAATATCGGGGGGCCTGGGAGTTCTTAGTGGTGTGTCTTGGACTGTGGAATTTACTACACTGTTGGTCAGTTAGCCGAGGACACGATGCAAGATGCAGACTTCTTCTGGAGAGAGCATGGCTGAGGCTAAGTTCCTGGGCAGCCAGCGGGGAGGCCTGTCAGTACAGGGGATGCTCTCTCTGGGGGCCTTGGCTGCACGGTAACTGCATTTTCACAAAGTGGAACAAGGAAAACAGACTGTACCAAAGTGCAAGTTGGCAGGTGAAACCTCTCCACAGAGCAGCTCTGGGATGAGCCACCCCTCCCCGAAACTGTTCATCCCCCTCTTCCTTCTGTGGAAAGGCTGTGTGTGTTAAGCATTAGGAGGTTGTAGGTGAGTTGGAGCTAGTGCCTGAAGCACATTCCAGCGCTCCATGGGTATCTCTCAGCAGAGCAGAGCTGCCAGGTTCTTACCATGATTTCCTCATCACGGTCTGGAGATAGCACCAGGGGGATGATGACCTGGTTGCGCATTAGGGGTGTCTTCTCATTCTTCAGCACTTTGTTCAGCGTGTTCAACTGGCCTGAGAGCAGCGCAAAACTGTCCAGTACTGAGGGCCTGGGAAGGGAAAGGGGATGAGTGAGACCTGGGAACGGATGCAGGAGACAGAGAGAGCTCTCTCACAGCTCAGCCTTGGCTCGTCATCCACTCGTCTCTGCAAGACCCCCAGACCCAGGGGTAGAGCAGGCTGGGGGAGGAACAGTGGTCTCTGGTATTTGTGAAAGAAGCCTGCCTCAAAGCAGGGACTAATAACTCCCCCTTTCCCTGTATGATGCCATGGGTGGCGCCATTCCCAGCACCACTGGAAGGGAAAAGGGGGAGGAGGTGCCTGTAGGTTTTAAATTACATGCACAGAAAGAGATGCAGTTTTCCTCATTGCTCACTTCCCATTGTGACCCGTATGGCAGTGCCTGAGACACCCTTTAAGTTCTACCCAGCACCTGGCACTAGGAGTAGAGAACATGCTCATGGTTTGGCTGTTGAAACATTATCTACTTTGTTGGCTCCTAATCTCAGGTGGGAAGTTTGCTTAATAAATACCATCAGCAAAGCCCCCTTCAACTTTCTTTGATTTCTTGGAGAAATCATCAGGGAGGTTCTGACAATTCTGCAGGCCTTTTACAATGCTGCATATAAACAGTGACTCTCTCCAATGCTTCACTGTGGTAGCTGACATTAAAGAGAGACTGCATAGTTTAGTTAGCAGCTCAGCCATTTTGTACTGAATGTCCTTCAGAAGGTGAATGTCATTATGTGATTGATGTCAAAAACCTATAGGCAAATGCATAGCAACGTCAAACAACAAATGCAAGAGCTGTTTGTCCAGGGGTCAGGTGGCATAGCTGGCAAGACCAAGGAACGTGGAACAAACAATTTAGCTATCGTATAGTAAATGTGGGTTTTCAAGATGTCTTCTCTAAGTGGATCCCACTCAAGATGTGCTTGGGGAGCCACGCACACAGTTTCATGCACGAGGCCCAAGCGCATCATGTAAGATTCACATGGACAAAGATTCAAAGCAACAACTACGATTTTTACTGCCACACATAGGGTGGGGCTGGGGGGATGGCCTGGGTAAGATACAGAGACAGATATAGTGGCCTTAATCAGGAGTAGTAAAAGAATGAGATGGATCTGGTCTCTCTCAGATCTCAGTGTGATTCTGTCCCTGGCTGGAATTAAGGAGCTCAAGGCTCCATTGACGTTCCCGATTTAACAAAGATCCCAGTCTCCCTTGGAATTGTACGTGCCTCAGTTTGGTACCAAGGAGTTGCAGGCCAGTGCCGAACCAAGGATGCAGCTCAGAACTGAGGACAGATCATACAAGTCCTCATACATCCCCTCCGCTAGAACCCCTACGGAGGATGATTCCTGGTGGTATGGGCAGACAGATCTGAAGGCCGTCTCTAGATAGGGATAAAATCCAACTGGATCTTTCCTTTCAGTGAACTCTCAGATCTGAGAATGCTGAGAAAGCTGGCTGCACTGAGGCCTGACCAGATCCACCTGTCTGTGCCTTTGCATATTCATTCATAGATTCACAAATTCCAAGGCCAGAGGGGACCATTGTGATAATCTAGTCTGACTTCCTGTACAACACAGGCTAGAAAACTGCCCCAAAATAATTCCTAGAACACGTCTTCTAGATAAACATCCAATCTCGATTTAAAAATTGCCAGTGACAGAGAATTGACCAAGATGTTTGGTAAATTTTTTCAATGATTAAATACTCTGTCAAAAATGTACACCTTATTTCCAGTCTGAATTTGTCTAGACTGGATTAGCCATTGGATCATGTTCAACATTTCTCAGCTAGACTGGAGAGGCCATTATTAAATATTTTTCCCACGTCGGTATCGTACTTATAGTCTGTAAGTCAGTCCTTAACCTTCTCTTTGTTAAGATAAATAGATCGAGCTCTTTGGGTCAATCACTATAAGGCAGGTTTTCTAATCCTTTATTCGTTCTTGTGGCTCTTCTCTGACCCCTCTCCAATTTATCAACATCCTTCTTGAATTGTGGGCACTAGAACATAGTATTCCAGCAGCGGTCACAACAGTGAAAAAGAGAGGAAAAATACGACAAAGAGTCCCGTGTCACCTTATAGACTAACAGAAATATCGGAGCATAAGCTTTCGTGGGTGAATACCCACCTCCAGATGCGTCTGACGAAGTGGGTATTCACCCACGAAAGCTCATGCTCCAATACTTCTGTTAGTCTATAAGGTGCCACAGGACTCTTTGTTGCTTTTTACAGATCCAGACTAACACGGCTACCCCTCTGATAGAGGAAAAATAAACTCTTTTACTCCTATTTGAGATTCCCCTGTTTATTCATCCCAGGATAACATTAGCTCTTTTGGTCACAGTACTGGGAGCTCATGTTCAAATGCTTATCCACCACGACTTCCAAATTTTTTTCAGAGTCACGGCTTCCCAGGATAGAGTCCCCCATCCTGAAAGTATGGCCTACATTCTGTTCCCAGATGTATCCATTTAGCTGTATTAAAACACATTGTTTGTTTGTGGCCAGCTTAACCAGGAGATCCACATCACTCTGAATCAGTGACCTGTTCTCTTCATTATTTACAACTTCCCCTAATTTCTGTGTCATATGCAAACTATCAGTAATGATGTTGTGTTTTCCTCCAGCTCACTGATACAAATGTTAAATAGCGTATGGCCAAAAACTAATCCTTGCAAGACACCATTGGAAACACATCCACTTGATGATGATTTACAATTACACTTTGAGACCTATCAGTTAGTCAGTTTTTAATCCATTCAATGTATGTCACACATAAATTTTATATCCTTCTAGTTTTTTGTTTTGTTTTTTTTCCAGGCAAAATGGTGTGCAGTACCAAGTCAAACACCTCACAGAAGTCTATCTATATTACATCAACACAAATCCCTTTATCAACCAAACTTGCAATCTCATGAAACAGAGATGTTAAGTTAGTTTGACAGGATCTACTTTCCATAAACCCATGTTCATTGGAATCAGTTACATTGCCTTCCTTTAATCCTTTATCAATCGAGTCCTATATATGGAAATGCTCCTTCCTTTCCTTGTGGGTGGACACTCCTTTCCATAAGAACTAACTCACAAGACAAGGTCACTGTGACAAAGTGGGAATGTTCTTGATGTGTTATTTGAATGCTGAGTGGGGAGTATTGACCTGGGAAGGTTGCAGGGGAGTTTTGCAGGGACTGTCTGCATTGGGGAAGGGAGGATACCTGAGCATGTAACATGAGAACCCAGGAGGGGGGTTGGAGGCCAGGTAACACCTCTGCCCCGGAAACTGGACAAAGGACACAAAGGCTGGGGGAGGAGTTGGGGGGAGGCTGAGTGAGAGGCTGGAGGGAGTTTCAGTTTGGAGCTGGCTGGGAAATGGAGAGGGGTGCCCCAACGGGGCTTTGGCTTCCCAACAGGGCTGTGGCCTCCCTGGGGCCCCCAGATGGACCTAACTAAAGGGGGTCCCGTTATCTGTACCTGCAAGACCTGTTTTGGACTGTGTTCCTGTCGTCTAAATAAACCTTCTCTTTTACTGGCTGGCTGAGAGTCATGGTGAATCACAGGAAGCCGGGGGTGCAGAGCCTTGTGTCCCCCACACTCCGTGACAGTCACATTTCAGAGCACATGCAGTACTGAGTTGTGTAGGGTAATTCTATTCTTTCTAGGGTCTTACACCGTGCCCATCACCATGGCATCTGAATGTGTAAAATGTGGCAATTTTTAGAAGTGGGAAAATTGGGGAGTTCACCCACCCGGAACTCAGAAACACCAGAGAGGATTGTGCTCAAACTCTCCTATGAAGTTAATCTCTGGGCAAAAACCAAACCTTGAAAATTTCAACCCCAAAGTTGAATTTTCACAGTTGAAAAGTCATGACAGCATATAGGGAGAGATGTATCTCCCTCAAGCACTTCAATACTGTGGTGATAGGTGCTGCATAAAAACCCTAGGACAAAGACCCAAACCGAGATTTAGAAATCAATTGCAACGCTGGACTAACAAGCAAGAAAACCACCCACATTAGATCAGATGACAGAACCAGACCCTTTCTAGCATGAAGAATGTCATGCACAACTATCCTTACATTCCCTAGAAGTTCTGTGGCCTGCGCTACACAAGAGGGTTGACTAGATGATCACAGTGGTTCCTTCTGGCCTTAGAATCTATACAGAGCAAGGGAGGGTCCCTGCTTACTCCATTCTTGACTGGTTCAGAAGCACACTTTGCTCAGGAGCCAACACAAGGAGCAGGCACCTCTGTAGTTTGCACTTCTTCTACAAGGCTTGTGGCTGCTTCTTTGTTCAGAAGATCATCTGCCAAACCCAGTGTGTGGGCACCTCCCCTCCAAAATCATCTGACCGTCATGTGGCAACACCAGCAATTGCTAACATGAAAAGTTAATATTAAGGAAAGTTTTGTTGGGTGGGGATTCTTTTCATGGGATTTAACAGCTGGAAATAAGGGCCACGTGTGCTGTCAGGCCTCTGTGAACCCCAGCAAGCACATCTTGCACAACAGGACAGATTAGCCATGACACCCCACACTCGCAAACATGCACACCCTCTTACCAGGTGAGCCGGTCATACTCATTCTCTAGCTTATAGATGAAGCTGACCAAGGAATTCTTCAGGTCAGCCACCTGGCTAATAAGCGCCTCCAGGGACAATTCGAGCTGCTTCTCCTCCCTCTGCAGAAAGTGAGGAAGAGAGGGGTTAGGACAAGGCCTAGTGCTCTCCTCAGCCCCAGAAATGCACAGAGGTCACCAGACACAAACATATATGTTTTTTTCTCCTGCTGACGATAGCTCATCTCAATTGATTAGACTCTTCCAGTTGGTATGCATACTTCCACCTTTTCATGTTCTCTGTATGTATAAATATCTCCTGTCTGTGTGTTCCATTCTATGCATCCGATGAAGTGAGCTGTAGCCCACGAAAACTCATGCTGAAATAAAGTTGTTAGTCTCTAAGGTGCCACAAGTACTCCTGTTCTTTAAACACATATGCATCGCCCCACTCGCCCTTATCAGATAGAGCAATACCACTCTTCCAGGAGAGAAGCATGCTGGAGATAAAATGCCCAGGGTTTCTTCTGTCACAGCCCCATTTTCCTTTGGCCAGGAACTCAATCTCGTGCAGCTCACAGGCAGCTGGTCTCTCCTGCATTTCCTAAGCACCACTAGACCCGACCCCCTCAGGTACCCACCTGAGACTCAGGTACCAGCCTCTTTCCCTCACCCCCTGCCTTTGGTCTTGCACTGGCCACATCATTTCCAGTGGTCATGGAACCTGTAGGCTCCCATGTTTCATCTGTCATTTTTAATTTGTGGCTGGTGCTCAGACACTGTGGTGATTAGGGTCATATAAATACATAGACCCACAAAGAGAGTTGACTAGTCCCTTTCATTTCAAAATGTTTCATACCTACATACAGCCATCTCACTGACATCCTCTGGGATGGAGGGTGGCAGACAACTGGGGCACAGCATGCCACCTAACAGATGGGTGGGTATCTGCAGCCTAGGAAGCTGGGTCAAACCCTGGACTCTTACAAAAAGCACCCTAGGATCTCGGCTACTATATGTTACTTACATAGTAGCAGAGTTGCATAAAATTCTTTAGGAAACACAGTTGGACTAGGTCCCTGCCCCACAAAGAGAATAATAATACGTCAAGGAGGGTGAGAGAGAGCAACCAAACAATGGGAAGGGAATGCTGATTGGGAAAGCAGATCATGACACAGTCTTTTTACAGGCATCCACCCACAGCTCTCACTACACCCTTCCTGTCTCAGAGCAACCATCCTTCTCCATCCTCCACACTTCCCCCTCACTGCATCCATCTCCCCATCCTGGTTACATCACCCCTCTACGGTTCCCACCAGCTCTACTCACTCCTCTTCCCATTCCAATGTACCACTCCTCCCACCACCACAAATCCAGATCCCACATCCACATCCTTCTCTACCACTTCCTCCTCCTCCTCCCCTCTGCTGACATTTGCACCAGTCCTGGTCCTCCCTCCATCCCTACCCGCTCCACCTCCCACACACATGTCCACCATCACCTCTGCCCCCTCATGGCACCATTCCCAACCTCACACCCATTCTCCTCCACCCCCATGCCCTACCCTGTCTCTCTTTGGAACACCACGCCATTTCTAAAAAGATCACAGCCATCCACGAACTCTCCATATCTCCCTCCTACCAGCTCCTGGTTCTCACAGAGATCTGGATCCCTTTGTCTCATCCAGCCTTTGCAGCTGCCCTCTTACTGAGGCCCCTCCTTCTCTTACATTTCCCACCCTGGATCAGACCGTAGTGAAAGTGTTGGACCTCTCCCCTCCTGCTCCTACCGCTTCCATCCTCTCCCTCCTCCCCTACCTTGAACAGCACTACATGCAACTCTTCTCTCCTCTCCCACTCCACCTTGCTCTCATCTACCATCCACTTAGCTCCTCCCCATCAGCCTCCCTCTGGCTCTCCTTCCTCTCCTCGCAATCTCCCACATTCATCCTCAGTGACTTCAACGTCCATGTTGATAACCCATCCAACCTCTCAGCTGCACATTTCCTTACCCTTCATTTGACCTGCAGCCCTGGTGCAACTCTTGCACTCACCAAAAGGACCATTCACTTGACTCAGTCTTCACCAAGCACTGCTCTAACTCCTGCGTTCCCTCTCTCTGATCATCACCAGCCCTCTTACAGCGCCACCCATCAGCCCCTGCCCTCCCGCCCTGGCACTGCCTTTTCTGTTTGCCTCCAGCCCATCAGCGCTTCTCCTCTGCTCTCAGCCCTCTCCTCCCTTCGTAGGATTGTTGATTCACTCCAGGCTTCACTTGCCTCCACCCTTGATTCCTTTGACCCTCTCTCTCATCACAAGGCCCACCTTGTCAATCCCCAGCCTTGGCTCACCCCCAACATCTGTTTCCTCTGTGCCTGCTCTCACACTGCAGAGCATCTCTTACGAATGAGCAGGCTGACTTCCTCCACTACAAATCTGTTCTCCCCCCTTTCAGTTCTGCCATCTTTCTAGCTAAACAACACTACTTCTTCAACTTCACTGACTCCTATGGCTACAATGCCAACTGCCTTTTCACCACCTTTGACTCAGGCTTTGTCTACACTAGCACTTTCTGCTCCATCTCTTCTTGATCACTATGGACCATCCTGTGGACAATGCCAACATCCTGCCTGCCACTTGGGCCTGGAAACCTGGGTCTCATCTTCCACTTGGACCACTCTCTAGGTCCTCACATCCAAGCTCTTTCTAAATTTTGCAGATTCTTTCTGCTTAACATCTGTCAGAGATGGACTGTTGTATCCCTCTACACAAGTAAAATTCTCATGCAGGCTATCACCGTTTCATATCATCATTATCGTAGCATCCTTCTCTCTGGCTGTGACAAATGCAATCTTGCCCTGCTCACATTCATTACTTATGAGGAGAGGCTGAGGGAACTGGGATTGTTTAGTCTGCAGAAGAAAAGAATGAGGGGGGCTTTGATAGCTGCTTTCAACTACCTGAAAGGGGGTTCCAAAGAGGATGGATCTAGACTGTTCTCAGTGGTGGCAGATGACAGAACAAGAAGCAATGATCCCAAGTTGCAGTGGGGGAGGTCTAGGTTGGATAGTAGGAAAAACTATTTCATTAGGAGGGTGGTGAAGCACTGGAATGGGCTACCTAGGGAGGTGGTGGAATCTCCTTCCTTAGAGGTTTTTAAGGTCAGGCTTGACAAAGCCCTGGCTGGGATCATTTAGTTGGGGATTGGTCCTGCTTTGAGCAGGGGGTTGGACTAGATACCTCCTGAGGTCCCTTCCAACCCTGATATTCTATGATTCAGAATGCTGCTGCAAAGATCATTTTTGTAGCCAGTTGTTTGACCATGTCACCCTTCTCTTCACATCTCTCTACTGGCTCCCTGTTCTCTATTGCATCAAACATAAACTGTCAAGTATCAGAGGGGTAGCCGTGTTAGTCTGGTTCTGTAAAAGCAGCAAAGAATCCTGTGGCACCTTTTAGACTAACAGACGTTTTGCAGCATGAGCTTTCGTGGGTGAATACCCACTTCGTCGGATGCAAGAGTGGAAACATAAGCTGCTTATCTTCACTTTCAAGGCCTTTGTGACCTGTCCCCACCTTGCCTATCATCTCTCCTTCACCATCAAGTTTTTGACTCCTGTCTATGACCAGCCCATGATGTGAACCTTCATCGCCCACTTGTGACATTTTCAAATAGCCATGCCCCACTCCAGCTCCACCTCGTACAACCCCACTCCATCTCCCCCCGCCCCCAGCCATGCCCCACTCCAGCTCCACCTCGTACAACCCCACTCCAGCTCCCCCCGCCCCCCCAGCCATGCCCCGCCCCTCCATCTCCCCCCGCCTTCAGCCATGCCCCGCCCCCAGCCCCCTCAGCCATGCCCCGCCCCTCCATCTCCCCCCGCCCCCCCAGCCATGCCCCGCCCCCCCACCCCCCTCAGCCATGCCCCGCCCCTCCATCTCCCCCCACCCCCAGCCATGCCCCGCTCCCCTCCACCTCGTACAACCCCCCTCCATCTCCCCCCGCCCCCCAGCCATGCCCTGCCCCCTCCATCTCCCCGAGCCCCCTCAGCCATGCCCCGCCCCCTCCATCTCCCCCTGCCCCCCAGCCATGCCCCGCCCCTCGATATCCGCCCGCCCCCTCCATCTCCCCCCACCTTCAGCCATGCCCCGCCCCCCCAGCCCCCTCAGCCATGCCCCGCCCCCTCCATCTCCCCCCACCCCCAGCCATGCGCCACCCCCCTCCACCTCGTACAACCCCCCTCCATCTCCCCCCGCCCCTCAGCCATGCCCCGCCCCCTTCCACCTCTTACAACCCCCCTCCATCTCACCCCGCCCCCCAGCCATGCCCCGCCCCCTCCATCTCCCCCCGCCCCCCAGCCATGCCCCGCCCCCTCCATCTCCCCGAGCCCCCTCAGCCATGCCCCGCCCCCTCCATCTACCCCTGCCCCCCAGCCATGCCCCGCCCCTCCATCTCCCCCCGCCCCCCAGCCATGCCCCGCCCCTCCCGATTCCCCCGCCCCCCAGCCATGCCCCGCCCCCTCCATCTCCCCGAGCCCCCTCAGCCATGCCCCGCCCCCTCCATCTCCCCGAGCCCCCCCAGCCATGCCCCGCCCCCTCCATCTCCCCGAGCCCCCTCAGCCATGCCCCGCCCCCTCCATCTCCCCGAGCCCCCTCAGCCATGCCCCGCCCCCTCCATCTCCCCGAGCCATGCCCCATCTCACACCGCCCCGCCCCGAGGGACACGTTCACACGGCGATGACCAGCCCCTCGGCTGAGTCCCGCGCACCTGCATGGCGGCGCCTCCAGCTCTTCCCTACGCCCGCGGGAGGGGGGGGCTGGCTCGGCTCCCTTCTACTTCCGGGTCACGGGGTGAGAGGTCATCGCCTGCCAGAGGGGGCGGGGCGGGGAAGACATGGCTGCCTCCGAGCGAGCGGACTCTGAGGTACCCCCCCCCCGCAACCTCCCCGATCCCCGCGAGGGGGCGCGTCCTGCCCAGCTCCCCGCCCCGCCCCGCCCCGCCCGGCCGCTCCCCGGGGGCGATGGGATGGGACGGGTGCGGGGGCAGGGGCTGGGCCCGGTGGGGCTGGCGTGGGGCAGGGGGAGGGGAGGTGGGCTGGGAAGGGGGCAGGGGCTGGGCCTGGGCCTGGCGTGGGGCACGGGGAGGTGGTCTGGGCAGGGGGCAGGGGCAGGGCCTGGCGCGGGGCAGGGGGAGGGGGGGTGGGCTGGGAAGGGGGCAGGGGCTGGGCCTGGCGCGGGGCAGGGGGAGGGGAGGTGGGCTGGGAAGGGGGCAGGGGCTGGGCCTGGCGTGGGGCAGGGGGAGGTGGGCTGGGCAGGGGCTGGGCCTGGCGTGGTGCAGGGGGAGGGGAGGTGGGCTGGGCAGGGGGCAGGGGCTGGGCCTGGTGCGGGGCAGGGGGAGGTGGGCTGGGAAGGGGGCAGGGGGAGGTGGGCTGGGAAGGGGGCAGGGGCTGGGCCTGGCGCGGGGCAGGGGGAGGTGGGCTGGGCAGGGGGCAGGGGGAGGTGGGCTGGGCAGGGGGCAGGGGCTGGGCCTGGCGCGGGGCAGGGGGAGGGGAGGTGGGCTGGGAAGGGGGCAGGGGCTGGGCCTGGCGCGGGGCAGGGGGAGGGGAGGTGGGCTGGGAAGGGGGCAGGGGCTGGGCCTGGCGCGGGGCAGGGGGAGGGGAGGTGGGCTGGGAAGGGGGCAGGGGCTGGGCCTGGCGTGGGGCAGGGGGAGGTGGGCTGGGAAGGGGGCAGGGGCTGGGCCTGGCGGCGGGCAGGGGGAGGTGGGAGGGGAAGGGGGCCGGGGCTGGGCCTGGCGTGGTGCAGGGGGAGGGGAGGTGGGCTGGGCAGGGGCTGGGACTGGCGCGGGGCAGGGGGAGGTGGGCTCGGCAGGGGGCAGGGGGAGGTGGGCTGGGCAGGGGGCAGGGGCTGGGCCTGGCGTGGGGCAGGGGGAGGGGAGGTGGGCTGGGAAGGGGGCAGGGGCTGGGCCTGGCGCGGGGCAGGGGGAGGGGAGGTGGGCTGGGAAGGGGGCAGGGGCTGGGCCTGGCGCGGGGCAGGGGGAGGGGAGGTGGGCTGGGAAGGGGGCAGGGGCTGGGCCTGGCATGGGGCAGGGGGAGGTGGGCTGGGAAGGGGGCAGGGGCTGGGCCTGGCGTAGGGCAGGGGGAGGTGGGCTGGGCAGGGGCTGGGCCTGGCGTGGTGCAGGGGGAGGGGAGGTGGGCTGGGCAGGGGCTGGGCCTGGCGCGGGGCAGGGGGAGGTGGGCTGGGCAGGGGGCAGGGGGAGGTGGGCTGGGAAGGGGCAGGCCCTGACACTGTGTGGGAAGCTTGGTCAGGGGGAGCTGGGCCTGGCACTGGGTGGGGAGCTTGGCTGGGGCCTGGGCCTGAATCAGTAGAAAGGGTCTGAGTCTGATGTTATGGGGGGGAGATGGGGGTTGGTGCTGGGTCTGGTTGCAGGTTTGGTGGGGACAGCATGTGCTGGCTGCAGCATTTGGGCCCAGGTTTGCCTGAACTGTGCCGTCTCCCTAATGAACAGTGTTGGTGCCCTGCTATGACTGTGGTTGTTCGGGGTTACAGTGGTGCTAACCCTGGGCCTGTTGTACAAGGGGCTGTACAGGCATCTACAAAGCACAATCCCTGACCCAGACCCTACAGCAAGATGAGGCATGGTGTATGGGTGAGGATGGAGAAGCAGCATGTATCTGCAGAGATGAGCAATATGCACTTTTAGCTGTAGAAGGGTTTTTGTTAATGGGAAAAAATAAGCAGCTTAGCTGTTGTGTTCTCTGGTCATCTCCTGCCTAGTGATATGGTGACCTGTTCCCCTTTGCTGCAGGTGGAAGACGCAGGACAGGTCTTCCTCCTGATGAAGAAAGATTATCGGATCTCCCGCAACGTGCGCCTAGCCTGGTTCCTCAATCACCTGCATCAAGTCATTTGGGCTGTGCCTGAGTCAGAGCTGGTGAGTACGTGTCCCCAGGCTTGAAGGCAGGATGGTGCTGTGTGCTGATCAGTGCCCTCTGGCATTGGCAGTTTGGCCAAGTAGGAGAGAAGCTGCAGGACTTTTGGCTACCACTGCTCCTTGGGAGCCTAGGATTCCTGTGAAAGGCTTTCGCCCAATTCTTGTCTGCTCCTTTTCCTGCTCCCCTGCAAGCCTGGCTTTCCCTCACTTGCTGTTTCTTTTCTCCTGTAGGTGAAGTCAGATAATGAACTGGATGTTCTCAGCGTCCTGCCAAATGGTTGGCAGCCACATGAGTCTGTGCGGCCTAGGCCCTACCTTCTAGTGCCCTCCACACAGGTCACCTTCCTGGCACGACAGTACCGCTTTGTGATTGAGCTCGACCTGAGCCCATCCACAGGCATTGTGGTGAGTGTATACGTCTCTGCCTCTCCCCGGGTACCCCATGGCTTTGCCCACAAGGCGCTCCTGCTGACATCTCTGTTTGGGAATGGCTTCCTCCTGTGCATTTACTCCCAGCATACATCTTACTTCTGTGTGCCACGAGAGGTTGGCTCCTACTAGAAGCAGTGTGTGCCAGTAGCTGCCACTTGGCCAGTGCGACTCCTGGGCCAGCTCCTCGCAGGCAAAACCCATGCACAGATCATCCCTGCAGGAAAATCCCACCCCTTTTGCAGGGATGATCTGTGCATGGGTTTGCCTGCGAGGAGCTGGCCCGGGAGTGTTTGCCTCTCCATGCTGGGGCTCTGCAGAGTATTTCTAGAAGGATGTATGGGTAACTCCATGTGCTAGGGACCCTTGTCAATACACCAGGGGGAGCAGCTAAAATTTCCTGTTTGTACTTCTGCAGGATGACTCAACGGGGGAGATCATTTTTGATGAGGTGTTTCATGCCCTTTCCCGATGCCTAGTGGGATTGCTAAAACCCTTCCGAATTCCTGGTTCAGAAATTACCTACCAGCCAGAGATCTTTGTCACTATCCAAGCATATTCCTCCATCATTGGCCTGCAGTCCCACCAGGTAAAGTTCTACCTCCTTCCCTTCCCCCAATCTTTGTGTGAGAGCACTTTTTGTTGCCCTGGTTGCTGCTGAGCTCCTAGGGAAGTGGAGACGGGAGTTGTCTGAGCACTGCTATGTGATGCTGTAGTCTTGCTTCATGAGATCCTATAGTCTGAGCAGCTCCTCTAGTGTGGGCACAGCTCCATCGTGTATCTGTGGGCGGGAGGCTGAGGTTTGGCATATGTGGGCAATGCCAAGCAAAGAAGGGGATCTGTGAGCAGCAGCTTGCTGTTAATTAAGGGAAGTACATCTAGGATATATTTTGCCCCAGTGTGACTTGAACTCTCTTCAGTTCACTTTTTTGGGTGGCTTCCTAGTGAGATTGGGCCGTAGCTCAGGTGCTCTATAAACCACACATGCAAGGGAAATTCCCGTTTAAACAACTTAATTCTGGTTGGTGGGGCCAGAGGGCACCCATGTAGCTAATCCCTTCCCAGCAAAACCTTAACCCTCAAAAATCATGGTGTTACTATGCCATTTGCAGACCATCGCTCTTCTCACCCTGCTGATGTGTTCTATCCCTTTCCTCTGTCTTCTGTTTGCGTGTTTGGAATGTAAGCTGCTTGGGGCAGGGACTGCTTATTACTCTGCCTGTACAGTTCTTGCACAATCCTGGTTAGTCCCTAGGCACGACCATAATAAACATGACGAGGATGCCTCCCTCTGTCCTTCCCATTAGCCCTCTGTCACTGATGTCAGCCTGGACTGCCTGCTTGTCCAGTTCTCCCATAACTGTCTGTGTGCTTTGTTCTAGTGCATCTCCCCTAGCGACATTGAACTGATCTGCAGGCCACTATCCTCTCCTCCTTCAGATCCTTTCTCAAGACCCACTCCTTCCATGAGGCCTTCAAGAAACTAGCCCAGGGCTGAGGGGCAGATGGAGATTGCTGTGCATACGTGGGGGAGGAGAAGGGTGTATGTGTGCAACTCATCTGAATAAAATTGTCCATATTCTAGTTGTTTCCCTCTCCCCCACTCTGTTACTCATCTCAGTGGGGGGAGAATGGAGCTAGCAAGTTGTGTGCCAATTATCTCCTGAACTCTCTGCTTGTGTGTTGCATCACGTTCCCCTCCATGTCATCTTGTAAATTCTTTGGGGCAGGGACTGTCTCTTACTCTGGGTCTGTGCAGCACTCAGCATGATGGAGCCCTGATCGTGGCTGGGGCCTGTGGGTACTGCTGTAATATAAATGGTAAGAGCATCATCTCTGACCTGCTGTGAATTATCTGCTGTGATTGGGCTCCCACCTCCCTGACCAGTGGACTTCACTGTCCAATTGCTCAGGCTTTTTCCCTAGTCTCTACCCTAATGTTTTTTTCTTTTGCTTCAGGCTGCTGTTCCTTTATCCTGCCAGTTATCAACAGGTAGTGGGATCAGGCTGCATGTGAGTTAGAGTAGAACAAATGTGCCTTCTTGAGAATGTTAGGCTGAAGTTAGAGGCTTGGACAAGGAGCCCTACTTCCTCCTGTTCAGTGCCGTCCCTCTCCCTGACTCCTAGGGCAGCAGGAACCTCTTGCCCCAGAATGAGGTTGACAGGTGCATGTTGTGGTGGCTCCCAGGATCACAACACAGAGGTGGCTGGTTTGAGGCCTTTCTTGTCATGACTTAATGACCTGCCATCTCTTGTGTTCCCCCTGCATTTCCTTAGGGTAGTGCATGTGTGTGTCTGGATCAGTGGGTCAGAGACCACTGTGATGGGTGGCCATTTAAAACCCTACGGTAATATCTTTCCCATGTGTCTCTGGCTCAGGTGCTATTCCAAGGCTGTCAGCTGGATGAGACCAAGAGAGAGACCTTCCTGCAGCAAATTTACACACAGCTGTGTGCCTTTGAGAATAAAGTGGCTGAGATGCTCCAACAACAGTATGAACCCAAGTCCCAGGTGAGGCAGGCAGAGGTGATGGATGGACTGGAGGAGAGATCTAGGCTCTCTGGGGCTGCTTTCCTGCCCTGCCACTCCTCTGGGAGAGGCTCATAGGATGCTGGCTTGTACTAAAATGGGCATGCTATGTAAGCCTCAGCTGGGAGTCTGTCCTTTTTGAGGAAAAGCCTCGTTCAATGGCTGAGAGAACAGTGCCTGGCTGCAGAGATAAATGGACTGAGGGGTTTCCATAGTAGGTAAGCAGGACCAAGAGGTACTTGGGAGGTATCATGTGGGAAATATTTACCCTAGCTCGGAGTTATACAGTTAAGCAACTGGATTTATGTGAGATCAGTGGTCAGACCCCACCTCTGCACTCCCGCTCCCAGGTAGTTCATGTCTCTGAATGGCCCACAGCAGGGTTCAGTGTTAGTACTGACATGGGAAGGGTGGCTTGAGCAGCTTCCTCTTTGGTGTAACAGCTGACTCTTGAGCTACATAAACAGTGAGGCCCAGCTGTTCCTAACATCATTTTGAAACAATGGTGGCTGAGGGATTTTTAGCGAAGGATACAGATATTAGCAAATTAACAGGAAGTGCCCTCAAGTAGCTGTTCGGGGTCATGGGGCTTCAGAGCTCAGTGCGACCTGTCCATAAGAACAAGATCTGCGGAATGAAATGGAGGGGATGGAGGAATAAGACTGACCCTGCAAGTGCCTGTGTGTGTTTAATGGGATCCCCAGAGCACAACCTGGAACTGGGGTACCGATGTGCTCCCATAACTCTCCCACCCGGGCTATCTCTCAGTGCTTTGCTAGTGACAAACAGCCAATCCCTCCAGGCGCTGTTATCACTCAGCATAACAGCATGTGGAGTCCCACACCCAGCTAAATTGCATGAATGCTCCCAGAGCCACTCTCGAATCACACAGAGAAAGGCACCAGCAAATCTCCCAATCCCCCAGCCTTGCACCCCAGAGCTGTACCTGACCAGTGTATGTTTATTACCCAGTCCAAGTGGAGAGGGCACACACTAGCCTTTGTAAACTGATCACTTCAACCAAAACCTACTGTTTTAGGTAAAATATGAAACAGAAAGATTGATTGTAAGTAGTAGGCACAAAAGGTCAGAGAGAGCTACCAAAGAAAATAAAAATAAGCTCGCAGTCTGAATCTTACACCTTATTTACACTAAGGAGTATTTGGATCAAGTAGCTTTTCTCACCTCACTGGATGTTGCAGGTAGGTTACAGTTCTTAATACACAGGCTTCCCCTCTAAGCCTGGGACCAGTCTCCTCAATTCAAGTCTTTGTCTTCTCAGTGTTCTTGTTGCCTCCGGGGTAGGTGTGGGAGGAGAAAGGCCAAAGCATGATGCCACTGTTCTGTTTTATATCCTTGCTCCATGTGCCTGGGAAAACACTAGCCCAGACATGGTCATGGTGGGCTTTGCTGAGTCACAGGGTTGAGCAATCCCCATTGTGTGGTGCTTCTCTTACAGAATTATAAATCCCTTGTTTATAACTCCCCTGCTGATTTATGGTCACTTAACACCCTCCTGGGAGTGGATCTCCACATATCAGTGGAGACTCTCAAATTTACAACATATTTCAGTAACAACCATCCAGCAAAATCTCATAACTTGGTACACACGGATGATATATGTATTTGCACAGAACAGTGGGTGTCAGCAGATCATGACCTTTCATGATACCAAACTGAGAGGGATTGCAACTACTTTGGAGGATTGGGTCATAATTCAAAATGATCTGGACAAATTGGAGAAATGGTCTGAGGTAAACAGGATGAAGTTTAATAAAGACAAATGCAAATTGGTCCACTTAGGAAGGAACAATCAGTTTCACACATACAGAATGGGAAGAGACTGTCTAGGAAGGAGTACGGCAGAAAAGGGATCTAGGGGTTATAGTGGACCACAAGCTAAATATGAGTCAACAGTGTGATGCTGTTGCAAAAAAGGCAAACATGATTCTGGGATGCATTAACAGCTGTGTTGTGAGCAAGACACGAGAAGTCATTCTTCTGCTCTACTCTGCGCTGGCTAGGCCTCAGCTAGAGTATTGTGTCCAGTTCTGGGCACCACATTTCAAGAAAGATGAGGAGAAACTGGAGAGGGTCCAGAGAAGAGCAACAAGAATGATTAAAGGTCTTGAGAACATGACCTATGAAGGAAGGCTGAAAGAATTGGGTTTGTTTAGTTTGGAAAAGAGAAGACTGAGAGGGGACATGATAGCAGTTTTCAGGTATCTAAAAGGGTGTCATCAGGAGGAGGGAGAAAATTTGTTCACCTTAGCCTCTAAGGATAGAACAAGCAGCAATGGGCTTAAACTGCAGCAAGGGGGGTTTAGGTTGGACATTAGGAAAAAGTTCCTAACTGTCAGGGTGGTTAAACACTGGAATAAATTGCCTAGGGAGGTTGTGGAATCTCCATCTCTGGCGATATTTAAGAGTAGGTTAGATAAATGTCTATCAGGGATGGTCTAGACAGTATTTGGTCCTGCCATGAGGGCAGGGGACTGGACTTGATGATCTCTCGAGGTCCCTTCCAGTCCTAGAATCTATGAATATAATAGTTTACATGCCATGCTTTGTATGAAATAGATCATAAGTGTATGACAGTGTGAATATGGGGGTTCCAAGGTGCTTTGAGGTACAGAGTGCCACAGTGTGTACCTTTTATGCGCAAGAGCAATCTCATTGTAAAGTTATATGCTTGTGTAAGTGTTTTCAGCATCGGGGCTTAATACAAGAACAAAATTGCTCAAATCCAGGGTAGTGAAACAGAAGCTGCTTCTGTATTTAGGTCCTGCTGCTGGTTTGTGAGAACCTTAGACAGAGAGTCACACATTTAAAGGGGCACCATAAACTTCATATTCTGACTGGAAAGGTTTGACCTGCTAATGTCATGAGTAACATTTATCATTCCTAGAACTGAAAGAGACTTGTGGAGATCCTGTTTAGCAGGTACTTTGTCAACATTTTGTGCCAAGTCCCACTCGTGTTCCTGATAGAATCAGCAGCCCCTGTTTATGTGGCATTCTGCCACACACGGGGGGAGAGAGAAACACTTATAAACAAGAGTCATTGTAAAACCATGGAAACTGGCAGTGGCCTTGGGCAGGAGGCTTTGGAGCAGAGGATATGCTAGAACTGGAATTTATTTTTTTTATTTTTGAAGTTGCCTAGATTTTCAGTTGACTGTGTCCTTGCCAGCAAACACTGATGACTTTATTGGATCCAGCGAATTAAAGGTGTATTGATGCGCACTGAGGGATTTTAATTTTTGCTGATCATGTATCTTTCCCCAGCCAAGAGCAGCCCTGTGATTGTGCCTGGGAAGGTTTTTTTTTACCCTTACCTGTTTCAAGAGTACAAAATAATAGTTATATGGGATGAGGCTGGCAGAGCTGTCCCAAGCCATCCCAGACCAGAAGGGCTCTTGGTTTTACATGACAAATACTTATGTACCTTAGGACCACACACCTTCTTTCACCCATAATAGCCTTTGGGCAAATGACGGGAAAGACTGGGCAGCATTTGTATCCGTCTTTGTAACAGGACTTGTTCTGCTTGTACAGATCTAAGCAAATAGATACACATTTGTTTATGACCTGAATCCTCAGCGCCTCCAGGAGCAGTGCCCCAGACAGGGTAAAAGAGACCTACCTTTCATAGATGCCCTGCAAGAGAGATCTTGGGCTGCACAGTTAGAGATGCTGCGCAGCTGCAGCTTGCACTAGATTGAAGGAGTTAGGGTCTGTCAGACACCCGCGGCTGGCCTGTGCCAGCTGACTCGTGCTTGGGCTGTGTAACTGTTTCCTTGCAGTGTAGACTTCCAGGCTTGGCTTACAGTCCGAGCTCTGGGACCCTATCTGGGCTGCAGCCTGAACCCAGAAGTGTACACTGCAATGAAACAGCCACACAGCCTGAGCCCCGCGAGCCCAGGTCAGCTGTCAGGTCTAACTGCAGTGTAGACATACATCTAGTGCTGACTGCAGAAGGCTACGGGCCCCGGCATCTCCTCTACTCACCCCATGGGGAGATCTGGTACGCTCAGGCTCTGCCCAGACAGAATATGGGGCATATAACACCATAGATGCCTTATTCTCAGGGACCAGTAGGAGTGAGAGCTCAGGGGAAAGCCACATGAAGGGGATTAAGAAGGGCTAGAAGATTAAAGGTTAGCATAGTACTGGGTAAATAACATTACCCCAGCCCTAGTGTATGGAGCTGTTAGACTCCAAGCACCTGCAAAAGGAGTGGGTGGAATAGGGTCAGAGTGTGGCTGATGGCATCTCGTTGGTTTCTTGTTGCTAGGTAGATTTGTCGCCCCTCAGCCAGGAGAGTCCTTGTGCCACACAGGAACTCTCTGGAAGGAAGCCGGGTGTCTCCATGGTCACTGCTGACATTGGCCTCGTCAGCATGATCCGACAGGGGATCTTAGCACTGCAGCTGTTGCCTTCCAACTCCGGTGCAGGTTAGTTCCACTTCCTGGGCTCCAGGGAGGCTGGCCTGGAAGTCTGTATCCCTCTAGCTGTAGGCTCAGGGTGGGCATGCCCAAGGAGTCATGTTGGGCCCTTCAGCTGGGGGAGGGGCAAGGCTTCAGGGTAGCAGCTCTGCGGTGCAGCAGTTCATGATCCCATTGTGGTGTGTTAATGCAAATAAAGCCAGCGAGTGCACTGGGGGTGTAGGGTGGGGAGTCTGATCACAAATGGAGGACGGTGCTCTGAGATGGTGCCCTTGTTACCTCCAGGTATCATCATCATCACAGACGGTGTGACCAGTGTCCCGGACGTGGCTGTGTGTGAGACTCTGCTCAACCAGCTGCGGAGTAGCACTGTGGCCTGCTCCTTTGTGCAGGTATGCCTGGGGCGGGGCACTGCAGGCTGCACCGTGTATGCTGGTATGCCAGTCTGAGTCAGAGGGTGGGCATGGGGTGAGGATGGAGAGATGCTAACCTCTGGTGCAGAGTGGGGACGGGGATGCCAATCCAGGGCGGGGGCACCGTGCTGTATGTGCTCTCCCTTTTGGAGGTTTGATGCTCACTCGCCCCTAGCAGGATGGAGTGGAGCTTACCTCTGCTGCTCTCTCTCCTCTCTCCCCCTTTGCTCTGTCTCACATGAATCTCTCTCCTGCGCCTTCCCAGGTGGGTGGAGTCTACTCGTATGACTGCAGCTTTGGCCACGTCCCCAACGTGGAACTGATGAAATTTATTGCTATGGCAACTTTTGGTGCATACCTGTCCACCTGCCCTGAGCTGGATCCCTTAAGCCTCGACCTGAACGTGTATCACAAGGCCTTCCTGCTGTATTCCTTCCTGCGCACCGGGGAGTCCCTGAACCCAGAGTATTACTGTGGTGAGGAGAGCATGTGTGTCCTGCTCCATCGTATGGGGGGCCTGGAATTCCTTCATGTGGTGGGGCCTTCGTACCCTTTCCTGGTTGTTTCCAATAGCAGTGGGTGAGGGAGGCAGTGGGGAGAGCCTTTTTCCAGCCCCTTCTACCTACTGCAGTGCACACAAGGCAAGGGAGTGGTCCTCTTTTCTCCAGCAGCCTTGAGAGCTCGGTTCTGGGGAGGACAGCTTAACAAGCGCACTGCTCAGTGGATTGGAGCATGTGGTCAGGGCCTGCAGAATTCTAGGCCTTCTCGAGGCTCTGAACACTACTGGATGCTGGAGCAGAATCTCTGTGGCTCCCTTCCTGGGGCATGGTGCTTTAGGAAGCGTTAGCTGGGGAGTTGAGTGCTAACATGCCTTTCTCACCACTGCTCTCAGCTTGCCTACCCAGCCCAAAGGGGAATGTTTGTGGAAGGCTGAGCACAATCCCCCCTGCCATGGGAGTACAGTGAGGGTGAGGAAACGCTCACTGGCCCCTTTGCACATGGAGGCCCTCTGAACGCTGATCTGGTTGGATGTGCTCTGCAGAGCACAGCCAGACTATGTCTGCACATGGGAACTTAGCTTACAAGGTTATGGTCCCCAGAGAAATGGTCACAATGCCAGCATCTGGGTGCTCTCACTGAGGATACAGGGGGGACACAACAGTTTGTGTCAGTTGAAAATTGGCCTTAAGGCTCGGAGGCATCATCAGTTCTTGGAAAATGCCTGCTGTCTGTGGGGGTGGTTGAGATTCCCCATGCTGCTTCAGAGGAGATGTGGCCTGAAGGACTTGGGGGAGGGGTTCAGTTGATGCTGTTTAAAAGCTGTTAGTTGTTAAACCTTGCAGTGAAGGCCGTTAGGGCCCTACTAACCGGTCATTATACAGCACCCAGGGTGGGCATAAGACTCCCTAGGGACAGGGGGAAATGGATCCCTGCCTGAGGAGCTTGCAGGTGGATTAGCACAGCGGCCTTGCCATTCCTGTCTGGTTAAATACATAACCCTGTTATGCTGCTCCTGATTATCACGCCTGTCCCGTCATGTGCTCAGGCTGGGCCCCTGCCCTGTTACACATCTCCTCTGCACCAGCAGGCCTCTCCTGTCCCCTTCCTGAGCAAGCCCGGAGGGATGTACTGCTCACTGGGAGGGAGGGAGAGGTCCCACAGCTGCACTCGCCAAGTGCCTTGGGCTCTTGCTGCAGGCTGGGGAGTGGAGGAGCTGCTCCTGCGTGACCCATGTGCCTGCTGCTGTTTGCAGTGTCCCAGCACAGACTGTTCAATGAGCACCTGGTGTCTGCGAGCAGCAACCCGGCTCTGGCCATGAGGAGGAAGAAGCACACGGAGAAGGAGGTGCATGCAGACCTCGTGAGCATAGTCTCTGTCCGGCTACGTGAGGGCTACAGCATCCGTGAGGTCAACATCACCAAAGGTGACTTGGGACTCCATTCTCAGTTACACAGACTTAAGTGCAGGCTCGCCATAGTCTGGCCAGCCTTGGTGGAGTGAGGACAGGAAACCATGGTCTTGGGGAAGGAGCTTGTTCTCCATGACACATGCACAGGATTGCATGGTGCTTGTGTGCCTGCTAGGCAAATCCTGTCTCACGGTATGGAGATACCAACAGTTCAGAGGTGGGGAGAAGCTACAGGGTGAGGAGGTGCCCCCTAGGTGACAGCGGTGCAAGGTCTGATGTGGGCACAAGTACTGAACCAAGGAAGGTGCAAATAGCAGCACTTTATGCAAAGAGAGTGGCTGCCAGCAGGTAGTGCTGTATTTATGTTAGCCTAAGCCTTCTGCATTCCTGCCAGCACAGCAGTGGCTGCAGCAGAACCAGGTGAGTGGCTGCAGAAATGATAGCATGGGCAGGATTTCAGTAGCACCATAAATGTACCTGGTCCTTCCTAGACAGTGAGAGAGAAAATGGAAATTTTATACTTTACTTTATAATTTTTACTTTAGTGAAGCCAAGTCAAGAAGCATAAATGCCAGCAGGAGAAATGTACGGAGTAAACTAGGGTGAGAACATGACTTTTGAAGAGCAAACACAAATAGCAAGAAATCATTTATGTATGCAGAGACAGGACGCCTGCAGGAGAATCATTGTGTCTGCTTGCCTAGCTGGGAGTCAAGGGAGCAGTTGAGAAGGATAAGGCTATAGCAGAAACGTTATTTCTTTGCATCAGTCTTCAGCTCAGGAGGTATTGGGGAGATACCTACTCGGACAGTAAAGATGAGGCACTGTCAGGGGCTGAAGTGTCAAAAGTAGAGTTGCTGGAACAAATAGAGTGACAAGTCACCTGGGCCAGATAGTGTGCTGAACGAGCTTCAGAATGAAGTATATGAGCTAACCAAAAATTGCAATCTTTTATTTAAAATCTACATGTATGCCGGAGGCTCAGAGGACAGGAAATGTTGTATCTGCATCCTGTAGGATGTTCCTGGGAATTCTGGCATGTAAACTAGCACTATGTAAATTAGTTGAAACAACAGTTTTTAAAATAGAATTATAAAATGGTTGGAAAATTGGACATGACCATGTAATCAGCACAGCCTCTGCAAAGGAGAAGCAGCAGAATGGAGCTGACCAGACTCTTTCTTATTGGTGTCACTGCTGTGGGTGTGGTTCTGGGCAGCTGCTGACCAGAGTCTAGTTCAGGGGTCGGCAACCTTTCAGAAGTGGTGTGCTGAGTCTTCATTTATTCACTCTGATTTAAGGTTTCGCGTGCCAGTCATACATTTTAACGTTTTTAGAAGGTCTCTTTCTATAAGTCTATAATATATAACTAAACTATTGTTGTATGTAAAGTAAATAAGGTTTTTTAAATGTTTAAGACGCTTCATTTAAAATTAAATTAAAATGCAGAGCCCCCCAGACTGGTGGCCAGGACCCAGGTAGTGAGTGTGCCACTGAAAATCAGCTCACGTGCCGCAGGTTGCCTGCCCCTGGTCTAGTTAATGTCATTCTTGCTCTGGGTAGCTCTGTGCAGAGGAAGCTGAGGCTGGCTGCAGATTCAGGCAGGCAGCACTGCATCAGGTCTGGTTGGGATGATTGGTTCTGACCAGTGACTTACCTCCTTCGATGGCTTAGCATCTCCAGCCACTCGCTAAGGGAAGGTTTGATAAGCCCTGCTAGCTGTGCAGCACTGAGGACCTAGTGGGGGAGCGAGTGAATGAGTCGGCAGTGTGATGACCTGTTTGATTGGGTTGCGTCGATAGGCTAGCGTGTGGGATGGGTGTTCTGCTCCCCTGGCCCGGCTAGGCCCTCCTTGGGCGCTGCCATCACTCTGCTAGTGGGGAAATGGAGCTCTTGGAGCAGGCCCCAAAGAGCCGAAGGACTTTGGAGAACAGCCCATGGGGCAGGCTGGCTTGTTCACTTTGGGGCAGGCATGTCTGGGGAGAGATGGGACCAGTGTGACACGAAGGCTATCAGCCCTCAGGGAACTCCAGCTGGTACTGAGTGCTGCAGTATCCCGTACTCGTGAGCAAACCACATCTGTCCTACGCTCTGCGTTGGCTTCCTATAGCCCGCTGAGTTAGGGGCAGGGTCTTGGTCCTAGTGTGCATAGTGCTCCATGGCCTAGGCCCAGCACATCTGAGAGCCTAAAGCTCCAGGATGAAGCCTCTGGCTGACCGCTCTGCTCCTCTGGCACCATGGAGCTTCCTTCACAAGGGGAGAGCTCGTTTGTGCAGGAGACAGAGCTCTGCTTTTTCAGTCTGAGTCTGCCTGAGGAAGTGGCCTCTCATTCCAAAGGCCAGGTGCATGTCTGTGACCCGCACACAGCGGTGTGTGTGTTTCAAAACAGCTCCCCAGTAAACCGCTGTATTGCACAAACACCTCTCTCCCTGGGGGCGCGCGAGAGAACGAATCACACGTCCCCGCGCTCATCGTGTGATTGGAAGGTGCTCGGGGGTTAGGATGACACCTGTACAGGACAGAGTAGCCTCTGCCAGTTCGGAGTGGTATTTGGGTGGGCCTGGGCCCACTTGTGCTCCCATGCTGTGGGGTGCAGAACAGGCAGCAGTGGCTGAAGGGAAAGGCCAGGGTAAGTGGGAGGGGGCTTGTTCAGCTGCCAGAACAAGCTGCCAGGGGGCGTTGTGGAGTCCCCATTGCTGGGGAGTCAGAGCGGAGCCTGGGTGCATTGTGCTTAGGGCAGGTTGGGGGTGCTGAGTTTGGCCCTGACCCCATGGAGGTCAGGGCCATCCCACCCAAAGGATTCTGGGAATCATCTTACCTGTCCAGGGGCCCCCATGTTAGTTGAATCTTGTATCTTGGGGCAAGAGGTGGTGCTGCTGGGTCATGGCCTGGGTGGTGAGCTTGATCGCAGCCCTCACTGCCCTGCCCTCATCCCACACAGGCGGCTCCCAGCTGGAAGTGAAGCTGGTCTTGCTGTGGAAGCACAACATGCGGATAGAATACCTGGCTGTGGCGGCATGGCCCCTTGACCCCTCCAAGCGCAGTACCTGGGTGGAGGTGACAATGGAGGGCAGCTATGACATCCTGCATGATATCAGCTGCACCATGAGGAAGCCTATCACCAGCCTGTACCGTACTACAGTGATCCGTCGCTTCTGGAACACGCTGCAGAGGTGAGCCTGGCCGTTCCCTGCAGCTCTCGTAGTCTGACCCCAGCACCTGCTGGCTCCAGGATGCCTCTGCACCCCCTTTCCCTGCTCACCTGGGCTCCCCAGTGGGGGTGGCCTAAAGAGGGATGTGAACTGACCTGTGTCCTAGGCGGTAGGATTCCCAGAGCTGACGGTGCTGCGTTCCCTGGGCCCTGCTCTGTTTGCTGTCACTAACCAGACCCCAGGCATTGGGAGGGTCTAGGCAGTGAGCAGGGGATGTGTGCCCCTGGCACCACCCTGCAATGCAGCCTTGCTCTGAAGGTCAGAGCTGTGGGTGATTCTCTCTCAGGTAGGTGGGGTGTGTGGCTGATTTTAGATGACTTGTGGGCATCTGCCCAGTGTTCCCAAGCTCTGCAGAGGCTGGGGCATCTCCCCCTGTTCTGTGCAGTTGTTCCCTGCCTGCTGTGCCTTGAGGGAAGGACTCGGCCGAACCCTTTCCTAACTCTGTCCTTGCTGTCGCTGAGCTCTCTCGCCTGGGGGTGGGCGGCTGCACCCGGGCTCCCTCTAGTGTGCCCTTTGCCAGGCCTGGGGGAATCCTGCTTCCCCCAAGGACATGCCCCCATCTGGCCTTGCAGTGCCACACGTGCAGGCTGCACAGCTCTGAATGCTCGATTGGCTGGGAGCGCCCCGGAGACTTACTGATGGCTTTTGTCTTGCAGCATCAACCAGACAGATCAGATGCTGGTTCACCTGCAGTCTTTTGACACCGTTCCAGAGCACTTCACCATCCCTGAGAGCACTAAGAACGGAGTGCCCCTTTTCTACATCCCACCGGGCTCCACCACCCCGGTACGCCGCCTCCCCCTGTCCTGAGAGCCCTGGGAACAGGTGCCCTTCTGTTCTGTATCCTGGTGTCAGAGGGCTGATCCATGCAGGTGGCTGCCATGGTAACTGCCTCACAGGAACAGCCCAGAGGCTGTTCTCCTTGCTAACAGTTGCACTGCTCCACTTCCGCATGATGCTGTGTGAACCGGCCCTTCTCTGATGGCCTTTCCCGAACATTATGCACTCCATGGCGCCAGCTTAGGGTGTCTGCTCCAGCAGCTGCTCCTGGAAAGCCCCTGGGGTGAATAGCAGGCCGCCCATTCTAGGCAATGTGCAGAGCATTCCCCAGTGAGTGTGTGGGGTGTACGCCAGGTGCACTCCAGCTAGAGAGGGCAGGAGTGCCGCAGGCTCAGCCTGCCTCGGTGCGTCTAGGGATACCTTCCCATCTGTGCGGAAGCCCATACTGGCTGTCCGGCTGCATTGCTCAGTTACGTTGCTGAAAGCATTCATTCTCCTCAGAGACCATGCTCTTCAGCCAGCCTGCTAGGCTCAGACTCTGGGGAGGCCTGGACCTTCTCCGTGGGGAAACCAACAGCTTGCTGCTGAGCTCTGTAACCCCGGCTCTTTCTCTCTTTCAGGTGCTGTCCCTGCAGCACAGCGGCTCTGACTGCAGCCAATCACAGTTTGCCTCCTACTGGAAGCCCATCCTCTCCATGGATGCTAATTTCTGGCAGAGGTGGCTGCATATGCATCGGATTGTCCTCATGCTGGAGCATGACACGTACGTCTGTGGTGGGGCTAGGGCAGCATGACCTGGGCAAGTCGCTGTGGGTAGGAAAGCGGCCCTAGGGACAGCGGGAGCCAGGCTGTGCAGCCAGAGCCTGCAGGAGCTGCCTCGCTGACAGAAGGGGGCTATGCAGGATTACTCTGTACACAGGAGGGCCCTGGGAAGGTATCTGCTAGCTGTATAGCACAGGCAGTAACAGGCTGGGCTCTCAGGCATGGGAAGGTCCATTAGCCTGAAGAGACCATGCAGTTTGTGCATTAATCCCCTGCAGGCTGGGAAGGCATCCTGGCTGGAGGGGGCGGGGGGGAGAAGAGAGGCAGCTCCTGGGAGTGTTGGGTGCCCTCAGGGTTTGTCTCTGCCCGAGAATCCGATTGCAGGCTCTCCTGTGGGCCTCCCAGCTGGAATTTCACCCTGTGGCTCAGTAGGCCTCCCTGCAGGGTGGAGACGCTTAGGGTGTGTTTACACTACAAAATTATGTCAACCTAAGTTACGTGGATGTACAGCACTGCATGTCCACACTACGCTCCGTGTTTCAGTGGTGCGTGTCCTCCCCAGGAGCACTCGCACCGATTGTACGGTCAATGTGGGTCATTGTGGGACGGCTCCTGAAAGGCAGCCACAGTTGATGTAAGCAATGCAGTGTCTACGCTGATGCCGCATCGACCTAACTACACTGACCTAAGCCTCTCGCAGAGGTGGAGTTAAGTAGTGTAGTGGGCGGGTTACATCAGCGGGAGCAACATTTTATTGTTGATGCTCACAGAGTTAGGGCAGCATAAGCTGCCTTACGTCAACCTAACTCTAGTCTAGCCCAGGACTCAGTATAGTGGGGCTGTGGCCTCTTTCAGGGGTATCAAAGGACGGGTACAGCCTGTTGTGTCCTGCTGAGAAGGGGGCTGCCAGTTGTTCACAATGGCCCTCATTTCTGTAAAACACTGCGGGAGTCTGCTCTGATTCCTGCCTCAGGCAGAGCCCAGGGCCTGGAACCTCTAGAGAGCCGGAGGTTCCAGGAGTGGGGTCAATTTGAGTCCTGACATTATGGCAGGTGACTACGAAGCTCCATTGGCTCAGATGGACACAGTGGCTTGCTGCCCACCCTGACATCATCTGAAGCTAAGGAGGGGAGGGCGCCCTGTTAGCAGGGGGGCTCGTCCCAGCCAAGGATCAGTGTGGCTAATCCCCAGCCCTGATCAAAGGCTTACCCCATAGGTCCCTGGGAAGCAGGTAGGTAATGCTACCTCCGTTGTACAGAGGGGGAAGTAGCAGATCAGCCTAGGGGGAGACAACAGAACAGCGGAACTCCCTGCAGATGCGGCAGAGCCAGACAGCACAGCAGGAGAGGCGTTAGTGACAGCCTGTGGGTGGGGGAGGAGCAGGTTGATCCTGCCCAGGCTAGTGAGAGAGGGTGAATGGGCCAGGGGCTCTGCAGGGGCCCTTCCTGGGCCAGGGTGGGAGCAGACAGGAGTGCTGGGCTAGTGACGCACTGGTGTGTTCCACAGACCCGTCCCAAAGCACCTGCACACACCAGGCAACAATGGCCGGTACAGCACCATCCAGTGCCGCATCTCCCACTCAGCACTCACCTCCCTGCTGCGGGACTGGAGCAGCTTTGTGCTAGTGGAAGGCTACTCCTACGTCAAACTGATGCCCAGGTGAGAGGCTCCTTGTGCTGCTTCTGCTGTGCTCCATAGAGAGCCTGGCGGGGCAGGGGAGGAGTCAGAGTTCCTTTCGTGCACTAACCCCATGGCTCATGGGCTGTTGGAACTGCCATTCAGGTGTGCCCCGTCCCCCCCCTTCCGTGCACTGCTAGAGCCCTCTTCCCCTCTCTCTGCTCCTGGCCCCCTTTCTGCCCCATCTGCCTGGGACAGGCCCTGCTAACCTGAGCGCAGCCCCTCCTCTTGCCAGGAAGCCTTCCAGCTGTAACCCCCATGGCAGTACTCTGTCCTCTCTCACTGGGGCCCGGGAGTGCGGCTGACTCAGCAGCTCTCTGCATGCCTCTCATGCTGTGCAATGGAAATAGTACAGGCTGATCCCTGCTAGCAGGGCCCGTTTGGCTCCGCCTGACTGACCCCAGTGCTGGTTCTGTCTCCGCTGCCCATTTGCAGTGGAAATCTCTGAATGACTCCAAACCCAGCTTGCAGCTTGCCCATAGCAGGAAACTCTCTGACCTTGCAGCTGGGGAAGGAGCATCCATTCTGCATCAGGCCCCAGAGCAGCTAGAGCTCTGCCACTGAGGCCATGCCACCCGGTTAGACTATTCTCCCTGCTACCCAGTCAGTGACTAACACCTCTTCCAGCTCTGAGGATCCAGCTCCTTCCTCATTCTATGTGGTGCGGATCATCTCCAAAGCTCCCTGCATGGTTCTCCGGCTAGGGTTCCCCATCGGGACGCCTGCCCAGGCCAGGAACCAGGTGAGTCTGAGGGAGAACACTTTGGGGCAGTGGGAACAGAGTGAGCAGCCTGGGAGGCATGGGGGGGCTGGCATGGAGAAGAAGCAGGTGGATGTATTTACAGAACTGACACCTTGACCAGGCAGCTGTTTGGGATTTGGGACAAATGAATTTAAAATGTAGCTGCTGTAGCAGAGATTTGGAAGGTGGCAAGATATTGCACCTGTATTTTAAAGAGGCTCCAAGAGTGATCCAGGGAATTGCAGACTAGTAAGCCTCACATCTGTGCCTGGTAAACAGGTCAAAATGATGATTAAAAATAATATAATAAAATATCTGAAGATTATATGATTTGATCTAACCAGCTTGGTTTGTGCAGAGGAAAACCATGACTCACTGAGCTATTAGAATTCTTCGAGCATTAGTAAAGTAGTGGATAGAAGAGAAACCTAGTTAACATAATTTAGATTTTGACAAAGTCCCAGGCAGGAGGCTACTAAGAAGCTAAGATGTCATGGGCTGAGAGGCCAAGTGAGGGATCAGGATCTGTGAAGGAGCCAGGAAACAGTGGGATTAAATGTTCAGTTCTCATCCTGGTGCCCGCAGGATCTGTACTAGGTCCTGTGTCCTTTAATGGTCTGGAAAGGAAAAGAGGCAGAGAAAAGTGAAACTCCCTGCAGATGTGGCAGACCAGACAGCACAGCAGGTGACTTCATAAAGGTCTCTGAAAGGAGTGGACTAGAGAGAGGCAGTCAGGAGCATTGTTCTGTCTCCTAACACAAAAATAAGGCACATTCAATGAGGTTGAAAAGTGGCAAATTAAAAACATAAAAGGAAATTTGACTGTGGAAGTCACAGGAAGTTGCTGAGGCGAGAATTTAACAAGATTCAAAGAGGGATAGGGCCTTTACGTGGGTACAGAATAACCTAAAAAACCTTGAACTCGGGGGCTTAACCCAACCTGTAACTATTAGAAATCAGGAGCCCTTTATGGGGGCAGATTATCCCCCACGTGCTACAGCAGAGTTTTTGCACCTTCGTCTGCAGCCATTGGAGCCAGGACACTGAGCTAGGCAGATCTGTGGGTTGGACCCATCTGGCAGTGCCTGTGTAACGGCGTTCCTGCAGACTCAGAATGGGGCGAGAGTAGGGAGTGATTCTCCTGGTGCCTCTCTCCACAGAGCAGAGCTGTTTGTTGATCAGGAGTGGGGAAGGGGTGGTTGATTCATAGAGTTTAAGGCCAGAAGGGATCATTGTGATCATCTAGTCTGACCTGCTGTGTGACACAGACCATTACACTGCACCCAGCTACCCCTGTGCTGAGCCCAATAACTTGTTTGGCTAAATCATCTCTTCAGAAAGGCCTCCAGTTGGAGAGTCCATCTCCTCCCTCGGCAGACTGTTCCAGGGGTTAGTCACCCTCACGGATTGAAAAACAATTCTGCCTTATTTGTCTGGCTTCAGCGGTCAGCCATTGGTGGTTCCTGTCCCAAGTTAAAGAGCCCTTTGGCACTGGGTGTTTTCTCCCCTGGGAAGTACCTGTCACTGGAATCTAGTCACCTTGCAATCTTCTCTTTGATAGCTGAACAGCTTGAGCTCTTTAAGCCTGTCACTATCAAGCTTGTTCTCCAGCGCTCAGAGCAGTTTTGTGACTCTTCTGCTCCCTCTCCAATCTTCAATATCCATTTTAAAGTGTGGACCCAGAACGGGATTCTGTATTCCAGTATCAGCCTCACCAATTTCACATGCAAAAGTAAAATCACCCCCCGGTTCACTGCTCCTCTGTCTGTACATCCCAGGATCACATTCACCCTCTTTGCCAAGGCACTGCTCTAGCAGCTCACGTCAAGTTGCTTGTCTCTACAGCAGGCAGCATGGACGTAGCTAAGCCCAAGTCTGCAGGACCCAGGCTTGTAGACTCGATGTTTCCAAGCCCTGCTTGAGCATCCATGCTTCATTGTAAATCTGGGTTTGCACTGGCTGGGCCTGGCTCCCTCAGATGGGCTAACACATCCACACCATGCTGTGCAGCCCTTCTGACTGTGGCTTGACCTGCAGCCATGCTGCAAAATGAGAGGGCTTCAGCCCGAGCTGTGGCTGACTCAGGATCTGACCCTCTCCCCTAGCAGGGTCCTAGGCTCCAGGCTCTGAGTGCCTGCTGACCTGGGTCAGACTGATCTCTTCGTGGATGGAAGGGGGGCTTGGGCTCAGATCTCAGTTGGAATCTGGGTGTAGTGTGCAGTGCAGACACCCTGTGATCCCTAAATAGAGCTGCTCAGGCTTCCTTTTGCCTTTGTCCTGCAGATAGTGGAAGAGTTACAGGACCGGATCCTGCAGCTGCGCTTCCCCCACAGGGTTCAGAGCAAAGAGGCGACTCCCAAAGTGAAGAGGAAAACTTTTGGCAGCAGCTCTCCCTCGAAGTCCCCACCCGTGGCTGGGGCCCCGCCAGCCCTCTCGGACAGGCCCTGCCTTGTAGTGCTGCACAAGCCGCTGGAGAAGCTCCTGATCAGGTAGTGGCAGAGGGGCAACAGGCTGCCAGGGCTCCTCTTGCTTAGTAGTCGGGGTGGGGAGGGGAAGCGCTGAGGGTTAGCCCTGTGCCCGAGGAGAGGCCAGTGGAAGGCTGGTGCTGCTGGCGGCTGGGGAGTCTGTGCCCGTGGGGTGGGTTCAGCAGGCGTGTTCTCTGACAGAGCTGTGGCCATGGCCCAGGAGTGGCTGTGACTTGTAGGGCTCGGGGTCAGTGCTGCGCTGGAGAATCCGAACCTGGCCAGAGCGGAAGGAGAGGGAGAGAGGATCACTGGCCCCCGAGGAGGGACTGAAGTGGAGCAGATCCCAGCCTTCCTGCTGCCGCCCCCGTGGGGTTAGATCCAGGATCAGGCCAGAAGTCCAGGCCTCGTCTGGGGACCCTTCCCCCTCGGCTGGTCGTTCTCCTTTCCACCCTTCTAGATATGAGAAGCTGCCTTCTGACTACCGGGCTCCCTTCATCCTCACCCTGGAGCACCCCCCTGTGTCTGGCCCCCTCACCATGGTGGCCAACCGCACTGCCTCCTCCACCCTGGCTTCACTCTCCCGCTACTTCTATCACCAGCGCTGGATCTGGTGCATCCAGTCGGGGCTGGCCCCAGCGGTGCCTATTGCAGCTGTAGCCCATCTCCTGTCCACACTCACTGAGTAAGTGTCACAACTGAGGGGGCGGGGAGCTGCCCTTTCCGAAGGTGCAGACCCCAGGGCAGGGCCGGAATGTTTGAGGCTGGGTTGGGGTCCCATAACCCATCTCAGCACGGCTCTGATTCTGTGAGCAGCGGCCAGAACCACTGGGTCTGGGGGGTTCACCCAGTCCTGCTGCCACCAGCTAAGGGAGAGTGGGTTTCCTGACGTGAGGGCGCAGGAGGCGTCTCCTGGAGCATGTCACCATGGTCTGGGCTATGTCTGTGTAACATGCCAAGCTACTCCCGGTGTGTTGGGGCTGGCTCAGATCCAGTCCCTGCTGGGGGGGCCTGAGGAGTTCCTGTGGCTGAGGGGCTCCTGTCAGGGGAGGGGGAGTGGAGGAGTTGCTCATCTCCCAGTGCTTTTCTGTGGTGCTGCCCAGGGTCCGTTTGTCAGAGGGCTTCCATTTTGCATCCAGTGGAGACGGAATTATCAATATGGTGCTGGAGCTGCCCATACGGGTGAGTCCTGTCCCTGCCACACCCAGCCTGCTTTCCCAGCACCTCCAGGGGGACATGCTCTGAGACACCATGGGAACGAGCGTGGGGAGACCCACTCACTTCCCTGGGGCTCAGCGGCTCCTGTCTCTTCCCCAGCCCTGGGGCTGAAGGGTTCTATGGAGCACTGGAGAGCTCTCTGCTGTAAATGTGTAGGCTCCCTCTCCACTTCCCTGCCACAGGAAGGGGGACTTGAGGGTGGGGAGTGGTGGGGGAGGTGTGGGGATTGGGGGCAGAGGGGTTGGGAGCAGAGGGACTTGGGGGTGGGCTATTGCAGGGGCATGGGGAAGTAGGTCAGAGGGATCGAGGGGAGCAGTGACAGGAGACGGATTTGGCTGTGGGCTGCGTTTTGGCAGCATAGTGACTGGCCTGAGGGGTTTGGTGGTGGCAGGGGGTAGGCACGCATTGGTGCAGGTGTTGCCAGTCCAGCGGTGGGCTGTGTTTCGGGGGCTGAGGGGTGGGTGGAGGCAGGGGGTAGGCACGCATTGGTGCAGGTGTTGCAGGTCCAGCAGTGGGCTGTGTTTCGGGGGCTGAGGGGTGGGTGGAGGCAGGGGGTAGGCACGCATTGGTGCAGGTGTTGCAGGTCCAGCAGTGGGCTGTGTTTCGGGGGCTGAGGGGTGGGTGGAGGCAGGGGGTAGGCACGCATTGGTGCAGGTGTTGCAGGTCCAGCAGTGGGCTGTGTTTCGGGGGCTGCGGGGTTGGGTGGAGGCAGGGGGTAGATATGCATTGATGCCATTGTTGCCAGTCCAGCAGTGGGTTGTGTTTTCGGGGGCACAGCGATGGGGCAGAGGGGTTGGGTGGAGGCAGGGGGTAGGCATGCATGGGTGCAGGTGTTGCAGATCCAGTGGTGGGTTGTGTTTCGGGGGCTGAGGGGTGGGTGGAGGCAGGGGGTAGATATGCATTGATGCCACTGTTGCCAGTCCAGCAGTGGGTTGTGTTTTGGGGGCACAGTGACGGGGCAGAGGGGTTGGGTGGAGGCAGGGGGTAGGCACGCATGGGTGCAGGTGTTGGAGGTCCAGCGGTGGGTTGTGTTTCGGGGGCACAGTGACGGGGCAGTGGGTTGGGTGGAGGCCGGGGGTAGGCACGCATGGGTGCAGGTGTTGGAGGTCCAGCAGTGGGTTGTGTTTCAGGGGCACAGTGACAGGGCAAGGGGTTGGGTGGAGGCAGGGGGTAGGCACGCATGGGTGCAGGTGTTGGAGGTCCAGCGGTGGGTTGTGTTTCGGGGGCACAGTGACGGGGCAGGGGGTTGGGTGGAGGCAGGGGGTAGGCACGCATGGGTGCAAGTGTTGGAGGTCCAGCGGTGGGTTGTGTTTCGGGGGCACAGTGACGGGGCAGAGGGTTGGGTGGAGGCAGGGGGTAGGCACACATTAGTGCCGTTATTGCCAGTTGGGCTCATTCAGCGTCTTGGCTGCAGAGTGACTCCTCCAGTGATGACAGCAGTGGCAGAGAGAAGCACACTTGCATCGTGCAGTATGTCCTCTTCCCGCCACACTCTACCTCCACCAAGGACAGGTGAGGTCAGGGGTCAGCCTCCCAGGTAGCACTGAGAGCCAGCCCCTCTGGCTCCTGGCCTCGGGCCTGTCAGGCAGTGTGTGGGGATGGGGAGGGCTTGTACCTAGCGCACCCGTGGCAGCTGTTGGGCTGTGGCTGCTTGGAGCTGCAGTGCCCGCGTGCCTCGCTGGGCGTGGCCTGCTGTGGGAGCGGGCTAGCCATTGATGCCTGCTCTCTGGGGGTGGAAGGTGCTACAGGGGTAGGCGGGTGGTGCTGCCCTGGGCGGTGTCTGGAGCCCGTGCAGCCCTTGGTGGAGAGGCCTGAGCAAACACCTGGATGTGCAGGATGCTCACCACCTACGCTGTTCTCCAGCTTCTCTACAGATGATGACAATGACACAGAGGTGGAGGCCATCGAAATGGACACCGAGCTGAACCTGGTCACTGAGTGCTGGGTGGAACCACAGAGTGGCCACATCCACAGCACTGCTGAGAACTGGAGGTATCTCCAAGGGCTGCCCTACCAGAAGATCCCCAAAGCTGTGAGTCTCCAAGGGTGGGTGAGGATGGTGAGCCCAGTCACGTGCTAGGCCCCGTGCAAACACAAACCAAAATTTTCTAAGCGTGGGACATTAGATGGTCGGACAGACGGCAAAGTGCAGGGAAACAATGGGACAGTATTGCTCAGCAGGATGGGCAGCGGTCTCAGCACACCTGCGGCCTTGCCGTTGTCAGGTCTTTTCTGGGCATCATGGCCAAGGAGACCTGGGGAGGTCAAAGCTATCTGGTGGTCCTTTTCAAAGCTCTCCTTTGCTGTGATACCCACAGAACTATGGCAACCGTCTGCTGGTGCACCGAACCTACTGCCCATCATGATGACAAATAGGATTTCACTGTCTCTGCGTGCTCCCCCGTCTGCCTGTACCCATCTCTCTGTCTTATGCTCAGACTGGAAGCTTTCTGGCACAGGGGCTGTCTTTGTTCTGTCTGTGCACCACTTAGCACAGCCCGTGACTAGGTCTCCTAGGCACGAGGATAAATCATTAAGGGAGATTTGAAGGAGAGTAGTGAGGCAGCTTTACAGATGTTTATGGGATGCAAGGGGCAGCATGGGAGAAATGTTCAAACAAACACCTTTGTACCTATGCCAAGTGGGTGAGGGAGGCTGGCCTCGGGATGGTGAGAGGCAGGAGTGGACACCACAATCATGAACAAGAGAGAGAAAGTGAAAGCAAGTAGCTTACATTTGATGCAGTAGAGCAAGGGGAGCTGGTGAAGGGTTGCAAAGAAAGGAGTTTGGTCAAAGCAATGGGGTAAGAAAATGATCTCTACGGCAGCACTGGCTGCGTTTGGCATGGCCAGGAGGAGAATGTTGCCGCGATTGAGATGTGGAGTGATTAGCACCTGGATGAGTGCTTCAGCTGTGTACGTGTTTAGGAAAGGCCCTATTTTACAGATGCTGTGGAGAAAGAATTGGAGAGACAGGTACCCGGATGTGAGGACCTAAAGAGAGTCTTAGTCAAAGGTGTTCCCTAGGTTACATGCCCGAGTGACAGGCAGGATGGTGATGGTGTACGCAATGACTGAGAAAGGAGATGCAGGAGGGAGATAAGAGCTCTGCTTTTTAGCCAGGTTGAGCTGGAGCTGATGGGTAGTCATCCATGAGATGTCAGGGAGGCAGGCCAAGATTTTAGTTTGGACATGTTGATAAATTGTATGGACAGTTGTTTGACTTTGGTTCACTATGAAAGATACTCAGAGACCAAATAGCCAATGTCAGTCAGGTTTATTGCTGAGTAAGGCTGCGATTTTAGTCACGGAATCCGTAACTTCCAAAGACCTCTGTGACATCAGCCAGTGCTGGCTGGCAGGGGGGACCCCTGCTGCTCCCTATCCCCACGGGTGGTGGGGGGACCCCAGAGCTTGGAGCCGCCACCTGAGGGGGACCCTGGAGCTTCCAGCTCCCCTCCCCTCCACCCACACCTGAGCTGCCCAGGCTGCCTATTTTGTCACGGGTAGTTTGAGTAAAAGTTAAGGACAGGTCATGGGCTGCCATGAATTTTTCATTATTGCCCGTGACCTGTCTGTGACTTTTACTAAAAATATCTGTGACAAAAACTTAGCCTTAGCTATGAGCCAATAATAATGTACAGGGGAAACGGTTCTTTGTGATACCAGTCTTCAGGAGCCATTTACATTCACTTTACGCAGAAGGTGTGCTCCCAAAACTATGCAGTTGCTATAATATTTGTGTTTAATGGATACTAATGTATATAATGGTATGGATAATACCTACTAATACAAGATAGATAGATGTGTGTGGATATGCCGACCAGTATGTGCTGGCTAGCATGTACACACACAACAGAGAGAAGGAGACAGGTCTGGAGCAGAGGTAGATCTGAGCGTCGTCAGCATAGAGATGGCTGTTGAATTTGTGTAGGTGGATGAAATTACCTAGAGATAAGGTGTTGAGGGCGAAGCGAAGGGGACCAAGGGCAGAGCCCTGTGGAAACCCCCTCCTCCCCCAGCAAGGTGCAGGACACGTAAGGACACACTGAAGGTGAGACTAGAGAATTAGGAGAGGACAGTCACGGAAGCCAAGGGAGGCCAAGGTTTCAAGAGGAGCATGGCTGATAGATCATAGAAGGTGAAGGCGGAGCACTGGTTCTAAGCTTTGGTTAGGGAGAGGTCACGGAGTCCTCATCAGAAGTGGTTTCCTGGAGTGCAAGGAGCAGAAGCTGTACTGGAGGGTCTAGGGTGGAATTGGAGGAGAGGAACTCAGTCACCAATTTATAGATGGTGCCTTCAGTGATGGAAGGAAGATGGGGCAATAGTTGGAGAGGCAAGTGGAGTCAAAGGTGGACTTCCAAGATGAGAGAGACTGAAACATGACAGTATTGTAAGTGAAAGAGCCAGAGGAGAGCAACGGGTTAAGCAGAGGATGAGAGTGGAAACAAGGGAGATCAGGAGGGTTGGGATGGACCCTCCTGCCTTCAGACTTCCTCTGCCCTGGGTCGTCTTCTGCTTGAGGCTTGTTCAAGACTGAGCCTGTATCCTTCTTGCAGCTGTACCCCAGGGATCTGGCCTGCATTAGCACCATGCTAACTTTTGAGTACATCAGCCAGCTATGCCAGAACAAGGAGTGGGTGTCCCCGGCTTTGGAAGCCAAGACTGCTGAAGGTGAGTCAAGAATCTGTTTCTGCTCTGGCATGATGGACGGAACCAGGGGCAGAGCCTACTGCCAGCAAGACGAAGTTCTCAGCAGCTCATTCTGAAGCTCTGACAGCTCCCTCTTTCCGTCTGACAGCCTCAGCCTCCTGTGCTGCTCCCATAGATCACCCAGCCTTTGGCTCAGCTGGCGAGGAGGCGGGCTGGGCTTGTGAAAGCCAGCAGACACCCTGAGGTCTCAAGGAAGGGGAGGAGAAATCCTTCGCTCTGGCTTGCGGAGCAGTTCTGGGCAAGGAAGAGCTGCTGTCTGTCTCCATTCCCTGTTCCCTGACTGGGCACCGTGGGTGTCTCAGCTTCTTTGCAAAGAGAATCCCTCTTAGGAGCAGGCGCTCACCTGCTGTGGGCTGAACACCTAGACGGACAGCTGAATGTAGGAAGGGTTACAGACCAAACCATGGGGAGCTCCCTTGATGCTCCAGGAGCTCTGCTCTCAGGACCCTTCTGAACCTCTTGGAGCACTAAATCCCTTAGCTAGAAATTGCAGCTACCTGTCTGCGGGTCATGTTCCCTTGGCACCTCCTGATCTGGTGCACTAGCTGCCCAGGAACCTCGACTCATTTAACCTGGGTGACCATACCTCCAGAAGCAAAAGGGTCCTGGCGGGCAGCACAGCAAGGGGACACGTTCCTGCTTGTGCAGTTTTGTGCTGGCGCTGCAGCTAGCAATGGTCCACCAGTGGTATGGGAACTAGAACAGGCCCAGAAGCTCTCTGTCAGCAAGGTCCCTGCAGCTGGCTGGCTGCTGTACAGCCGAGGGCCAGGCTTTCAGGCAAGCTCAGTTCCAGCATCTCCACTGTTCTCGAGCAATAAGTACTTCCCCTGGGAGCTGAGCTGTTCTGAAAGCCCTGCCCACTCTGGAGCCACTGGCCCTGTGTTGTGTGGCAAGGTAAACCTGTCACCATTGGGCAGCGGGATCTAACCACCAGCCAGTGAAGGTGGGAATGAGAGCTGGGGAAGCCCTGTTCAGGCCCCTCTCCCTGGCAAGGCCGGACCAGGGGTTCCTCTGGTACTAGGTGCCCATGAATGCAGCCCCTGCTTCCCTGTGTAGGATGGATTCACAGCTGAATGTGCTCCCTGCGCGGTTAAGATTCCCTGGTATTCAGCCTATTCTGTCCTGTCCCTCCCGGTTATACTCTTCCTAGCCAAACAGCTCTCCTTCTCCAGCTTAATTCAGTCCTGAGTCCCAGCCCGCTTTTTGCCACATTTGACCCGCTCCCGAAGAGTGGTGGCAGCAGAAGGGTTTCCCTCTCTTATCGCAGCAATGCTCGGACTGCGGAACTCGAGCCGCAAGTGTGCTTTAATGTGTCTCCTGCAGCTCTTTGCGGCACATGATATTAAAAGACGTGTGATTGGTTAATAGGAAAAGCAGCCTGATTTAATTACGTTATTAACCAATTGTAATTGGTAACATAATATACTTGGTCGGTCTCTTTGCTGTGAGAATATCAATATCATCATCACTCCCATAACCGCATTGGTCGTTCGGGCACCATCATTGATGAGCAATCAACCAATTGTCTTCACCCCTGACAATTGTGTGTCAGTGCTTGAGTCTCCATGAAGTCCATGCCTGTCCACTCTTTTATGTTGTCAGTCCATCTCTTCTTCTGTCTACCTCTTCTTCTCTTCCCCTCTGCTGTCCCTTGGAGGATGATCTTGGATAGGCCAGATGATCTTGTTACATGGCTGTACCACTTCAGCTTGCACTTCTTCACGGTCGTCAGGAGGTCTTCATATGACCCAGCACATTGGGTGATGATGTTGCAGACCTCTTCATTAGTGACATGGTCGAAGTAAGAGATGCCCAGGATTTTATGGAAGTATCTCATCTCTACTACCTGTATTTTTCCGTTCATGTTCTTCTGTAAGGGTTCATGTCTCGCACACATACAGAAAAATGGAGATGACCAGTGTGTGCAGCAGTTTCAGTTTGTTCTTATTCCTCCACATTGGCTTTAGCTTTGCCACTGCTGCTGCTGTTTGTGCAGTTCTTGCCCGAATTTCTGCCTTGGATCCTTCATCAGTGATGATTGCCCCCAAATACTTGAACTGTTTCACTGTCTCCAGCTCTTGTACACTGACAGTGATATGTGAGTTGGTCCCATCACATTTGTTTGTCATCAGCTTGGTTTTCTCTGCACTAATTTCCATGCCATAATTTGCAGAGGCTTCATCCAACCGGTTCACAAGGTTGGCAAGTTCATCTTTGCTGCCTGCCAGGCCATCAATGTCATCAGCGACCCAAAGATTTGAGATTGTTCGCCCCCCAATGCTGACTATATATGTGATCTTCTAGGGCATCAGTCATTGTGCGCTCCAAGTAGATGTTGAACAGTGTGGGCGAAAGAAGGCAGCCTTGCTGGACTCCAACTGTGGTCCGAAACTGCTCTCCTATTGCACCATTGATGAGAACTGTACTGCTGCCCTTGGCATACAGTTGTTTAATGGTAAGAATAAGCTTATGACCAACATTGTACTTCTTCATGGCTGCCCAGAGAGCTTTGTGCCATACTCTGTCAAACGCCTTCTTGAAGTCAACAAAAACGTGGTAGACGTCCTGCTGGTATTGTAAGTACTTCTCATATAGAACATGAAAGATTGAAAATCTGTTCTGTGGTACTTCTTTCCAGCACAAAAGCCAGCCTGTTCTTCAGTGATGATATTCTCCACTTGTGGCTTCAGTCTGTTCAATATGACTTTCAACATCACTTTGCTGGGATGGCTAATTAAGCTTATGGTCCAGTAATTTTGACACAGTTGCAGGTTGCCTTTCTTTGGCAGAGTGGTGATTAGTGACTGTGTCCACGTGGAGGGCCGCTCACCGGTCTGCCAGATCTTGTTGCAGTTCTTGGTGACTACATCTATTACTATTTCTCCTCCGAATTTCATCAGTTTGGCTGGGATGTTGTCAATACCTGTAGCCTTTCTGTTCTTGAGTGATTTCACTGCTGTCTCCACTTTTTCATGTAGTATTGGAAAGTCATCCTCCTCTGTTGAATCTGGGCTGTCTAAGACACTAGGATCTCCAGTTGGCTGGAGGTTGTATAGATAAGAGCTGTAGTTTGTCCACCTATTGATGATGTCCCTTTCTTCTGTAAGACTGTTCCCTTCTTTGTCTTGAATTGCATTAGCTTTGGTCCATCTTTCCTTCGTCAGATCTTTTACAGCCTGGAAGGCTCATTTGCTATTTTTATTATTGATACACTCTTCAATTTTAGAGCATTGTTTTTCAGTCCATATCTCCTTGGCCACCTTCATTCCTTTCTTGATCTTTCTGCCAATCACTCTGTATTTATCAGCTTCCTCAGTGCTGTTCTTGTCTCTCAAGTTCTCTTCTAATGTCACACATTTGTAGTATTTCATTTGTGACCCATGTTTTTCATAGACTTAAGATCAGAAGGGACCATTATGGTCATCTAGTCTGACCTCCTGCACAATGCAGGCCACAGAATCTCACCCACCCACTCCTGTAACAAACCCCTAACCTATGTCTGAGTTACTGAAGTCCTCAAATCGTGGTTTAAAGATCTCAAGGTGCAGAGAATCCTCCAGCAAGTGACCCGTGCCCCACGCTGCCAAGGAAGGCGAAAAACCTCTAGGGCCTCTGCCAATCTGCCCTGGAGGAAAATTCCTTCCCGACCCCAAATATGGCGATCAGTTAAACCCTGAGCATGTGGGCAAGACTCACCAGCCAGCACCCAGGAAAGAACTCTCTGTAGTAACTCAGATCCCACCCCATCTGACATCGGGCATATTTACCTGCTAATAATCAAAGATGAATTAATTGCCAAAATTAGGCTATCCCATCATACCATCCCCTCCATAAACTTATCAAGCTTAGTCTTGAAGCCAGATATGTCTTTTGCCCCCACTACTCCCCTTGGAAGGCTGTTCCAGAACTTTACTACTCTAATGGTTAGAAACCTTTGTCTAATTTCAAGTCTAAACTTCCTAGTGTCCAGTTTATATCCATTTGTTCTTGTGTCCACATTGGTACTAAGCTTAAACAATTCTTCTCCCTCCCTGATATTTATCCCTCTGATATTTTTATAAAGAGCAATCATATCTCCCCTCAGCCTTCTTTTGGTTAGGCTAAACAAGCCAAGCTCTTTCAGTCTCCTTTCATAAGACAGGTTTTCCATTCCTCGGATCATCCTAGTAGCCCTTCTCTGTTACCTGTTCCAGTTTGAATTCATCCTTCTTAAACATGGGAGACCAGAACTGCACACAGTATTCCAGATGAGGTCTCACTAGTGCCTTGTATAACGGTACTAACACCTCCTTATCTTTACTGGAAATACCTCGCCTGATGCATCCCAAGACCGCATTAGCTTTTTTAACGACCATATCACATTGGCGACTCATAGTCATCCTGTGATCAACCAATACTCCGAGGTCCTTCTCCTCCTCTGTTACTTCCAACTGATGTGCAGGGGCGGCTCTAGGCATCAGCAAACCAAGCTGTTGCCTAGGGCGGCCAAATCTAGGGGGCGGCAGGCTGGGCCGGTGGACCTGCCGCAGGCATGCCTGCGGGAGGTCCACCGGAGCCGCGGACGAGCGGACCTGCCGCAGGCATGACTGCGGAGGGGGCGCTCGTCCCGCGGCTCGGCTGGACCTCCCGCAGGCATGACTGCGGCAGCTCAAGCGGAGCCACCGGACCCGCGAACCGTCCGCAGCCGTGCCCGCGGGAGGTCCGCTCGTCCCGGGGCTCCGGTGGACCTGCCGCGGGAGCTCAACCGGAGCCGCGGGAAGAGGGGACCCGCCGCGGGACCGAGGAAGGGCGGCGCAGCACACCGCGCTGCTTGGGGCAGCCTATTTTCTAGAGCCGCCCCTGCTGATGTGTCCCCAATTTATAACCAAAATTCTTGTTGTTAATCCCTAAATGCATGACCTTGCACTTTTCACTATAAAATTTCATCCTAGTACTATTACTCCAGTTTACAAGGTCATCCAGATCTTCCTGTATGATATCCCGGTCCTTCTCTGTATTAGCAATACCTCCCAGCTTTGTGTCATCCGCAAACTTTATTAGCACATTCCCACTTTTTGTGCCAAGGTCAGTAACAAAAAGATTAAATAAGATTGGTCCCAAAACCGATCCCTGAGGAACTCCACTAATAACCTCCTTCCAGCCTGACAGTTCACCTTTCAGTATGACCCGTTGTAGTCTCCCCTTTAACCAGTTCCTTATCCACCTTTCAATTTTCATATTGATCCCCATCTTTTCCAATTTAGCTAATAATTCCCCATGTGGAACTGTATCAAATGCCTTACTGAAATCGAGGTAAATTAGACCCACTGCATTTCCTTTGTCTAAAAAATCTGTTACCTTCTCAAAGAAGGAGATCAGGTTGGTTTGGCACGATCTACCTTTTGTAAAACCATGTTGTATTTTGTCCCAGTTACCATTGACCTCAATTTCCTTAACTACTTTCTCCTTCAAAATTTTTTCCAAGACCTTGCATACTACAGATGTCAAACTAACAGGCCTATAGTTATTCGGATCACATTTTTTTTCCTTTCTTAAAAATAGGAACTATGTTAGCAATTCTCCAGTCGTACGGTACAGCCCCTGAGTTTACTGATTCATTAAAAATTCTTGCTAATGGGCTTGCAATTTCATGTGCCAGTTCCTTTAATATTCTTGGATGAAGATTATCTGGGCCCCTCGATTTCATCCCATTAAGCTGTTCGAGATTGGCTTCTACCTCGGATGTGATAATATCTAACTCCATATCCTTATTCCCATTTGTCATCCTACCATTATCCCTAAGCTCCTCATTAGCCTCATTAAAGACTGAGGCAAAGTATTTGTTTAGATATTGGGCCATGCCTAGATTATCCTTAACCTCCACTCCATCCTCCATGTTTAGCGGTCCCACTTCTTCTTTCTTTGTTTTCTTCTTATTTATATGGCTATAGAACCTTTTACTATTGGTTTTAATTCCCTTTGCAAGGTCCAACTCTACATGGCTTTTGGCCTTTCTCACTTTATCCCTACATGTTCTGACCTCAATAAGGTAGCTTTCCTTGCTAATCCCGCCCATCTTCCACTCCTTGTAGGCTTTCTGCTTTTTCTTAATCACCTCTCCGAGATGCTTGTTCATCCAGCTTGGTCTACAACTCCTGCCTATGAATTTTTTCCCCTTTCTTGGGATGCAGGCTTCTGATAGTTTCTGCAACTTTGACTCCTCCGCCTTTAGATCCACAAGTTCTTCAGTCCAATCCACTTCCCTAACTAATTTCCTTAAATCTTTAAAGTTAGCCCTTTTGAAATAAAAAACCCTAGTCCCAGATCTATTTTTGTTTATCCTTCCACCTAGTTTGAACTAGTTTTGTCTTCTTACAATGTTTACCAAGGATGTCCATTGCTGCCTCATTCATTACAGCGTTGAAATTGCTGGTCATTGTTTCTACGTATTCCTCTAGAGCAAGCAGTGGGGCAAATTTTCCGCTGATCATTGCTTGGAATGACTCTGCAATGTTTTGATCTCTGAGTCTTTCTAAGTCAAACTTGGTTCTGGTGAACTTTGGCCTGACAATTTTCCTTAGCCGCAGCCAAAAATTTAGCATCACAAGGTCGTGATCACTTCTAATATCAGCTCCGGGAAAGCTCCTTGTTTTAGCTCTGTTAATCCCAGAACGAAATCAGTTTTGCACCATGATGTAGTCGATCTGGCTGTGACATAGGTGCGTGCCATGTTGATCGTCTGGATGCTTTATTTGCTCCTAATGTGTTTGCAAGAACCAGATTGTTATAGCTGGCAAACTCCAAAAGTCTTACTTCTCTCGCATTGGTTACCATGTTACAGAAAGGACCACAATAATCTCACCAATCTTCCTGTGCGTCAGTACCCACGTTAGCATTCCAATCTCCTTGTACAATCAGGATATCATTCTTGTGTACCTTATCGATGATATCTTGGAGCTGATTGAAGATTTTTACAGTTTGCTCATCGTCATAGTCTGTTGTAGGAGCATAGACTCTTACCACTGTGATATTAAACGGTATTGCCTTTAGACAGATGGAAATAAGCCTGCTGGACACTGGGCAGCATCCTAATACTGAATCCTTGATATCTTTATGCATAAGAAATCCTATGCTGTTGACATATTTGTCCTCTCCACTGTAATAGAGTACATGCCCGCCTTCCGTTAGTACCTCTCAGAAGTTCTTCCATCTGACCTCAGAGATTCCTAGGCGGTGCCAGGTGTATTGTTCCATTTCATATGTGAGTTCTTTCAACCTCCCTATTTGTCTCAATGTCCTTACATTCCATGTGGCTACGGTGATGTTATCTCTTCCGCGGCTCCTCTTTGTTGGGGTTACACCTGTAGTATACTTGTCGCGTCTGCCCTGTTGGGAGATGGATCGCGCAGTCATTATTAATAGGGGCTGTGATCAATCTGGTATGGACATCATTGACTTGCTCATCATATGGTGTGTCTTGGCAATTTCTAACCTGGTGGAGTCCATCCTTCTCCAGGCAGCCCCCTTTTAGTCGCCTCTTACAATATGCAGGAGGAGCAGTGTGCCTATTCTGTCCCCAAACCCACAGGGTGAAAATATACAAAATATATAGTATTTCCCAGTCATACTGTTTAAATATGACTCTACAGCACTATAGTAAATGAAACAATCACTTCACACGGCTGTGGCTTTTTTGGGTAATGCTGATTGCTAATTTGGCTACTGAGATCTGAGTATTACTGCTCTACAGGATCTCACTGATTTTCTTTCAAGAGATAATTGAAAAAATGCATCATGCTCTTCCCTTCCCCTGCAACAACTCTCTCCTTCTTCCAGGTCATAGCAGACAAGAAACATCTGCATCTCTCTCTCTCTCTCCATAACCTCTCTGTTTGCCGCTCATCCCATCTCCTGATCTCTCTCCATCCTCTCTCATCCCCCGCCTTGCTCTCCTCTGGCTTTTGCCCCTCACAGGTTTCTCCCATCTTAAAAACAAAAAACCATCCATGGCCCCACTTGCCTCTCCAGCTACTGCCCTGTCTCTCTGAACTCCCAGAATGCGTTGTCTGGAGCTCCTCCTGTCCAGTCCCAAACTAGACCCTCTCCAATCCACTTTTCGCCCATTGCACTCCACTGAAAATGCTCTTGCCAAAGTCTCTGATGATCTCTTCCTAGGCAAAGCTCAGGACCAGCACTGCATCCTCCTCCTCCTGGACCTGTCAGCGGCCTTTGACATACTCTACCATGCTCCTCCTCTTGAAATCTTGTCCTTCCTTGGCTTCTATGATTCTGTCCTCTCCTGGTTCTTCTCCACCTTCAGCATGTCCTTAGAGGATTAATTTTATCCCCTGCCCACCTCCAGCTTTCACGTGGGGCTCCCAGGGCTGTGTCCCCTTGTCTTCTCCCTCAACACCTTCTCTTTGGGTAATCTCATCCACATCCACAAATTCAACAACCATCTCTACGCTGACAACTCAAGCTCTGCCTCCCTACTCCAGACCTGTCGTCTTCTGTCCAAACTACAATCTGGGCCTGTCTCTCTCTCATCTCCTTGTGGATGGCGAGCTGCCAGCTAAAACAGAACCCCTAACCGTTGCCAGACAAACCCTCCCTGCTACCTCCTCTCTGCGTCACCGTGGACAACACCATCCTATTGGTCACTCAGGCCCTCTGATTCACGCCTCTCCCTGGGTCCTCACATCTACGCAGTACCTAGCAGTGTGTTTACACTTAGAATGCTGCAGCGTTTCAGCCTAGACCCTAGCTGGGCCAATAGGAGGGTTCTCCTGTGAGGGTAGGTAATCCAGCTCCCCGAGAGGTGGTAGCTAGGGTGCCAGAAGAGTTCTTCCGTTGACCTCTCACTTTCTAAACCAGGGATTAGGTTGGCTTAAGTACACTGCTCAGGGGGGTGGATTTTTCACACCCTTGAGTGACATAGTTAAGCCGACTTAATTTTCTGGTGTAGACCAGGCGGAAGTCTTGTGTATTCTTTCTGCATGCCATTTTATCAGAGAGAAGAGGGGGAAGGAATCTCCTGTAGTGGATAACTTCTTGGTTGATATCACCTCCCCCACCTTGTGTCTCTGATATCCTGGGACCAACACGGCTACAGCAACACTGCACACATCTCTAAGATACTGCTTTTCTAGCCAGCCACGCAGCTAAACCTCTCATCTTGGCTCCTGTTATCTCGCATCTTGATTACTGCAGCATCCTTTTCTCTGGCCTCGATCAATGCAGTCCTACCCCACTCATATGGATTCTGATGCTGCTGCAAAGATTCTTTTCCTGCTGTGTCGCTTTGACCACATTACCCCTCTCTTTGCATCCTTTCACTGGCTTCCTCTTCTCTTGTTATCAAATGTAAGCTCCTTGTTTTTACTTCCAATGCCCTTAACAAGCATCCCCACCCTATGTATTGTCTCCCTCGTGCAGGAAAGCCAGCTCCCACCTCCATTTGGCCCTAGGTGCCACCCTCCAGCTCCCTCTTGTTAAATTCTCAAGCAAGCCCTTTTGTGATTTGTCCCCTGCTGCCCCTCACGCTTGGGTGGAGCTCCCTGTAAACAGCCCCCAAAGGAACCATTAGCCTCCTGCAAAATCTGTTTTGCTCTGCCGCCTACAACCAATTGTGTGCTGAGACCACTGCCTGTCATGCTGACCAATGGCATGTCTCTGTGGCTATCTCTTGTCCTTAGATTGGCAGCTCTGTGGGACAGGGGCTCTCTCTGTTCTGGGTTTGTCCAGTGCCTAGCATGGTGGGGTCCTACTCAACGACTAGGACTCCTAAGTGCTACCATAATACAAATAATTAATAATAAATCCTGTTGATTCCTCCCCTTCCATGGCTTTAGATGCCACCACACAGTGAGCAGCAAAGGCACCTTTAGTGTGCATGTCTCCCAGCTTGTGCTGCTTCCAGCTGGCAGGCTCTCCTTGTGGGTCCAGCCACCTGGTGCCCCAGGAGGGAGCAGTGCCTTATCTCCCTTGTTCTCCTTGCAGACCCTGACATGGGGGCTGGCTCCCATGTGCATGAGATCCCATTCCAGTTCAGTCTCCTGAAGCTGCTACCCAAATGCCTGCAGATCGAAATGTTCTTCCTCATGTTGACGGGAGGTGAGCACTGACATTTGTTGGAGATAGGCAGCAGAGGGAGAATAGTGAAGCCTGGGGAACAGATGTACTGAGTCAGGCATTCATTGTAACCACACTCCTTTTGCTGCAGAGTTGTTAGCAGGGACACTCCTTTCCATGGCATTGACTGTGGTAATTGTGCTTTTGGGGAAGAGAGGAGGGCAGGATTTGCTGCTGCTTAGTTTCTTTGCTTGCTTCAAAATCAAGCCAGACGCACACCTACAAAGGGGAGAGAAAAGCAAAGCAAAGCGGATATGCAGCTGCTGTCTCGCTTGCCATCTCACTGCTGGAGAACCACAAGGCACAGCACAGAGACTAATCAGCAATCCAAACACTGGGAAACTAGTGCCACCCTCAGGCGGTTCAGGGAATTGCTTTTTGTTGTCTTTCAGGCTCTCACAGGAAAGAGGAAATAAGGTGGGGAAGGAAAAGGAGGGAGAAGGGACAACAGCAGAAACTAATGCCCTGCGTCCCAGGTAGTGGTTGGGATCTAGCTGGAGCCAGGGAGATGTGAGGTGATCTGTGTCTCTCTCTCTCTCTGGCCCAGTCTGTCCAGGGCAGCTCTTAGGATCAGGCCAGTGAAGGCCCATCAGTATTGCAGTGGCGCCTGGTGTCCCAGAGTGGGATGGGGAGTGTCTTTCAGCCAGTGCTCTCAGGACCCCAAAGCGAGGTGATGAGTGCAGTGCCCCAGCCTGTCATTATTTTGTTCACCAGTTGGATCTAATTTACGACACACCAGTTCTGGTCCATCGATTTCTGTCCCGCAGTCCTTCAGCAATATCCCGACGGTGTGGGGTGGTATCAGCAGGCTGCCTAGTTTTGGATGGATGTGGTCTGTCTCCCTTCTGTACTTTTTCTATTAACATTGATTGATGTAGGTAATTGGAACGTTTTATAAACTTTCATCTGCATCCGCAGCATTGACCGCACAGCTGAGGGAGGCCCCTCGGGCCCCGGTTATTACAGCAGTGCAGGGGAGCTGCCTTCTTTCCTCCCTGCAGTGGTGCCACCTTGTGTCTCCCAGCTGGGGCATGCGAGGTGGCTCCTACAGCCCCAGGGTCACTGGTGGAGATGTTGGGGGTTGCTGCTGCTCCTGTGCTGGTGTTAGCTTGGTAGCAGGTCTGTTTGTTAGTGCCAGGCCTGGGTCTCTGAGCTGTCTTGTGGCTTCCTACCTCTTGAACCTTGTCTTCAGCGTGGTTCCAGTATCTGGTGTGGGTGGGTGCAGAAAGGTTTGTGTGGCTGGTAGCAGAAGGCTCCCTCTCAGCCTTGTATAAGCTCACCTTGCAGACGTAATGGGAAAACCTCACCAGCCACATGCAGCTGGCTCCTTGCAATGACCTGCCTGGCCGGAGGGGTGCTGGGACAGTAGCTGGCTGGAGCAGGTCTCTGATGCTGGTGGTTCTGTTCTGGAGCAGAGGATGATGTGATGGCCAAGGACTCTTCGTTTGCACCCAATGAAATGCTGCTAGACTTCTTCCACGGCTGCCTGCAGCATGACCTCAGCGACCGGGAGATCCCCTTGGCAGACTCGGATCACATGGCCTTCATGGAGCAGGTCCTACAGCGGGACCGCGATGGCCACCTGCCCCCATTCACGCTCCCAGTGATCCAAGGTAAGGGGCTGAGAGCCTGGCAGCTGGAGACGTGAGCAAGGCAGGGCCCTTGGTGCCCTGCTCCTGGGCTCCCCTCCTCACTGCCTGTCTCTTTGGTTCCAGAAGAGCCCCTGAAGGCCCCTGCACGCCTGGAACAGCAGGATCCCTCTCTGGTTGCTCACCCTGTTGGCAGTAGCGCTGCCAGGGACATGAGTGGCTCCACGAGCACCCTGCAGGTACCTCCCCTGGCTCCGTGTCCCTCATGCTGCTGGGGGCCGCATGCTCCCCTGCCCCGGAAACTCCTGAACACGGCACAAAGGGGGCAGCTGCTGGGGCACGGCCTGAGCCCTGTGACAAGGATTGGGATGGGGCGCTTCAAATCCAGCCTCCGTCTGTGATGACCCACCAGCCTCTCTTGGCTGCCCAGGGACTGGGAGAAGCGAAGGCTTCGCTCTGGGGCAGGCGCACAGCTGGCAGCACTGCCCCGGCTGGCACTGCCCATGGAGAGGGCTGGGGATGACACAGGACAGGAGCGAGGCTGAGGAGGGACTGGGGAAGCTGGCCCCATGGCCACCTGTGCTATACCTGCAATGGGGGAGCCCCAGCCTATGCTGCGTGCAGCAGCGCGGGTCTGAGCCAGACTGCTCTGTCAGCAGGTCGAGCGTGTGAACACGGAGGCTGCTGCACCTGAGGGCCAGCCAGCCCCCCGGAGGTGTTTCTGCTCTGTATCACCCCTTCCTTGCCCCGGGGCATCCCTGCAGCCTTACCCCGCTGTGCTCTCTCCTCAGAGCCTGTGTAATGCAGAGCTGCCGGAGACCGACGTGTCCCTGGCCAATGCTGCTGGGCTGCTTCTGCAGTGGCGATGCTACGCCAAGCTGGTCAGTCCACAGCACCTCTTCCTCACCTTCCTGCCAGCCACCTTCCCTGGTGAGTCTGTCCCGCTGAGCCAGGGAGCTGAGTCAGGCAGCAGCGGGAATGCTGAGTGACTCTCTCAGGGGGGACAGCCTTCCTGCTGTGTGGAGATGGGCAGAGCTTGGGTCTGAGGGGCTTAGCAGTGGGTCTCTTGTAGTGCTCTGGGACCTGCCTGGCTGATTTGGTTTTCCCGTTTATTGCGACCTGGTTTGGGGCTTGCCTAGAGCTCCCCACCCCTGCCACGGGGGGATCTGAGTGAAGCCCCTTGGGGTTCCCAGGAATGGAGGCTGGGGCAGTTGGCAGGACGTTCTCTGAGGGCCCTTGCCTCTCACAGGAAGTGAATATTTTAAGGATTGATACCAGTTACCCAGGGTGAGCTACTGAGTTGGCTGCTTCTCTAACTTGGGTCGAAGGCACCTAGACGGTGGCTGGCCCTCCAAGCTGCCCTTGGGGTGCTGGGCTAACAGCGGCCCTCACCTGTCGGGATACACGAGAAGGGCCTGACCTCTCCTTTTCTTCTCTAGATGTACAGAAGCTGATGGCTTGTGCGCTGGAGAAAGCCCCGAAGGAGGACGGCTCTGCAGGAGAGAGCCTGGACCCTGTCTGTGGGGAGCCGGGTAGAACGAGATTTGAGGAGGCGGCTGCAGCATTCCCACCTGCCCCCAGTGTAACGCCAGCCAACGGTAGTCGCCCCGGCTCCTCACCCCATGTGTTCTGTGGGCAGAGCCCATTCCGGAGCCCAGGAGAGTCGTCCTCTCCCACTCAGAGTGCCTGCCACGGCTAGGCAAGCCAGAGGCTTGTGCAGCATGTGCTGCTCCTGGCTCAGCCCAGCGTGACTGTGTGATATGCCCATCCCCTGATAGGGGTGTGGGGAAGGGCTGAGGAGTCCCCGAGCAGCACAGCTATGTATGCAGCCTGCTCGGCCCCCCTCCAGAGGGGCTGCTCCTTGGGAAATGGACGTCCACTAATCTGGCGCACAGGCTGCAGACCAGGTGACTCTGCCTCCAGCAAAGCAATGGGGCTTCCTCAGAGTGAAGCGCTGGTGCCGGACAGACACCAGCTCTTCTGCCATGGAGGCCCCTGGATCTCACACAGACCCTGTCCCGACAGGCTGTTCGGACTGTGCTATGTTGCTCTGGTAGCGTGGAGCGGAGCCACCTGCTCCCTGCTGGAGATCACAGCCCCCCAGAGGGCAGGGGCAGGGGAAGAGACAGCACTGCAGGCTGGGGGTGTTCAAGCCCCATACAGAGCCCTTGATATGGAAAAGGGGCGGGGGGATCAGTTGGCTGGCTAGTGTCTGAGGAGCGGAGGGTCCATGCTGCAGGGGACAGGAGTGGGAAAGCCCTGGGCCAGTGTGCTCAGTTGCGGAGAGTCAGGAAAGTTACAAACTGGCCTCATGCTCCCTGTGGGCCTGGAGAAGACATCTGCTGCGGGGGCTGGGAGCAAGATGGAGGGGGGCTCTTGGGAACTAGGATACCAGCGTACTGAGCTGAATGGGCAAGCCAGTGAGGCAAGGGCAGGCCCAGGCATAGTGGCTGGTGTCTCGGGCTGTCAGTGGGGAGCTCTCCCTCAGGGTGTCTCTCTTCTGCAGAAGCAGGCCAGGATCCAGGAGAGCCAGGCACATCCCTGCGGAAGGATGTACACATCTCCTTCAGCCGCCAGGCCTCGCAGCCCGAGCTGAGCGAGGGCCACCGGCTCCGCTGCCCCATCTACGTCTATAGCTGCTCCTTGGAGCTGCTGCGGGAGCAGATGGTCAGCCCCCGGACACACCGGCCTCCGCGGGACATCTTTTTCAGGTAAAGCCAGCTCCCCTGGCTCGGGGCTGGGAGCGCACACTCCTTGGGGTGCAAGTGCAGGGAGCTCAGGGCTGCACAGTCAAGTCTTTCCTGTGCAGGATGCTGGCTCCAGCCTTGCCCTGGTCTGCTGGCGTATTCCTTCTCACTCACAGCACTGCCTGCCTGCAAGAGCTTGTAGGTTGGCCATGGCCCCGCCTGGCGCAGATAACCCCTTCCTCCAGGGATGTGACGCGCCAGCAGGGCTGAGTGGTGACACTGCTGCTCTTTTCCAGGTCCCAGTTTCTGGACCGCCCCCCAAATGCCACCTGGCTAGACCACAAGCACAAGGAGCTGGTGAGTTACTGCACGCTGCTGCAGGAGCACTCGCACCAGTGCTACGTGAAAGGTAAGGAGGGCATGGCAAGGAGCTGTGCTCTGGCCTGGAGGGGGGCTGAGCCAGGGCCTTCCTAGACCCCACTCTTTGGTGCGTGAGGGGAGGGAAGAACTCTCTGCAGGGAACTAGTTTCTTGTCAGAGTTGGCTTAAAGATGTCCCCGCACGGCCCCTTGGGGCCCAGGTCTGTGGGCACAGCCACGGGGAGCTCAGCCCAGAGCGGGCACCACTTGCTAAGTCCTCTCATTGGGGGCTTACTGAGCTGCCAGAGTAACCTTCCCGCCTCCCGCCCTGCTGGGCACAGCCGTGCACTCAGCCCAGTGTTGCACCCGCAGGGCTGTTCAAGAGCCTGCAGCAGTCACATAGCATCAGCTCCCAGGACCTTCTCACAGCCATGGACTACTGCGAGGAGCTGCTGCAGGAGATCGACATCACCCACTTCCTGCTGACCCTCTGCAGCCACGTGCGGGCCTTCCGCGAGAGCCACCGGCACTTCCACACGCACCCCAGGGCGGCCAGCCTGGAGCAGGAGGAGGAGCTGCCCTCCAGGGAGAGGGGCGTCCTCGTCTCAGAGTCTAGGTAGGAGCCATCTGCCACCCTTTGTACTGACTCAGGGAAGAGCCGTGAGCTCCTGGCCCTTCACGGGTCGTTTCCATGCAGAGGAGAGATAGCATCATGGAGCAGGAGGGCTAAGGAAGTGAGGCAGCGTTGGGCTGGGGGCTGCAATGTGTCCTGCCGGGTTCCCACTCCCTGGTGCTACCGAGGGGTACAGTGCCTAGGGACAGAATGGCATGAGATGTCTGCAGAACGAGTTCTGTGGCTGGCGGACTTCGTGCTGAGCCAAGGTCTGTGGCTTGACTGCAGCGCCCTGAATCCCTGCTACGTGCAGTGCGACCAGCCCCAGTCAGCACTGAGCATGGACACTGCTGCACTCTGCCCACTTCTCCAGAGGCACCGCCCCTTCCCTGCGTGGCTGAACTCTGTCAGTGTCTGTATCCAGACCCCGGTCTGACTCCCTCTGCTCCTCTCCTGAAAGCCTGGCAAAGGCCTGGTATAGACTCAGCTGCAGTTCTGCAGAAAAGGACCTAGGGGTTACAGTGGACGAGAAGCTGGATAGGAGTCAGCAGGGTGCCCTTGTTGCCAAGAAGGCTAATGGCATTTTGGGCTGTATAAGTAGGGGCATTTCCAGCAGATCGAGGGATGTGATCATTCCTCTCTATTCAGCACTGGTGAGGACTCATCTGGAGTACTGTGTCCAGTTTTGGGCCCCACACTACAAGAAGGATGTGGATAAATTGGAGAGAGTCCAGCGGAGGGCAACAAAAATGATTAGGGGGCTGGAGCACATGACTTATGAGGAGAGGCTGAGGGAACTGGGATTGTTTAGCCTGCAGAAGAGAAGAAAGCAGCCATCAAATCCCCCCTCATTCAACTACTTGAAAGGGGGTTCCAAAGAGGATGGATCTAGGCTATTCTCAGTGGTGGCAGATGACAGAACAAGGAGCAATGGTCTCAAGTTGCAGTGGGAGAGGTTTAGGTTGGATATTAGGAAAAACTTTTTCAGTAGGAGGGTGGTGAAGCACTGGAATGGGTTACCTAGGGAGGTGGTGGAATCTCCTTCCTTAGAGGTTTTTAAGGTCAGGCTTGACAAAGCCCTGGCTGGGATCATTTAGTTGGGAACTGGTCCTGCTTTGAGCAGGGGGTTGGACTAGATGACCTCCTGAGGTCCCTTCCAGCCCTGATATTCTATGATTCTATGGGAGCGTTGTACCTGACGGTGACACTGACTCTGTTCATGGTTCGTATTGTGCCCATCTGGCTTGTATGCATGTGGCCTTGTCAGTGCGGAGATGGAGGACTACAGCGAGCAGGACCACGGAGGTTTCTCATGCCCCACCGAGGAGCCGAAGATCAGCGCCAGCTGCTGCCCAGAGTTCCCCCTATCCCTGCTGGAGAATGGCCAGCCCTGCCAGGTGCACCCTGACCTGCATAAAATCATCCAGGTGAGGGAGGGGAGCAAGCATGCAGTGGGCTGGGGCCGGAGGGAGTCAGTCTCACATTCACCATCTCCTGTCTCTCTCGGCAGGAGAAGTTCCTGGAAATTGGGAGTTTGCATTTTAAGCCAGTGCTCTCGAATCCTCATTATTTCTTCTACTGTCCGCCCTGTGCCAAGAAAGAGGTGTGTGTGGGGTGGGGACTCGGGTCCCTGTGCCTAGCTCTGCCCCAGTGCCCTGGTGGTGGGACAAGTGAACTAGGCTCCTCCAAGGAGGGAGGTGCCATTTGTCTCCCCCGAGTCTGCCCTTCGGGCATCTGCTGAGCCCCTGGGGCGCTGGAGCAGTGATGACTGACACGAGGTTGTTCCTCCTGCTCAGGAGGAGGCCTCCCGGGACCAGGCAGACAGGAAGGGCAGCGAGGACATGGAGGGGTCGGAAGCTGAACTGGCAGCTGAAGAAGGTAACTCTCGGTCCTCCCTACGAGAGCATGTGCCTGGCACTAGTGCCGGGGGGGCTGGACTTACAAGGGAGGGGAGCTCGGCTGGAGTGCACTTAGTGTTCCAGCATCGTTCTTGGAGCAGTGTGAAGATTTTGCCCCCAATTGCCGTAGCTGTATGGGCAGAAGCCCTACCGTAGCTGCAGTTATAAATGCAGCTCGTTGGGGGGCCAGTCCTGGCCATGTTGGCAATGGAGCACTGCTGTGAGCTGCGTCTCCACTAACAGGGTAATGGTGCGGTTACGCTGTGTGTGTGTGTGTGCGTGCAGGTGCAGGAACCGTGTCTGGCTGCTGCATTGCCACGGAGAGTGACCCGGAGCTGGAGGTGGAGTATCGGGAGAAGCTGGAGAACGAGTTCCCGGACTTGGGCTCCCTTTCGGACTCAAACACCGTCAACCACGACGACGACTCGTTCAGTGTCCTGGGCGGGGATTCGCTGAATGAGCAGGAGCTCCTGGAGCAGGAGATGCCACCGCTCTTCGTGCACCTGACCTGCTCGGTGAAGCTGCGCAGCCAGCACAGCTCCATGCCTGTGCGGTCGCTGCCCACCTGCCTGGGTAAGAGCATGCCTGCAGGCAGCCAGGGCTAGGGCCTTGGCTGCATCCTGAGCTGAAGGGTTCCAGCAGGGAGCCCAGGTCAGTGCCAGGCTGCTGGCTGGGTGAGTGGAGCCCCTTGGAGCACAGCACGCTCGTCTCTCCCTCTGCCCTAGATGCTGCTTGCTTGAGGCAGGTTCCCTCCCAGGCTGGAGGCCAAAGCTCTCCCAGTACTATGCTGGTGCCATCAGCCAGCCAGCCCTCCTGCTCCCTGGGAAAGTGGCTCCAGGGTGCTGCACAGGAACGGCAGGACTTGGGCTCCTCTTGCCTCATGGCACCCCTCAGGGGCCTGTTCCACCTGTCTGGGCAGGGCAGGGTTCGGCACAGGACCCCCATGCCAGCCCCTTCCCCTGACCTCCTGGTGTCCTTCCTCAGGGGAAGTGCTGAGCTGCCTGGAGAGCTGCCAGACTATGGCCAGCATTGATCTCAGCGACCTGTGTGTGACCCTGGACATCTTCGTGCTGACCTTGCCGCTGGAGATAGAAGGTGTAAATGCTGACCTTCACCACAACAGGTGGGCGGGGGCTGGGCTGGCTCCCCTGAACTGACCCCTCCAGACCCGGGACTGGCTACCCCGGCCCTACAGACCGGGTGTCCGGCTGGCCTGGCTCTCCTGAATTGACCCCTCCAGACAAAGAAGGTGGAATTCCCCCTTGCATCCTGAACCTTCCTGTAGAACTAGGCTGCCCTGATTCCCCGTGATGTGGCACCAGGGTCCCTGGCTATGGGAGAAATGGCTCCCCTGTTCCACAACTGCTCAGCCCTTGCCTGGGGCCCCCGTACTCCACTGAAGCCACCTCCGTGTGGCTCCTGCCTGGGGCTCGGGGGATGTTGTCCCAACCTGCGCTCTCTTCCCGTGGCAGGTACACGTCTGAGAGCAGCATCTCCTTCACCCGCTCGCCCGGGCAGCCCTCCTCCTTTCGCTCTGACGAGGAGATCATGCACAACCTGGAGCGGCTGCCGTCTATGGGAGACGAGAGGTACTGCAGCCCTTGGCCTGGCAGCTGGGCTCCGTGCTAGGCTGCAGTGCAGGGGGTGTGAGAGAATGAACCCCACTCTTCCCTCTCTCGTAGGCACCCAGCGCTCTCCAACCTCCCAGGGGTACACAGACAAGCTGTCGAAGCCACCATGAATGAGGTGAGCCCTGGGTGCCCTCCCTGGGTCACCGCAGTGCCGCCGCCTTGCCCAGCCAAGCGTATCCCAGCGCAGGGACCTTTCCTGCTTGCAGCAGGCTGCATGCGGAGAGCAGGCCCCAGGCCTTGCTGAGGACGCACAGGACACTGCCTGTGTGCTGCCCATCTGCTGGGCAAGTCTGTCTGAATCCAGCCAAGGCCTGGGGTTGGTGCAGGAGTGTCTCTGACCTCTGGCCACCAGTGGGCATGGCTGGGGAGGGAGATAGAGGCCCAGGGTGCATGGTGGGGAGTGTGGGCACAGGTCACCCAGATCATGTCCTTGGCCCTTAGATCCGCTGGCTTCTGGATGATGAGATGGTGTCTGCGCTGCGCCATTCGCAGGCGGTCAGCACCTCCATCCTGGAACGGGTCGCCACCCACGTCTACAGCTCTCAGGGGAGGCCCAGCTGCCACAGCGAGGTGGTGCCGCTGCAGTTTGTCTTCGGGCCCGAGCACTCCTTGGAGAAGTTCAGAGAGGTGAGAGCCCCACAGCCCCTGCCGATGTGCCCTACCTCACCCCTCGTGTGCATGCCCAGGGTGCTCTCTGCTCTGCCCTTGGCAGTGCCCGGCCCCCCCTTACAGTGCACTCTCCTGGGCTCTGTGTTGCAGGAGTTCCGGAGAATGACCCTGCCAGGCTACGTGCTCAATGCAGAGGGAAGTGATTACCACTACGTCTCCGTCAGCCGCCTGCGCCCCCTGGAGACCCCCGCCAGCACTGTCCCCAGCCTGCAGCAGCCTGCGCCAGGAGGAAGCACCGAAGCAGCCCAGAGCCACGTTGGGCAGGAGAGGAGTAGCGGAGCAGATGCTGAAGGCCTCCAGCCAAACCATCCAATGCCCTCCCTGCCGCAGGGAGCTGGAAGCCTCTGGGCCTGGTCCGTGGGTGAGAGCCAGTTTGGGCCAGACATGGGAAATCCACGGGGTGAGAGCGGCCAGACGCAGGATGAGGTGAGAGGGATGGATGCTGTCAGGACGGCATGGGGGAGCTGAGCTTTGGGAACCAGCCTGGGGGCAGGTCAGTAACACAGCCCCTGATTTGGGTGCAGGAGCCAGAGGAGGTGCTGAGGCCGGAGCAAAGTGGAGCGGTGGGGCACAGCTCGCTGGAGGAGGCAGCCCAGGAGATGACTCCCCTGACTCCTCCCCATTCTCAGTTCCTGCCCTTGTCCTCAGAGAAGGGGAGTGGTGAGAAATCACCATCTGCAGCAAGCCTGGCTGACTCCGGGACCCAGGGCAGGGAAGGTAGGAGCCCTGCATGGGGCTGGGCAGCATGTGCTGGGCTGGAGCCCACGGCACGAGAGCAGCTTCCTCGGAGCTCCCGTGTGGTCCCTGCTTGACACAGGTGTTCTGCACAGGGGGAGCCCTGCTCCTGGGAACGGGGTCTCTCAAGGCCAGCTGCCTCCCCCTTTCTGTGCCGGCCTGGGGGGTTGGTTCTGCTTGTTGGCACATGGGGGTTTGTGAACTGGGCTGTGCTGGGTGTCCCTAGACACGGAGGCCGCTCCAGAGTCAGTCCCAGGCCCGTCGCTGTACCTCCCGGCACCCTGGGCCTGTGCTGCTAGTCAGCTGGTGTCATGTCCCACCCTGCGGAGTCTGGGAGCCTGGGGTCTGTGCGCTGCAACACGCGCTCTGCTAAGTGCTCCCTCTTCTCCCGCAGGCGCCAGCAAGCAGCGTCCCAGCCGAGTGCAGAGCCTAGTGTCAAGCCAGGGCAGCATGGACTCGGATCACTTAGGTGAGAGTGCCCTCGGCGAGGGCAGGCAGCGTGGGGCACGGGACTGGCTGGGCGCTGGGCTCCAAGGTCCCAGCTCCCGCTCTGGAAGGAAGCGGGGGGGCTTGTTCACAGGGCCCGTGTTTCTGTGTCAGGTTACGACGGAGGGAGCAGTGACTCGGAGTGCGAGGAAGCCCTGATAAGCGACCATGACCCCAAGTGCCCCCTGATGCCGGATTTCTGGCTCCTTGTAAAGATCCAGCAGGACCGGGTGGAGGTGTATTCTCACACACGGTAACGAAGGTCCTGTTCCCCCACCCCTTCCTGTCACTCACATTGGCCCGTGGACTTCTCCCGCTCTCTGCTCCGAGTGCCTTTGCTCCCCTCTGTCGCCTGCTCCCAGCCTTGCTCGCTCCTTGTGTCTGCTGTCTGTCTCTGGGGCACCCTGGTTGCCTCAGCCCAGCGCTGGGGTGTTTGGGTACCAGCCATGTCACACGGGGCCCAGGACAGCACAGCCCCTGTCACAACCCTCACGATCTCAGACAAACAGCTGGGCAGTTGGTTCTTACGCTTGGCAGGGCAAGCTGGGCTAATGCTGCCAATCTCTGTGACCTGAGCTGGGTGGGGCTTCCTGTCGCTCTGCCCTCCCAGCTGCCCCCAGCCATGACCGTGGCCAGGGGGTTGGGGCAGGCACCGAGCCACTCATGGGAGAAGCTGCCTTCCTTGCTAACAACTCTGCTGCTCCCTGTCTGAAGCCTCACACCCCACTCAGCAGGACTCTGCTCTAGGTCTGTGGCCTCTGCTGCTCACAGCCTCTCCCCTCTGCTGATCCTTTCCACGGCAGATGGAGTCCCGCTGCAGGGTGCGAGTCCTCGGTCCCGCTCCAGCATACCTGCCCCAAGCCTGCTCCCGCAGGGTCTGAGAGCCCCTCGCCCGCCCTTCTCTCCAGGACCCCATGTGACTGCTCTCCTCCCCAGCCCTGAGCTCCAGTCCTGGGTCTCTGCTCTCACAGCCCCAGCTCCCATCTCCCTGCCAAGGAGTGACTCATTGTCTCTCCCTCTGTTGTCCTGCCAGCCAGTCCGGCTGCTGCTCTCTCCATTGTCCAGGCGTGGGGTCCTGACTGTCTCTCCTCCCCTTCTCCATCCCTCCTGCCCACTGGGAGACCAGCCCTTTCTGCCAGCTTTCCCCCCTCCCTGTCCCTGCCAGCTGCAAAGGAGCTCCCCCGTGTGGCTGGGGATCCTGGGCTCTGTGCCCGTCGCTGGGCCCCATAGCCTGCATCCCATAGGCCTGCTGACCTCCCTCTCTCACCCCCACGAAGCAGCCTGAGTGCGGAGCAGGTGGCGATGGCTGAGGCCGGGAAGGAGCCGGCCGGGGAGTGTCTGCGTCTCCACCAGACCGTGGTGAGGAAGATTGGCGAGATCTGCAGGGTCGTTAACCAGGTAATGTGGCTCCTGGGGAGGCTCTGGTGCTCTGAGGCCCAGCCTGGCTCTTGAATGAACAGGGGTTCCTGGGCTCGGCCCAGCTCCCAGTTCCCTCTGCAGCACCAGTGCAAGGAGGCCTGGGCCCTGGGCTCCAGCCTCGCTCGCCATGGGGCTCAGGCCATGGCAAGCCAGCCTGAGCCCACCCCGTGTCTGTTGCAGCGCTTGCTGCTGCAGGACCTGCACGACAGCCACGTCTGCAACACGCTGCTGGTGGCGGAGAGCGAGGAGGACATCTGGAAGAGCGAGACTCCCTACAACTCCTACCGGCAGCGCGCCCAGCCCACCGATGGTAAGCCGCTCTCTCTCCCCTCCCCTCCCCCTGCAGCCCCGGTGTGACCGGAGTGCCATGCCCAAATGACCCACTCTCTGCCCTGCAGATTACTCCACCGAGGAGAGCTACCAGCCCCGTGACTACCTGGCAGCCACCATGCAGTTCATGCCAGGTCACTTCGCCTGCCCCGTCGTGTGGAGCACCCTCATCCACGTGCACTCCCGTCTCAAGATGGGGCCCAACATGGGGGTCTCGCGAGGTGCGTACTGTCGGGGTCCCCTCGCTGCCATAGGGACTGACTGCCCTGCTGACATGGGCGGGCGGGTCCTGCCTTTCCCAGGCATCCAGCAGGCGGGGGTCTGAGCAGTGCCTGCCAAGGCACCATGTGTGCCCTGGGGGGGAGGACAGAGAGCTCAGTGGGGCAGTGGGCTGCAGAACAGAGCTGTGTCCTGTGTCTCCGCAGCGATCCAGGCGCTGCGCTCGGTGCTCAATGCTTTCTGCGTGGTGAACAGGAAGAACATGTTTGTCTACCAGGAGCGATCCACCAAGTCAGTCTTCTACCTCCGGTAAGGAGCCCCCTTCCTCAGCCCTGCCCCTGGTCGCCTTGTCCCTCAGCCATTCTCTTCTTCCCCCTCAGGGGGCTATTGCCCTGGATTTCTGGGCTCCTTGGGGCAGGGACGGTCTGTGTCTGGCAGTGCCCTGCACATGCTATTGCAGCACCCACAGTGACCGCACCATTCCACCTGTGGTGCCAGGCAGACTGGGTCCCTCCTGCCCACTGCTGCCTGGCCCTCCATACGGAGACCTGCTGAGCCTTCAGTAAAAACCCCACTGAACTCTTGCTCCTTTTTACTGACACCTTAATGCCCTGGGCCCCACCCCCTGGGGCTGAGGTTGCTGCCCCACACTTCTCTCGTCCCTCTCTCCCTGTGCCCAGACTCTCTGAAACCACCCACAGCGGGAAGGCGTGGGAAGGGGAGAGCATCCAAGGCTGCGTGTGCCGCTCGCTGGCTCTGACACGCAGTCAGGAGCCCATTTACATGGAGGATCAGACAGTAAGTCTGTGTTGCGCTCTGCCCATGCGGGATCTGGGGCAGCTCCTCAGGGTTGTGGGGGGCGGGTCAGTGAGCCTAGCATGGGCACGCAGTGGTGGTGAGTGCCGAAGGCCTGGGATACAGGGAGCAGCCCCATCTCCTCTCTGGCAGGCAGTTGTGGGTTTTGAGGGTTTGTGAGGGAGTGCATGTGGGGCATAGGAGGGTTGGGGGTAGAGGTGGGGGAATTGTGGGGTAGGGGAGTTGCAGGTAGGGCAGGGGGCAGTTCGGGTGGGGCTGGCTCTAGGGGGCTGTGGAAGCAGGTGTGTCTAGAGTAGCCCCTTTGTTCCCCCCAGGGTTCGCGCTCCTCCCTGGACACAGCCTCTTGCCGCAGCGCAGACTCTGCCCGGCCCGTGGGACAGGTGGACAGACACATCCAGCTCATGGTGCATGGTGTCGCCCCAGCAGGTGGGTCAGGACCTCCTGGGAGGGGCGCACAGGATCTATCACCCCCTGCCCTAGGCAGTGGTGTGGGAGGGGCTGGGCTGGGGCACCCCCGGGGCAGTGGGTGGGGGGTGGGTTGGGGGCAGGATCGCCTCCGGGGCAGTGGGTGGGGGGGTAGGCTGGGGTGCAAGATTCTCTGCCCTGGCTGTTGTCTGAGCGATGCCTGGTGCTGGGGCTTGGAGTCAGCAGCTCAGCGTGGCGTGAGGCATGTCTCAGTTCAGGGGGAACAGTTTCTCCCTTGGCCCAGTGTGGGGGGAGGCTGCTTCCTTGTCTGTGCCGGGCCCTGTTCTCCTCTTGCGCCCCAGCTTTCCTGGGCATTGATGCCAGAGGGCCCTACAGTCAAACTCCATGCAGTACGTGCGGCCCAGACAGCGCCATGCCTCCCCCAGTCAGTGCCAGGGCTGCTCCTCCGACGGGAGCAGCTTGCTCTCGCACGTGGCCTCTCGGGGTTTGCTGTGACAGGCGGGGGCCCTGCTTGAGGGGCGGGGTGGGAGCTCCGTTGGTGGTGCCCCGATGAGCGTGTTGTGCTGGGGGCTGCTCTCACCTCTGCTTCTTCCCAGGGCCCGAGATCACAGATGAGCTGGTGAAGGTTCTGCGCAGGCGTCTGGATGAAGCCACCTTGGACATCATCACTGTCATGCTAGTGCGGAACTGCAAGCTGACCCCGGCTGACGTGGAGGTAACGCTTTCCCAGGGCCCACAATCACAGCCCGGAGCCAGATCCATACCCCTGCTAGAGGCCAGGAGCCATCAGTCCTGCTGCGCCCCCGCTGTCCCCCACCCCCAGGCCAGCCACCCTGCCTCTGCAGGGAACATCTAAAAATCAGCAGCCACTGCCTTAGGCTGTCTCCATGGCTGGGGTGCCAGGCGCTGGGGTGGCGCAGGGCTCCTGCCAGCTGTCTCAGAGTGCAGACCCCCTACTTCATGCCATCTCTGGAACAGGGTGCCCATGAGCACCCCTCGTACGTCTACTGGGTCCTCAGGGGGGTTCTGTGTGCAGCAGCACTCGGAGGGGCCTGTCTGATGCTGCCTCTCCCAGGAGTGCTGTGCCCAGGGATTAGCGGGTTTTCTCTTCACAGTTCATCCAGCCCCCAGGCTCTCCGCCCACAGAAGTCCTCCAGTTCACTCTGCCCCCAGCCTCTCTGCCCTGGCTCCATGCTGTGGCCTGTTACCTGCGCCAGAACCTGCTCATCTTCCTGCACACTCCCAAGTACACCGACAGCAACGTTGAGCACCACTTCAAGGTGAGGGGCCGGGGCCCTGTGTGCGGCTGTGTTCCCACAGTGGGCTGGGGGGGTGGCATCGGAACAGGGCTCCGACTGGGTTGACTGTGCAGGCCTGTGGCTGTCTTGCTGCCCTCGCGGGCAGTGGCAGAGTGGTCAAGGCTGATGCTTCGCTCTGGAGCCTGAGGAGAGTGAATTCCCACCCAAGGAGAAGAGCCCCTGGGAGCGGTTGGGGCAGGCAGCACTGCCGGGTGCTGGTTCCTTACCCTGCAGTCACCCCCCACTTCCCTATTGCACGGCACTGGGCATTGTCCCCACGCACAGGCCAATGCCCACAGAGCTGGGGCTCTGCGCAGCAAAGCCCAGCCGAGGGCTGACGGGAGGGGGGAGGGGTTTGAGGGGTGACCCAGAGGACAAGGAGGGTGGGGAGTAGGAGGGGCCCAGCTGCAGCACTCACCTGCGATGGTCCTGTTCCCGGCTGTCGCCGTGGAGACACCCCTGCCACGTCTGTCTCTTTTCATTGTGACAATGCCCCGTGGCTCTGTCTCCTGGCCCCACTGAGCCAGCGCCTCCAGCCAGCCATGCCACACCTACAGAACGAGCAGGGCTGCTGTGCCAGCCTCCATGTGGGCGCTGAGCCTACCCCGGATCTGCTGGGGGGAGGGATAGCTCAGTGGTTTGAGCATTGGCCTGCTAAACCCAGGGTTGTGAGTTCAGTCCTTGAGGGGGCCATTTAGGGGTCTGGGGATTGGTCCTGCTTGGAGCAGGGGGTTGGACTAGATGACCTCCTGAGGTCCCTTCCAACCCTGTGATTCTGTGATTGGCTCTGGCTTCCTGGGTGTGCTGCCACGTGGCTCTGAGGGCTTCATGCCCTTAAGAAAGGCTCAGACTCCAGACCCCGGCCTACAGCCCCACCCACTCTACATCGGGGTGTGGAGGTGGGGTGGCCGGTGGTGGAGAGTTCGGTGCCCGCTGACCCACAGCAGTGCACTGCTTGGTTGGCAGGCTGTCTGCTCCCCTCCCCTCTAGCTGTGGGGCCTGGCAGGTTGACAGCCACCCTAGGCAGCTCAGTGTCCCGGGCAGCCTTTCTGGGCTTGTGGCTGAGGAGGTGATGCCACCAGCATGCAAGGCAGGTTGCTAGGCGCCAGGGCCCATCAAGTCCCAGAGGCTGGTAGATGATGAGGGCTGAGCATGGAGGGCAGGGCTGAAGCAGATGGGGCAGGGGCAGGCTCAGGGTTAGCAAGGGACCTGCTCATGTGGCTGGAGGCAGAGCGCTTACAGTGGGTGAAGCCACGCTGGGCTGGCACGCGCCCACTCCGAGACAAGGCTCTGCTCTCCTGCCGATGTGGCTGGGGCCGCCTCCCGTCGCTCAGTGGGGTGCTTACCCTGGCACACCCTTCACCCCTCTCCTCCTCTGCTCCCCAGCACTACTTCCAGCAGGGTGGCAGTCCCGACCTCGATCTCTACCTGTACAACAAGCCCGGTGGCCAAGGCACTGGCGGCAAAGGTACTGGGTGCTGGGCTCTCTGGCATTGGGTGAGGGGCTGAGCAGCAGGGAGCTGCTTTCTTGTGCGGAGCGTCCCACAGGGATAGGAGGCAGCGCGTGTCCTGTGCGCAGAGTGTGGATGTGGGGCCGTGTGGATGTGGGGCCGTGGGGAAAAGGCCCGTCATGGCAGCTGGGGCCGAGCACAGCTTGGAGAGGGTCCCCTGCCCCATTCCATTCCGTTGAAGTGTTGCTGCAGCGCAGCTCTGGGGCTGGCTGGAGGCTCCTTGGACATGGCTGAGCAGCAAAGCAGTAGCTCCTGCGGTGCTGGTCCCCGAGGGCCCCAGTGTGCCCTGCCCCTCAGTAGCCCAGGTCACTGTTCACCCAGCTCTGGGGTGACACATAGCTGGGTTCCAACAGGTAGGGGGCTGGGGTAATCCTCAGGGTTCAGGGTCTTGGGTGGGGAAGGGCAGGTCCGCGGGGTGCAGGCGCCTGGCGATGGGGACCCTTGAGCTGCTGAAGATGAGTTGTGGATGCGGTGCCCTGCCCTCTCTTGTGGGCTGTTGCAGGAGAGCCTGCCCGTCCTGTGCTTGGTGCTGGTCCCTTGTGCCCCTCCTGTGCTGGGTGGTGGTGTCCCGTCTCTGTCTGCCTGTGGCGAGGCTGGTGTGGCCCTCTGTGCCCTCTGAATGCTCTTCTGTTGTGTAGGAACCATGTCGGACCTTGTGCAGCACCTGTTTCCGCTCTCCCACTTTCAAGGTAGCACCTGTGGTTCGTGTTGCACTGAACCTCTTCCCCTCCCCCGCACCTGGCCCCTCCGGTTCCTGCAATGGACTGGTTGGGTTGTATTGTGGCTTCAGTGCTGACTCGTCTTGTGGCTGTGTGACTCCCAGGCTCCCTCTTCCCAGCTGCCTGTGGGGTCAGTGAGCAGAAGGCTGCTGCTGCCTGCGGCCACAACCCTCAAATCCCCTGGAGAGAGAGTTCTGCTGCTGGCTCCCACCCCCCACTCTGCAATGGGAACACGTCTCCTGCCACCAGGGCATGCTGCAGGCAGTGCCCACAGGGTACAGGCTCCCTCCACGGCTGTGTCCACAGGGCCCTGAGAGGTCACCCTGCACCCCAAGACCCAGGTGGCTGCACTGGGGGGTTTATAGTGGACAGCACCCCTGTTGGAGGGGATCCGGTGAGATGGGGCTAGGTGAGTGCTGCGGTCTGGCCAGCACTTCCAATGGGAACCAGGGTAGGAGGGCACAAAGTCCCAATCTCCGTCATCGTGGGTCTGGGTGGGAATCCTGGCAGGAAGTGGGGGGACCGTGATCTCGGTCGCTGTCTGTCTGGGCTGTGCCCGAGAGTGGGTTTCCAGTTTCAGCTGGGCCTTAGACATCGTCACACCAGCAATGGTTAAGGCTGCGATTTTCCTATGGAAGTCAGAGTCCCTGACTTCACGAGACCTCCATGACTTCAGCCTGCGGTGGCTGGGGGCTGCAGGGTCCACCCGTGGCATGAGGCAGCAGGGGAACCCCGAAGCTCCTGGCTGGTGCGGGTGGCAGGGAGGACCCTGCGGCTCCTGGCTGTGGCGGGGAGAGGGGCAGAGCTCCAAGCTGCTGCAGGCATCAGGCCCAGCCACAGCAGGGCCCTTGCAGCTCCCAGCTGCTATGCCCAGTGTGGGGACCCCTCTGCTCTCATAATGGGACTGGCAGCATTGGCATCTGGAGGAGCAGCGAGCCCCCTGCAGGCACACCAGTGGGTCTGCTCTGGTGTACCCCAGCCTGTTCCCCTGCTCCAGAGCATTGTGCCTGGATCCTGGCTGGCGCCTCGTGCTGGGGCAGCCCATGGGAACCAGCCGTCTACCTGAGGCAGGCACTTGCAGAGTGGGCCTGAGGAATCAGGCAAGTCACAGAGCTGCATGGCTAGCCCTGCCCCAGGGAGGGGGTAACAGCCCTCCTGATGCAGGCAGAGTGACAGGTGGGGACCACCCCCGAAGGGGTACGACAAGTCCCCCCCATCAGAGGTACTACCCCTTCCTGGGCACCCCATACACCCCATGCACCATCTGCAGCAAAATGTGCACCTCGAGAATTGGCTTGTACAGTCATCCGAAGGCACACCATGAGACCAACAATAGATGATCTGCACAGATTTGTCATCCTCGGCTCGATGGACTACCAAGAGAGAGATGCAGGCAGACAGGGACCAGCCCTGGGTACTGTGTCCCATTCAGGTGTGCACGCGTCACAGGGATGGAAGGTGCAGGAGTCCCGAGGAGGACTGGTGAGCTGGAAAGCCTGCCAGGTCATGAGAGACTAAAGGAGCTCAGTGTTGGCAAGAGAGAGGGATGACTGGAGCACGTCTGAGCACCCTGGGTGGAGCCTCGTGTTCCGCTAGCAGAGGGCTCTTCAGGCTGGCAGACAGGCCGAATGGGCTCCGGGGCGGGAAGCTGAACTAGACAATTCGGACTATAAACAAATTAAACTTTGGACGTAATTAGCCATTGCTCTAGCTCAGAACGAAGTTCTGGGCTGGATCCAGGCATCCCAGGGGAGATTCTCTCTGGCCTGCTACACGCCTGGTCAAACTGGAGGATGATCATAGTCCTTGGTGAACGTCTCTCATCACCCACCTTGCTGGGAATCTGCCACCGATGCTTCAGTGCATGTCCTGGGAAGGGCAGGCTGCAGGGAACCGATCAGCGCTCTGCTGCCATCCCAGACTGCAGAGCCCTGACATGTGGGCACCAGGAAAAGGCACCGCCTCAGCACCTCCCTGGGCTGCCAAGGTGGGCGCTGCGCTCTGGAGTGTGTGTAGCAGGGGGCACCGCTTGCTTCTCTTCACCTTCCTTTGTGCCCCCTCCCCCAGGGGAAGTGGCCCAGCACAGTCTGAGGTGCAGCGCTAATGGGGTGAAATGGGCTGGGGGAGCCCAGCCCCCGAGGAAGATAAAACCCTGCCGAGCCGCTGACTCCTGCTCCGCTGAAAGCATCCCCCGCCCCCGGAAAAGGGGTCACTGCCTCCAGTGCTGAGTGGGGGCAGGCCCCGGCCACCTGCTGCCCTCCCTGGGTGATGGGCAGACCTGGTGACCCACTGTCCCAGCTGGGTCGCTGGCACCCATGAGAGTGACTTTCTGCGCTCTGCAGGGGAGAGCGTTACCCTCCTGTGAGATGGATTGGGGCAGGGCCCTGGCGGCCCCTGTGATGGCCACTGTTGCTGACATGTAACTGGCACACCTAGTGCATGGGTCCTGTGTGTGTTCACGTGCCAGCAGCTGTGTGGTGACTTGCCTGCCTCAAGTATCAGAGGGGGAGCCGTGTTAGTCTGGATCTGTAAAAAGCAAGAGAGAGTCCTGTGGCACCTTGTAGACTAACAGATGCATTGGAGCATGAGCTTTCGTGGGTGAATAGGTCTGACGAAGTGGGTATTCACCCACGAAAGCTCATGCTCCAGTACGTCTCTTAGTCTATAAGGTGCCACAGGACTCTGTTGCTTTTTGCCTGTCTCAGTGCCCTTAAGTGCAGGTTCCTGGGCCACCTTGCGCATACTGCCCCTAGGAGAGATCTTGTCCTTACCCAGCCAACTTCCCCGCACCCTCTCCCAGTTGCCAGGGCCCTCCTGATGGTCCATGGGGGCCAGCTCCATGTCCAGAGACACAGCAGTGTGGGGACCCCACACAGGACGATGTGTGCAGTGGACACAGTGCTCTTGGCCTCCTTTCCTGCACCGGCGCTTCCTGCATGGGCTGCTATCCACAAAATAAGCGTGGTGCTGCCGCTCTGGCTGTTGGGAGAGCTGCACTGGGAAGCACAGCGTGGGGTTGGGTGCCTGAGTTATGGTCCCAGGGCTGGGCTGTGTCACCTGTTGCTGCTGCTGCCTCTCTCCCACTCGTCCCGATGGAGACTGCAGACCCCTGGGGACGAGGCCTCTGGCTGTGTGTGGCACAGTGGGGCCGATCGAGGGTCTGGCTCCTGCCGTACAAAGAACTAACTGCTTTATGCCCCGCACCCCTCACTCTGTCTGCCCCTGCAGGGTGGGTCCCGGAGGGGGTAAAACCCCAGGCTAAGGCTCAGCTCTTCAGAGTGAGGCTGCAGGCCTGAGGCCTTCCCAGCATCACCACCAGGAGCTACAGGTCCTGCACCACTGTGCTGGCCCAAAAGGGGCTACTGACGAGTGTTGGATGCTGGCATGGAGAGGAGCAAGGACACCAGAGCCCTGCCCCAGGAGTGGGGAGGGCATGTCCTAGCCAGAATGCTGCGGGGACGTCCAGGAGCACACTGAAGGGCAGGGGGGAGCTGGTGCAGCATTTGGGGTGGGGGGTTTGAGGGCAGCATAGCTGGACTCCTTGCACCAAGCCAACAATACAAATGCAGCATGATGGGTACATGACCCACACACACCTCCTCCAGGCATCATGTGAGCATCTGCAGCCCATCCCCTCTGCTCGCCTAGGCCAGGGACCCTGTCAGTCTGCACCAGGCACTCCTGTGCAGCTGTATAAGTGTGGGAATGCTAGAGTGGCAGCAGGACAGACCCAGCTGCATTCCTCTGTTGGCTGTGGGCACTGGCTGCAGTGGCAGCTCTCGGCAAGGGCCCAGAGTCCCTGTGGGCTGGGGGTGTCCAGTGCAGGGTTGACACACAGTCACTCGGGCTCTCCTCTCCTGCAGGAATTGCGTGCATTGCTCTGTCATTCGTGGATGAGCACGGCAGCCCCCTCTCACTGGCACACTGGGAACGGTCTAGTTCCCTGAAGCTGCCCCCGTCCCTGCCTGGCACAGACCTGCTGCAGGATGCAGACTTCGAGAGCCTCACTGCAGTCAGCAGGCACCATGCTGAACCTGGCACCCTCAAACCAGGTGGGAGTGCGCATGTTCTGTACTGGAGCCGCTGAGCCTGGGCAGGAGCTGCAGCCTGATGGGGGAGCTCTGGGCACCGTGGACAGTGGGCTCAAGGCTCTGTGGGGAGGCTGGGTGGGGAGCCCCTCCAGCCATGTCCCCAGGATGGCTCGCTGGAGCTGAGGAGGGCCTGCTGTGCCCAGGGGAGAGGACATCGTGTAGCAGTGGGTGTCTCTGAGCTTGGGGAGGGGGAGGTATCATCCCTCTGCAGGGGCCATGCAGCTCTGGTGACTACCCTCTTCCCACAGCTGCCTGCACCCTGGTGCGCTTGGACGTCTGGGAGAAAGGGAACATCAGCCCCCTGCAGCTGTCCGAGAAGCTCCGCAGCGCCGTGCGCCATGCCCTGTGCGACGCAGTCATGGAGTTCCGAGTGCTGCCAGCCCCACTCTGCGTGGAGGCCGCCTGCCCGCTGGAGGAGCTAGGCAGTGGGGGTAAGCTCTGGGGCAGGATTGCTGCCATCTGGCTGTGGGGTCTCTTCTGGGTCTTCTCGCCACGGGCAGCTGTGGGGCCAGGACCCCCAGCTAGCTGTGTCCTGGAGCCCAAGGGGGTAGGATGGGCCCCAGCCCAGGAGCCAGTGGGAGACTGGCCCCTTCCCCCTGGCCAGAGAGATCTGGCTCCATGGGGAGGCTGCTCCGGCGCTGGGTCCACAGCCTCCGTCCAGGTTCTGATGTGCACTCTGTCTGCAGGAGGCCTCAGGAGGACCGTGTCGGAGACCAAGGGGCTGGCTCTTCCTGCGGGCAGTGCTGGTGCCAGTAGAGTGCCCCCACCCCCTCTGCACTTCACCTCAGCCCCCAGCTCTAGCTCTGGCGAGCCAGTCACACCCACAAACAAGATGGGGCGCCGGAGCTTCTGGGACATGCTGGTACTGTCAGAGGGACGTGGGCTGTAGCGGGGTGCTCAGCCCCGGGGCTGGGGTCACAGCGTGGCCTGGGAAGGGAGGAACTGGCTATGCTGGGATGGCAGTGCGGGGGGATGGGCCTACAGCTGGAAGTCAGCTGGGATGGGTGGGCAAGGGGAGGTCAGAGCTTTGCCCCTCTCCACCCCCTCTCGTGCCCCCTCCCTCCAGAGTAAGGCTGACACTTCGGAGCTGGGCAGCCCCAAAACCACTGATGACATCGTGCTGGAGCGGCCAGAGGAGAGTCGCACCCGGCGCCGCCACAAGACGGAGAGCGTCAAGCAGCATCTGAGCCAGGAGCGTGCTTCCGCCACGGCCGAGCTGGAGCAGGCCCAGAGGCAAGTGCCCCCAGCGCTCCCTGCACGGCCGGCCGGCTGTCCCCGCGGCCGGCCGGCCGGCTGTCCCCGCGGCCGGCCGGCCGGCTCCGCACCGCGTCTGGCTGCCCTTGCTGCTGCTGCTGTGTGCGTGGCAGGACTCTGAGCAAGAGGGGCTTTGGCCCACTGGGCCCGAGGCTTGTGGTGACCCACACGGGCATTGCGCATGGACAAGGAGTGACCAGACATCATATGTGCCGGTGGCGGGCAGGCACCACATTCACTCATCCCTCTAGCTTCTGCTTTGTGCTGCCCCGACGTCCGTCTCTGGCCTCGGCTGCATAACTAGTGCCCTGCTCCCACAGGCGCCAAGTCTGCCAGCTCCAGGAAGGGGAGGTGGGCACCATGCACCCGCTCTTCAGTCAGACCTGCCGGCAGTGGATGGCGTTCATGAGTCGGCTGGGTATGTACCACGGGCCCATCTCCCCTGCCTCCGAGGATGGGGCTGGAATGGGGCTCTTCTCCCCGAAGCTTTGCCAGTAATCCCTGTGTAACCATTCCTTCCTCTGGCCCACGCTGACCCTGCCCTGTGCCTCTAACCCAGCATGTAGGTGCTGTTTGTTTCCTTAAAGGCACCATGTGCCCGGGGTATGGCATAAGCAGTAACACGGCCTCCGACCGATGGCCCTGCGCTGGCCAGCCAGTGCCTAGTGCTGAACACATCAGCCTGGGAGACCTGGTCACTCTCCCCAGCCCATCAGGAGGGCTCGATATTGGAGAAGCTGCTAGGCATCTGCAGCCACAGGGCACCTGCCAGAGGAAAGAGGCCAGAGCGCAGGCCCCACACCGTGGGCTGGAGATTCGGGCACTGTCCAGCTCCACAGAGGAGAACTGTGCCTTTGGAATACCTGCCTGAGATCCTCGCAGCTCCTCCCAGTCCATGCCCTCTGGCTCTGCCAAGTGCATCCCCACTAGGGTACTTACGAACACTCTCTGAGAAACCGGCAGGAGGCCAGTTCCCTCTGCTCCCAGCAGGCTGCTTTTGTAGCTGGGTATGTCTGTGGCTCATGCCGCTTCTCCTGGGTGGGGCAGGGTGTCCTTCGGTGCAGCAGTGCTCGGTGGAGATCGTCTCCCGCTTCCTGCTCTCCTCCATCCTGGAGGAGGTGGTGAGCCTGGTCACGGCCCTGGCGAGCGACACCACTCTCAAGGTGTTCCAGCAGCACTGGTGAGTGTCGCACCGGGGGGATCGGCCGTGGGGTTGGGAGAAGGGCCCAAGGAGTCGGCTGCCCTGAGCTCGGCTGGGAGGTAGGGTGGGGGGTCGCTGCCAGGCTCCCTGTTGCAGCTGGCAGGTATTGGGTGGGGCGGCTCCTGGCGGCCAATGCTCTCTGTGGTGCTCTCCCTTGCAGCTGCCCTCAGGGTGCCACCTTCCTTCCATATAACCCCCATCAGAGCTCCAGTCCTCGGCCTGCAGCCATCAGACATTTCATCCTGCTGGGACGCAACTTCCACCAGTGGCGCTACAAAACTGAGCAGGGTGAGTGCGGGGCCGGGTGCAGGCATTCTGGGGGGGCTGCCAAGGGGGCCCCAAGCAAGCAGTGTTGGGAGAGGGCAGGTGCCCAGGCAGAAACTTCTTGTGCCCAGCTCCATGCCCACAAGGCATTTGTTCTCAGACTTGCTCGTGGCCCCTGTCTGACTTGTCTCACCCCAGGGGGTTCCCCCAGGTGGGACTCAGGCTTGGGCAGTACAGGCTCTACCCCAAGGAGCAGTTCCCCTCTCCCAGTCCGCCTGTGTCACACTGAACACGCCACGTGGCACATTCTCCAGGAGGAGCCATTGCTCTGTGACACACTCCAGGCAATGCGTGTGGTGCAGGCTGTGCCATGCACCCCTCAGGCTGGCACCAGGCGGCTGCTCCAGCCCAGAGCAATGTGCAGTGGCTAAGCAGAGGGTAACTCCTGGGCCAGGGCCTCCCGAGGAGTTTTAGCCTGTCTCTGCTTTGCCAGAATCTCTCAGCACAGCGAGGGGTGGTGCGCCGTACGGAGAAGGGAAGGCCAGGCCCATTCCTCTTCCTCACAGACAGGCCCTACAGGGACTGCAGGGAGGGACGAGCTAGCGCCCCTGGGAACACGCTGTGCTGGTCCCAGACATGCTGCTGCTTCATCAGAGTGGTTAGCTGGCTCAGACGATGCCCACCCTGGCTGGCCTCCCGTGGGGATTCTGCCCTTAGTCCCCATGTGGGACAGAGTGAGGTGCCAGCGAGACAGGCTCGGAGCTGGTGCTCAGCAGAATGTGGAGAGGAGCAAGAGGAACTCCTCCAGCATCGGCTCTATCAAAACTTCATCCTCCACTGAGAGAATCTCGGGGGGCTGCTGCTCGGTGAGCGGGTGGGTGTATGTGCACCTGGGGTCCAGTCCTCCCCATTAAAATTCCAGCCTGGTTTCTGGCTGGCTGCAGAGCTCTGGGGCTCTGACCATACCAGCACCCAGGGGTGAAGCTGCCAACACTGGTGTTCAGCTCATGCACTCTGCAGGAAAGCTCTTCGGGAAGGGTTTGACCCTCCCATCATGTGCCCAAGACCCTGACGGAGCCAGGGCAGATGAGGCCTGATGTTCCTGACTAGAAACCACATCTGCTTCCCGAGAAGGGCCAAGGCCAGTGGCTGTACAGTGGCCTGAGCAGGTTTTGCCATCAGCTCCCCTCCAGCCCTCAGGGTGGGCTCCAGGCCCCGGCTGGGCACTTTGCAGCTGCACACCTTCACTCCTGCAGGGCACTCTTCCAAGCCACACCCAAAAAGTAAGCGCCGACGAGGAGTGTCCACCAGCCTGGTGCTGCTCGTGGCAGATGTTGCACACAGAATGCGCAGTGCCCAAAGCTGCCCTGGGTTCCCCAGGGTGGGGTGTGCTCATGCCCCTGGGCCTGGCACCTTGGCTGGGGAAAAATAAAACGGCTTTCCAGCGCCATTCACTCGTGGCTCCAGAATGTGGGCACCTGCTGTAAATTGCACAGGTCTGTGACCTGCTCGCATGGGGGGTGAAAGAGTGAGCAATGCTGATGTCTCCGTGATTATCGCAGGCAGAGGCACTAACCCCTTTGCGCTGTGCAGACCCCTTTCCGCAGCAGCTGCACAGGTGTCATGGCACTGAGGTTTCCTACAAGCTGAGAGTGGCAAATGAGAGCCGCATGGGAGAGGTGGCACTGCATGGTGCCAGCCTGACCCGAGCCCTGCTCCTGTCTTGCCTGACTCTCCGCCTTAGCCCTGCCTGGAGTCAGGGATGTGCCCCGGGCCCATCTTTGGCTCAGGACTGGATGAGGGGAGGGGGCCTTGGCTCCACCCTGGACTTGGCATGGCAGCATCACGGGCCCGGGCTATGCTGCTCCTTAGTGGCTGCTTTGGGGACCGGCCTGGCAGACAGGGCTGGGGAGCACAAGGGGAGTGCTCCTTACAGCTTGGTGGCACTCAACGTTTGATCGTTCCCTACATACCCACTGAAATGTACCCACCTCTGGGAGCGGAATGGGTATCAGACATGGGCACAGAACACTGCAGCCCAGCATGGGCCTGGGCCAACTTTGCCAAGTCGCTCTGGGATCTCAGTGCTGAGGGTGGGGCGTGCGCTGGCACGTGTGGTTGGGGATTAGGCTGGAACCTAGGGTGCAGCCCTCCTGGCCAGCTGTGTCTTGGCAGGCTGCAGCGCTGATACGCTCAAGCTGGGTCCTGGCTAGTTGCTGTCATGGGCCTCCTTCCTGAGAACAGGGGGCCTGTGGTGCCCAGGGTCCTGCCGACGCCTCCCTGCAGAGTACGGGCAGTGATCAGCAGGAAGGCACATGGTGTTTCTCTCTGGTCTCTTTCAGCCCACAAGGGGCTCCAGCACTTCGAGGCCGTGGAGCTGAGCTTGACTGAGAAGGGCTCCGACTCCAGCCCCTCACTGGCCCCACGGCAGAGATTCCTTCTCCTGGAGATCCTCGACAAGAAGGTGGGCACAAATCCAGCCTGGCCCTGCAGCCTCTCCGGGCAGGCCTGTGGGTGAGGGCCTGGCTCCTCACAGGGCCCTGTGTAACAGTGAGGTGGGGCAGAGCAGGCAGCCGAGCCAGGGCAGTGCTGGGCAGCTGCCTCCCTGTCTGCCCTTGCACGGCAAACCCCGTGGTCTTTCTGTGGCCTGGTGCTGCCACCCCGTCTGGACGGGCATGCTGATAACGGCCATTGTTCCCAAGGGCCCAGGGCCAGCCTGTGCTCCCAGGCGCCTTGCAGTCAGCAGCGTTGGGCCCTCATGCTGCAGAGCAGGTGTGAACACCAGGACACATCACCGTGGTGATCAGCTGGGCGCTGAGGTGGTGCTGTGCCCCCCATCCATCCTGTAGGGGAAGCTGGCTGGGGGTGTAGCAGCAGCAGCCCGTAGGCTCTTGAGTGACAGCGGCCTGGCCATGGCTCAGCTGGTGCCCCCCGCTCCCCCCCCCAGCAGAGCTCTCACCAGCTCCCTTCCCCTCTAGCTGATGCTCTACACCTACAACTGGTCCCCGGACCTGGGCAGCTCCTTGAACAGCTCACTCACCCGCCTGCTGCAGTGGCAGAACGCCCGCTCCCACATCGTGCATTGCCTCCTCAGCCAGAAACTGGGGCTCTTCCACCACTACTGCTACCTGGACACACCCTGGCATGAGGACAGCAAGCAGGTAATGGCACTGCCAGCCCCACAATGCTTTACTGCTGTAGCGCCCACCTGGGCCGCTCACAGGTCACCACGAGTGTCTGTGTACAGCCACAGTTCTGTTCGTCAATTCTAACCCAGAGCCAGTCCGCAAACGCAAGGCACACGCTGGCTCCCAGCAGCCTTGGTTACTACCTGTCAGGTGACCCCAACACACTCCCAGTCCCGAATTCCCCCCCAGAAATGTGTGTGCTATTCTGGGCAGTCCGGATAGGTCCCTTGTTCCTGCATGGGAACAACATAGAGCAGCTTGCCGCCTGCAGTGGAGCTACCCCCAGAGCTCACAGCATGGGACTAATTTTGATTAAGGAATAAAACCAGTGTCTTTAACAACAGAAGATCGGATTTGAAGTCAGTACCAGTAATGAGGCGTTAAAGCCAGAAGTGGTTACAAGAGAAATAGATAAAACACATTCTAACCTTAAACTAGCCTTGGTTCAAGGTGAAATTCTTACCACAGGTTTTCAGTAGCGATGCTGACCAAGTTTCAGGTCAGGCTCTGCTCCTAAGGTCGGTGGCTCTTTTTCTGCTCTCTTACATGAAGAGAGAGAGAGAACTTGGGGTGGTTTTGTCCCTCACCTTTATAGGTCAGTCTCCCTTTGAAGTTCATTTTCCGGAGAGTGACCCCTAGATAAAGATCTTTTGGGCTCAGAGAAAGGAGACATGGAGTCTGGTGGGAAAGAGGTTTCATGCTGTTTGCTAAGATGCAGAATCTGTTTGGCAAGGAAGGGGGTCAGGAAGAAAGAATGACTGCTTGAGAGGTGATGGCGTAGGCTACGTTTTAGTCACGGGTATTTTTAGTAAAAGTCATGGTCAGGTCACTGTCAGTAAACAAAAATTCATGGCCTGTGACCTGTCCATTACTTGTACTAATATACCCCTGACTAAATCTTGGGAGCTCGGGGGGGATCCCCGCTGTTGCTGGGGGGCGTTGGCGGGGCTGGCAGGGTTCCTACCTGGCTCCGAGCGGCTCTCTGGAAGAAGCGACATGTCCCTTAGCTCCTAGGCAGAGGCGTGGCCAGGGGTCTCTGTGCACTGGCTTAGTGGCGCCCATTGGCCAGAAACTGCAGCCAATGGGAGCTGTGGGAGCAGCGCCTGCAGGTGGAGGCAGTGCATGGAGCCACCTGGCTGCTCCTCCGTTTCTAGTAGCCGAGGGAGGGACATGTCGCCACTTCCGGGGAGTCCCTGAGGTAAGCGCCAGCTGGAGCCCTCACCCCCTCCTGCACCCCAACCTCCTGCCCCAGCCCTGAGCCGCCTCCTCCCACACCGAAATTCCTGCTGGGGTGGGGTGTGGTGACCTGAGACTGCCCCAGCAGCGGCCAGTGCGGCTGACCCAGGGGCTGCCAGAGCTGCTCAGGTGGCCCCCGGATCAGCTGTAATGATCACTGCAGAAGTCCCAGCAGTCCCAGGAAGTCATGGATTCTGTTACTTCTGTGACGAACTCGCAGCTTTAGTGATGGCCCATCAACTTCGGTGACACCTGGCTAGAAGCGTCAACTTGCATCCAACGAAGTGGGTATTCACCCACGAAAGCTCATGCTCTAAAACGTCTGTTAGTCTATAAGGTGCCACAGGATTCATTGCAACTTGTCCATTGTCTTTGAGAAACCCGTTTACCCATTCCTCAGACTTGTCTGGTAAACACACGTCAGTCATGATTCCAACTCATGTTCATACGTTTACGTGTCATGTTGCTACATGCGTTTCATCATGATATTACTGACCAGCAAGTTATTAGTTTTCAAGTGATACCTCACCAGGCCTGTTCCGTACACAGATGACTACACTAGTGTGAATCCAGGGTGCATTCCATCACACTCTTTTTTTTTCTTTTTAAGACCCTGCTGAAGGGAGCAATGGGTGGAATAGCTCATTTCCTCATTGTTTTGGTCAACAATTAGACCTAACATCCAACATATCAATTTTGGTCCATTGATTTCTGATCCCACCCTGTTCTTGTTCACCATGCGTGACCTTAATGCAGTCCTCAAGTTCTATTCGGAGGCCCTTTTGTTGGGACTAATTCAGCGCGTCTGCCTTTGGCACCTTTTCCCACCAACTGGTTCTTATGAACTTTCACTTACTTGCAGTTCGGGTACAGTTAATCACAGCAGCAGGGGCCAAGGGCATGAAAGTGGGAGGCAGAGGCGGCTCTAGGCACCAGCAAAGCAAGCAGCTGCTTGGGGCAGCCCATTCGCAGGGTCGGCAGCCGGCAGGGATCCAGCCTGGGAGCTGAGAACCAACAGGGGGCCCTGGGAGCTGTAGTTCCTTGGTTAGTTCCCTGCCTATAGAGCCAGCCCTGGAGCAGGGAAAGAACTACATTTCCCAGCATTCCCTTGGCCGCTATCAACAAGAAAGAGGGTGGGAGGGAGTATGGTAGTTGAAACCTCATGCTGCAGCTTGCTGTGAACGGAGAGCTCACTGCTAGAGCGGGGTGGCACTGTGAATGGGGAACAAGTGTGCCCAAGGAGTAGAAGGCTTTGCCCCAGATATCCCCTTCAGAAGACATCCCCAGACTGGATTAGGGATACTGGTGTGACCCCACCTTGCAGCCCTCAAAGAAGGAATTGGGTGGACTAAATGGACAGTGCCCCCCTCTATCTGAAGCCTGGCAAGGGAGGTACGTGGATCCCACTAGAATTTAAAATGAAAAGTAAGGGAGGGGAGGCTCTGGACCTGGGCAGCTTTAGATACAGTACCAGGCACGTAGGAGGATTTCCACTTCTGAGCCATGGAAGCAGAAATTGACTTTTCCTTTCCAGATGTAGCTAATATTCAGAAAGGGAATCTAGCACCTGCCTTCCAGATTTGAACACCTCAAAATTCAGGAGTGCTCAAGCTGAGTTTGGGCAGCTGTTACTTCATTTCTCCCAAATCAAATATACTGATCCCCTGTAATTTGCTGTAGAAAAAGTAGGATAAAATTGAGCAAGAAATGCTTCCCAGTGGTTTTTAGGACTGGAATTGCTATTTTCAACAGCCATTGACTTTTTTTTTTTAAGTTTTGTTTGTTTAAGGAAGACAGTGATATTGCATTGGCAAATTCCCCATAGAAAGAAAGAGTGGAACAAAAGAATAATAAAGGCACCTCAACTTTTCCTCATTTATGTAGGACAGTCTTATAATATGCATCCAGATATCCTCCAATCACACAAGCTGAAAATTGTTCCACTTTACTGCAGTTCTGTAACCACATGGAAACCAATCCCGTCTGTGTTCTGTGCACATCCAAAATTCCTGCTGAATGACCCACCCTGGGAGCGAGTTACCAGTGATCCAGGGCTGGGGCAGAAGGAGGGTGCAGGTGGCAGGGGGTGGGGGGAGAGCCCAGGGCTGGGGCGGCGGGGGGGGTGCGGGTCAGGTGGGGGGGAGAGCCTAGAGCTGGGGTGGGGGTGGGGAGGGTGGGGGAGAGCCCAGGGCTGGGGCGGCGGGGGGGTCGGGTCAGGTGGGGGGAGAGCCTAGAGCTGGGGTGGGGGTGGGGAGGGTGGGGGAGAGCCCAGGGCTGGGGCGGCGGGGGGGGGGGGTGCGGGTCAGGTGGGGGGAGAGCCTAGAGCTGGGGTGGGGGTGGGGAGGATGGGGGAGAGCCCAGGGCTGGGGCGGCGGGGGGGGGTGCGGGTCAGGTGGGGGGGAGAGCCTAGAGCTGGGGTGGGGGTGGGGGAAGAGCCCAGGGCTGGGGTGGGGGCAGCCAAATTTTTTTTTGCTTGGGGCAGCAAAAAACCTAGAGCCGCCCCTGGTGGGAGGGATGGGCCATGCCAGGCTGGGGAATCCGCTGCCTATGGCAGGGGCACCTTAGAAGTAGGACTGGGCAGAGCCCTGGGACTAGGCTGTTGGGCAAGGTCTAGAGGGGCGTTCAGGGGCTTTCCCAGGCTCGCAGTGAGGGGCGTCTCGGGGCTGTCTCTTGCTTACCTAGGAGCCAAACCCCTTCCTGAACTCCACCCTGGAGGTGGACGCCCTGATCCGGAGCTCGAGTCCTCCCCCCAGCAAGGAGCAAGGCCGGCTCGGCAGCTCCACGCGCAGCCTGCCGTCCCTGCACTTCCCGCCTGACATGATGCCCTTCGACGAGGCTCTGCGAGATGTCACCACCCTCAAGGGCGTCCCCCTCGGCCCAGAGCTGGGGCCACGTGACCCGGTGTCTTGGCATGGTGCCCAGTTCCTGGAAATCAAGAGCCTGGAGAGGAGAGGTAAAGGGGGAGCCCCCCAGCTTGTCCAGCCCTGGGCACTGGTTTCTGGGGATGGGGGTGCTCACAGCCACAGCATTTCAGCCTCCCCTGCTTTCCAGCCCTGGCCTCTCCCAGCAGGAGTGTAGGGAGCCTGGCCCGCAGTTCAAGGGGGGTTGGAGGCTTCACTCTATGTGGGGGGACGGTGGGAGGGGCCTGGCTCTGGCTCCCATGGCTGCTCCTTTCCCTATCAGAGCTGGAGAAGCAGATGAAGATTGAGAATCTCTTTGTGACGTGGCAGCAGAGATCGGCACAGTCCAACATGCCCATCGGTGTAAGTGCTACCCATCAGCATGAGCATCCCGCCCCGCTCTGACATGGTCACTGCCCCCAGGGGCAGGTGGAGGGGTGGCCGGGGGCATAGGGACATGGGGTGAGGGGAGGTGTTGCCCCAGGGGTGGGGGATCCTGCATTGGGACTGGTGGGGGGAGGGTTGCAGAGCCAGTGGTCCCCCTGGGCAGGTGGGTTGGCCCTGAAAGGGCAGGACTCCCAGCATGGGCCTGGGGGAGAAGGGGGCTCCCATGGGCCGTGGGGGGGCATGGGCCACCTCCCTGCAGCTGTGCCCCTTGTACTGTGCAGCTGGCAGACCTGGAGACCCTGAAGCAGTCCTCGCGCCTGGTTCACTATTGTGCCACACCACTGCTCTTCGACCCAGCTTTCCGGCAGCAGATCCAGGCCGACCAGCAGGCGAATCTGGAGGGGAAGGTGAGCGACTCACCAAGTGGGGGTTGTGCTGTGACGGGGCCCACCCTGCCTGAGCTGCAGCCTTGTCCCAGGGAGGGAGCCAGCTTCCCCAGAGCTGGAGGAGGGGCTCTGCCCCAGCTGTGCAGGGCCAGGCCACTAGGTCAGGCGGCCCTCGGAGCTGTTCCAGCACTCGGGGGCAGCAGCTGAGCAGCTATCAGCCAGCAGGTCCCTCTCCTCTCGGGCAGGGCAGCGCCTGCTGGCCGTTCTCTACCGCAGGTGCTAGCTGCCCCGGCTCCCTTGTCTTTCAGAAGCGCCATCGCTCGAGCGACTCAACGGCGTCGGGGCGGGACCGGAGCCACAGCTGCGACTCGGCAGAGGTGCTGCCCTGCAAGCTGAAGGAGGAGCCCTGGCTGCAGGAGATGTGCAATGCCTTCCTGCAGCAGTACATCCAGTACCTGCAGAGCATGGGTTTCATCCTGGTGCAGGTGCGGCCCCCCTCACCCGCCCGCAGGTCAGTGTGACTCAGACCCCCCCACCCTTGTGCATAGTGACGCCCGGGCAGGCAGGGCATGTTTGCAGGGTGACTCTGGTCAGCTGACTTTGTTCTGTCTGCTTTGCAGTAGCACGAGCCGGATGCGAGCTCTGGCATTCCTGGGCACTGAGGGGAGAGGCTCCTTCTCCTACAAGCCCAAAGCAGATGGGAGTCCAAAGGTGAGAGCCGAGTGTTAGGGCAGGCATGGGTCAC